>NC_069503.1:1080718461-1081035135 GCF_027579735.1 Bombina bombina | reverse complement strand
TTGCGGGGTGAGCGGCCTTCTGTTTTGCTGCGTGTGTCACAGTAATGTGTTATGTTGTCGCATCTGTGTTGTCGTGGGGGAGGGAATGTATGTCTGGTTATGGGTTCGTCCGTTGTTGCTTCAGTCAGTTTGAGGTCGCTGGCGGGCGTTGTTATGTGTTATGTAGGGTGTGGATTGCAGCTAGTCTTGTATGGTGTCTTCGTGCTGTTAATTCCATACAATTTCTTGACCCCTGTGTCATCGTTTGTACATACATGTATAAGAACACATCATAAAGTGCTATATTAGTGCAAGTGAAGTTCAGCCTAGAAATACATTCTTAATTATTACATTAGTCACTTTATCTGGCATTAGCTTCTGCAATTTGGATTCTATCTTATCAACAATATTTTAAAACATGAACATAAGCAACTGAGTCTCTGTATACGACCTGAAAGATCTGTCCATTTCTCCACACCGACACAAAAGTGGAGCTTGGAGATCCAGAGATGCCTCCCAGCAGGGTGGGAGGTCAAATGTTAAGTTCCTGTCTTGACGTTGTCCCATCAGACTAAGGGCTGTTGGTTAAAAACAAGCAAAGAGAGAGGTACGCTTGTTCAATGTGGAATTGCTGGAAATCATAAATTTATTTGAAGACCAAATAAGTACAGGTACAGGTATACAGGGTCACAGTTAGGAACGCCTGACGCGTTTCGCGCATGCGTACATGCGCTTCATCGGAGGCTGATAGAGTGTGACAATGTGGGCCTTTTAAACCTGGTTTTCACCAATCCTGAGGGGACTGAGGTCTAAACCAATCAGTGTTGCTTCAGTGAGTGTATAGCCTTTGTAATATAGACTCTTGTGTCTTCAGCTTGTTACTGAGGCTTATAGTATTAACTCTGCGGTAACACTGATAGGTATACATCAATGAATAAAATACTTAATGTTTGTTAAATAATATAACAAAAGTAAAAAATAAGGATTACTGAAAAAACTAATAAATAATTATAAATAATTCTCATAATGAATACCTTGATAAATGGATAAAAACTAAATAAGAAATAAATGAGTAAAAATATTGATTAAAAAGTATAAAATTATAAAGGTGAAAGTAAAAATAAGGATGAGAATATGAGTGAAAAATGAAAAATGGAGATAAAAATGTAACTTGTAAATAAAATTGAAAAAGAAATAATCAATAAATAAATGAATAGGTAAAAACGAATTTCCTACCATCAGAATAGAAGATATAGTTCTAAATGTCTATGCTAACTAATTGAATATAAGTGCACTTCATCTTGAAGGGGGAAATTAATCCTTTATATTTATTTTTTATTTTTCTTACCTACATGTATTATTCATGTTGTATTAAAAAAGGCTGAAAAAATAGAAAATTCTTTTCTAAGGAAGACTAGAATCTAGATTTAAACAATGCTTGTAGTGGTCAATCATGTTAAAGAAACTATTTATCAAATTGATAATTGAATAATGGATTATAATATCTAAAGGTATCATAGACTATACTATATTCAGCTAATTTCTTATATGTGTGTTGAATGTATATAGACGTCTTAGCTAGAGTATGTATATATATATGATGGTTATGTATTGCTAGGGAGACCACAAGGAGGGCTAATAGATAGAAGAGTCAGTTTTATTGTTGTTATTATTTATGTTTTTGTGTATGTATACTGAATAACTTGAATAGATAGGGTCGTATTGATTATATGTATTCAAGTCTTTGAACTTGGTGTTAAAGATGTATCTAGTGTGTAGTTAGATCTAATGTTTCGAAGGATTTTTAACTTCAGTCATATTTGATTAGTTCTAGAGGGGTTAGAATATGTCCAAGTGGAATGAATTACACATATAAATCCACATCAAGTCTTCTGTTTATCCCATTGGGATATCTAGTATTTAATTTCACTATCCAGAAGACTTCTCTTTTTAGGAGTTTGGCAGTTCTATCGCCCCCTCTGGCCTCTTTGACAACCCTCTCTATTCCTTGGAATGAGAAGTGGTCAGTACCTATTCCATGTTGCCGAAAGTGTTTGGCCACTGGAGTTCTAGCTTCTTTTTCAATGAGGGATAATAAATGCTCCCTAATGCGATCTTTCAAACGGACGTGCAGTGATACCTATGTATTGCTGAAAGCAGAGTTGACATGTAATAAGGTATATTACATACTGCGAAGTGCAGTCTATCCTTTGCTTAATCGTGTATGTTTCCTTAGTGTTACTAGAGGTGAAGGTGTGGGTTATGTTGGTAAACTCACAACTTTTGCAAGGTCTATGGCCACATTTAAAGGATCCAGGACTGAGGCCCAGCCAGTTAGTTTGTGTTTGTGGTCTTTCTGAGAATTTTTTATTTGTTAAGTCTCCTATTGATGGGGCTTTTTTAGCAACAAATTTAATGCCTTTAGATATTACTTGTTTCAATGTGCCATCACTCTTTAGTATTGTTAAATTATCCTTAATTACTTTACAGATTTTATAGTATTGCCTGCTAAATTGGGTAGAGAACACTATATTTTCCTCATTTTGTGTTTTGTCCTTTTTCTGGAATAACGTATTCCTCTGTGTGCTTTCTACTTCTTTATTAATTAGATCAAGTTTTGATCTATTGTATCCCCTATTGACTAGCCTGTTGGTTAATTCTTTAGCTTCTTGCCTATAGGTATCTAAGTTGGAGCAATTTCTACAAAGTCATAGAAATTGACCTTTAGGTATGCCTTTTTTGAGATGTGGGACATGGCATGAATCTGCCCTTAAAATTGTATTTTTTGAGGTGGGTTTTCTATATGTGGAAGTGAACATTTTTAATTTTGATAAATTTGCACTAAGTTTTAGGTCTAGAAAGTCAATGGATTGGGTGTCACTTTTATGTGTGAAGACAAGGTTTAATTGATTGTTGTTAATGTAGGTCATAAATTGTTCTATAGTGTGCTCATTATCTGTCTTGTCCCAAATGATTATGAGGTCGTCAATAAAGAGACCGTATAGTTTGATATTGTTTTTAAATTGGAATTCAGTTGAAAAAATAAGACAAAATTCCATCCAACCCATATAAATATTGGCATAGGCCGGGGAAAATTTTGCCCCCATGGCCGTGCCTCGTTGCTGTAAATAATAAATTCCTTCATGTACAAAATAGTTATGTTTTAGTAGAAATTCTGCAGTTTCTACTATGAATGTAATAAAACCTATGTCATAATCAGTATGTCTAAGTAACATCTCATGAAGCGCTGTGAGGCCTGTCGTGTGGGGAATGCTTGAATAGAGAGCAGCTACATCAATTGTGAGCCAAGTGTATTCACAATTCCAGTTGACTGTATTAAGTTGCTGGATTAGATGGCCGCTATCTTTAATGTAGCCTGGTAATGATTGAACAATTGGTTGGAGTATGTGGTCAAGCCACCCACCAAGCCTTTCACATAGGGATCCTTGGCTTGCCACAATGGGTCTACCTGGTGGTCTAGTGAGGTTTTTATGAATTTTAGGGACAGTTCTAAAACTTGGTATGGTAGGGTCTTTTATCAGAAAAAATGACGCTAATTCTTCCGTTAGGTAGCCCAGTTCAATGCCTGTGTCTAAGTGACTCTTCAATTTGCTTACGAAATTTATGGTAGGGTTAAATGTGAGTTTCATATACTGATCTTTATCCTCTAGATGTTTGTGTACTTCATCTAAGTATTCAGTGGTATTTAAGACAACAATAGCCCCTCCTTTGTCCGCCTTAGTGATGACTATGTTGGGGTTATCTTGTAGATCTTTAAGTGCTTTTCTCTCATGGCGGCTTAAATTATCTCTGGCTTTACTTATTGTGGTTGACTGAAGTGTTTTGTGAAGGTCGGTTAGTTCCTTTTCTATGGTCCTTTGAAATAAATCTATTATGTGATCACGTGCATTAACTGGGTAAAAATGTGATTTATCCTTAAAAGTGTATTGCTGAGTGGTACTTGGGGAATGAGTATATGAACTGGGTGAGTGTTGTTGAAGTGTGGTGAGAGTGGTAAGGTCTGTTAAATCAGAAAATAGTAAACCAATAGTGTTAGGGTGTGTGTCAGTTGTGGTAGAGGTGTGTGATTGTGTGTCTATACCAAAAAAATGTTTTTTTAGTACTACTTTTCTTACAAATTTATTTGTATCTAAAAGAGTGCTGAATAAATCAAAATCTGTTGCAGGTGCAAAGGTTAAGCCTTTATTAAGTACATTAATATGGTGAACCGTTAATGTAAAGTCAGAGAGATTTATTGTTGCTATTTCATCTTGTTTTTCCTGACCCTGCTGGGGTATCTAAATGTATTTTCCCCTTTCTTTGGAGTACTCGTTTGCTGGGTTGATTTAACTAAAGATTTTAAGTTTCTTCTCTCAGAAGATGTATTGCCTGATGTTGTAGGTACTGCTTCTGGCTCATCATTATGAGTGTCAGTGGTTTCATCATCTAGATTATCAGTATCTATGCTTGAAAAAGTTACTTTTCTAGAAGTTTGGTTTTTGTTGTGTGTAGACTTGTTTTTATCCTTTTTATTGTGGCTATTCTTATGAGTGGCTCTTCTATTAAGTGGTCTCGATTTCTGCCAGGAATAGACTATGTCTAAATCATAGTCTTTCGTGTCCCTATTGTATTTTTGTACTTTTCTATCTGACAGAATGGTGTCTAGCTGATCTATGGTGGTATCTAATTGAGATTTATAATCAGTGTATTTTTGTGTTGTTTCAAAAGGTTTTAGTTTGTCAAAGGTGGTATTTATTTCTAACAAAATATTATCCCTCTCTTCTCTTTTGTGTCTGAGAAGTTGCTTCATGCAAATGATAGAGCAGTTAGTTAAATTAGTATTCCACTCCTCCATGAAAATGGGATTATCTATAGCAAAGGAGGGATATTTTTTCATACGTAGTCCTCTGGGGACTTTGTTCTCTGAAATGTAAAGATCTAAAAATTCGATATTCCACCACAAATTGGTTTCTTTATATCTTAGTTTCTCTAAACTAGAAAAAACAGTGTCTAGATTCTCTTCCTTAATAACATCAGAATCTTCACTGTGACCTCTGAGTGCCGTTGTCATAATATTTTTCCTCCTTGTATTATCATCTATTACCCCTGTGGGAATGAGTGAGGTAGCCATGGCAGGGAGGAAAATTATTTGTCGGCACTATAAACAGAATGCTAAGTGCTAAAATCAAATTTAAATTAAATTTAAATGGTCTTAAAAAATGGCGTATACAGTGTAAATGTCCAGTGACAATAATAGTCCACAACAGTCCACAAAGCTGCAAGAAAGCCGGAACACTGGGGATAAGAGTGACGAAAAACAACAATGATGTGTGTGTTCCGGTTAAGGATTCCCCTCGGTTTCTTCTTACACGTATACAAAAGAATCCTCAAAACTGGGGAATGAATAATCCCAATGAAAGGGTGTGTGGGAAACAAACAGTTAATTTTAAGTAGTGTCCACAGTCTTAGGTGTCAGAAAGATTTCCTGCTACGGTTGTCCGTGTGTGCTTGGGGTTCAGGGATGATCAGAATGTGAATGCCATGGATGTCTTACCCTCCGTTAGTCCAGTGGGATGCCTGGGCACGCTGCTGTACTTCCTCTCGGATGGGCGAAGCAAGCCCTCCCGGGCGGGTGCAGTATGCGTGTCCTTCTTGGCGTGTGCGATATCCGGCTTGTCTTCCTGTTACGTCACCCCTGGCGTCGGTCGGCTCAAGTAGATGATCTCACTTGGAGAAGTAGAAAAGCAGGAAATGTAGACTGATTCCTAGTCGGGACTGCAGCTCGAGCAGCGGAATCAAAGCGGTAAACCCCACCACTAGTATGCAAACAAGCAAAGAGAGAGGTACGCTTGCTCAATGTGGAATTGCTGGAAATCATAAATTTATTTGAAGACCAAATAAGTACAGGTACAGGTATACAGGGTCACAGTTAGGAACGCCTGACGCGTTTCGCGCATGCGTACATGCGCTTCTTTGGAGGCTGATAGAGTGTGACAATGTGGGCCTTTTAAACCTGGTTTTCACCAATCCTGAGGGGACTGAGGTCTAAACCAATCAGTGTTGCTTCAGTGAGTGTATAGCCTTTGTAATATAGACTCTTGTGTCTTCAGCTTGTTACTGAGGCTTATAGTATTAACTCTGCGGTAACACTGATAGGTATACATCAATGAATAAAATACTTAATGTTTGTTAAATAATATAACAAAATTATTCCTTGAATGTGCCTTGGATTAGGTTCTGGGGGACCTAGGTGGTCCTCAGCTGTGTCTGGAGGTGGGCGTATGTTTAAGCCCAGGGCTTGATTGAAGTTTGGAAGATCCTCGACTGACTTCAAGACATGTGACGTATTATTTTTGTGACAATCAGGCAGGTGGGAAACCCCCATCTGTATGGCAGTCTTTTTTATTTGAGGGCCGCCGTGACGTATCTTAAGTCCCTTCGCTTCTGTAGCGTTGCGGGACACAAGTCTGAGTAAACCTGTATCTCTGATCCTCTGAATTCAAGTGGATGCTGTTGTCTTGCAAGTCGAAGAATTTCCTCCTTATCTTTAAAGGACAGCAGTTTCATAATGACATCTCTGGGTGGAGCTCTGTTTGATGGTTTGGGGCAGGGCCCTGTGCGCTCTTTCTATCGGTATTCCTGGCGCATTTTCATTATTTTTGAGGTATTTAATAAAGTCTTGTATGTAGTTTTGTAGAGCTGAGGGGTCAACTGTTTCAGTTATTCCGCGCAGTCTAGGATTGTTCCTCCTGCTCCTATTCTCTAAGTCTTCTATACGCTCCATAAGTGTTTGCACTGTGCCCTCCTGGGCCTGCATCTGGCTAGTCTGATGCTGTAAATCAGAGCTAAGGGTTTCTTGTCTTTCCTCTATTTGTGTGACACGGCGATCTACTACCATGATGTCTCTTTTCATTTCGCCAAACATTGTCTTGAAATCATGCATTGCTTCTCTTATGTCCTCTTTAGAGGAAAGATGTTTTATATCTTCTCTCGTTAAGTAGTTTTGTGCCTTGTTGTGAGCATTAGGTTCATGTATCTGTGCTGTTGTCATCTGCTCCGGCATGCTGCGGTCAGTGTCTGCTGCAGTTAAGTTTGACTCAGCTGGGATCAGATAATTCTCTAGTGCTGTGGCTTGTGTAGGTCTAGTTGGTTTATTATTTCTTTTGGTAGCCATGTCTGCAAGTGTTTTGCAAACCAGTTTTATTCTGTCAGGATTCTGTACAGTATTCTACACCCACATGAAATATTTATTTATTTAGGTGGTGTTTATTCTTATGTCTCATCATCAGGGTGTGTTACACTGACAGTAGATGTTATGACCTTTCGCCCTATGCAGTATATAGATAGTAATCTCCACAGGGAGTAGTGCTAGTTTCAGCAGATAGAGTGTAAAAATCACAATATCAATGTCCCAGAACTACAGCTCTTTATTAGATAAGTTGATCTGCCTCTTGAGAAGTGTTCAGGCCTTTTCTGTAAGATATGGCCCTTTTATCAGCCACACGTGTGTTGTCCTTCACATGAAAGTATATTTGCTAATTGTAAAGAGAACAATGCCTCTTTTATATTGGGGTGTGTGGGTCTCTTTGATGTTAATTCACCACCTCTTTCAATAGATGGGCTTTAGTTATGAGTCTATGGGACAGTGTCCCTTCGGCCGCTACTGTGTGTGGTTCAGTGGCTTAGTGGGGCCTGCTAATCCCCTGATTTAGTCAAGGAGTCCTTAGGCTTCAAACTGCCTCCTGTCCCCCTGTGAGCTTTAGCCTGCGTGTGCCAGGTGTTCAGGCCAGGGAAGGCGTGTGTGTCAGGGAGGTGTCAGAGTGCGATCTTACCCTCCGGTGTGTTAGAGCTCCGTTCTGTCCCTGCTGTAAGTGTAATGGCTCCGGTCCTTTAGGCCTCCACACTACCGCGTGATCACAGGTCTCGCTCAGCCTGTGCTGTTTGCTTCCGTATTGCGGTGATCAGATCACGCGGGGCCGAGACCAGCGGTCTTTTTCCTTCCCGGTCGGGTCGCAGTCACAGGTATGAGTCTTCTCCTTTATCATCGGGTCCTGTGTGCGCTGAGCAACCTGATCACGGGCCTTTCTATTCTGCTTCAGGTGATTGTTGCTTTTGGCGTGCAGTGTTGGGTTGTTATGGCGTGTATCGCCAGCTTAGAAAAAGTCACCGGCTGAGTCCCCAGATCCTCATATGTCGATTGCATGTGTTTTAGAGCTTGGCTGGGCCAGGGGAAAACGTTAAGGGCTTAGGAAAACTGAGGGGACTACAGAGCACTAAGATTAATCAGCCATCTTGGTCCGTGGCTAGGCTCCTCCCCCAACGACCTTGCTTTTTTAATGAGAGGACGTGTTGTGTTTTTGCTCCTGACATTAATAGGAAAAACATAGCTAGGCTAGTGTATTTACAGTCCAGAAGGACTCCACTCATCTCTGCTGCAAGCACAGCACCCCAAAAAGCCCTTTTTAGGGCTATATTTCGTGCCGTTTGTTTTTTTTTCCGTTTTTTTTTTATTAGCATTTGCCTGGCTTTCAGCTGTGTGTTTAAGGCTCACAGCATATGCTGTGACTACTGCCACCACTGATATCTCCCTAACAACATTAGTTTAAATTTAACTAACCCAAAAATATAATTATTTTTCTAGTATAATTTTTTTTCATTTTCTATCAGGCCAGTGTCACACAGCATATACTCTGGTTCATTGCTCTGTGCCAGCCAGCAGCCACCAGTGTTAATATCCGTTTATAACATTATTTTAAATTTAAAAAAAAAAAATATATATATATTTTGCTAGTGTAATCTAATTACATTTACTATCATGCCTGTGTCTGTCAGGCTCACTCAGCATTAATATACCTCTTTTTTTTTCAGTCTTTTGGTTAATTGGTCTGTGCCAGGCAGCCACCCAGCACTCATATCTATTCTCCTTCACCTTAATTTTAATATATAAAAAAAATAGTTTAAATTTGTTTGCTAGTGTAATCTAATATAATTTTCTATCCGGCCTGTGTGTTTTGCTGACATAGAGAGCCTACTGTGTTTACTTGCTGCCCTCCCTAGTCTATGAGCCACGACTCATATGTGTTTAACCTTTTTTTAATTCCCCCCCCCAAAAAATAATTTCAATCATTTTTCTAGTGAAATCTAATAGTATTTTCTATCAGGCGTGTGTGTATCCAACATACAGAGCCTACTGTTTTTAATAGCTGCCCTTCCAAGGCTATCAGCCACGACTCATATGTATGTGCTTAACCATTTTTCTTAAAATTTCCAAAAAAAAAGTCTTTAAATCATTATGCTAGTGTAATCTAATTGTATTTTCTATCAGGCCTGTGTCTAACTGTCTATCTGACTTACACAGCATACTGTTGTTATAATTGCTGCCCTACGTAGCAGCAAGCCAGTGCGACCACTCATACAGTAATATGTGCATTGCACTTCTTAACATAATTTTAATATTAAAATCTAAAATTTAAAAATATTTTGCTAGTGTAATGTAACTTAATTTTCTATCAGTCCTGTGTTTTTGTCACTTACACAGCATACTGTGCTAAATTGCTGCCCTACCTACCATCCACCATTCATATCTGCCAGCCTGTCTGCCAGGCCCAAGTAGCCAATTAGTGGCACTAATCACAATTCTTGTAACAGTAATAAAAAAAAAAAATCATAATTTTTTGGACTGCAAATATTCAGTCTCCTAGTGCCATTGAATTTCATTTACCTCCTGCCTGCCACTGCCAGCCTTTTGTGCCAGGCCGTCTAGCCAACTATTTACACCAATCATAATTGTTGCCACAGTCAGACAGTATAGTTATTAATTTAAATAAAACATTTTTTTAGTGTTGATCTTAATCCTCAGTTTGCTCGTGCCTTTGAATTGCACTTTTCTACAGCCTTCCAAGCCTGTGTGCCAGGCCTACTTAAAAAATATTTACACCAATCATATTTGTTGTGACAGTATTCTAATAATTAAAAATTTAAATTTTTGGTAATAGTTGCTGTGATTTGAATCCTTAGTTTGCTGGTGCCATTGAATAGCACTTTCCTCCTGCCTTGCAGCCTGCTGTGAGCCAGGCCCACCTAGCCAATTGTTGTCACAATCATATTTCTGTTAACAGTATTGCAAAAATTGTCAATCATCACTGTTTAGACTGTCAGTAATCAGTCTCCTAGTGTCCTTGAATTGCATCTACCTCCTGCCTGCCATCCTTTTGTGCCAGGCCATTTTTCCAACTATTTACACCAATCTTAATTTTTTGTCACAGTATAGTTACTAATTACAATTAAAAAAGTCTTTATTGTTGATGATCTTAATCCTCAGTTTGCTCGTGCCTTTGAATTGCACTTTTCTATAGCCTTCCAAGCCTGTGTGCCAGGCCTACTTAAAAAATATTTACACCAATCATATTTGTTGTGACAGTATTCTAATAATTAAAAATTAAATTTTTGGTAATAGTTGCTGTGTTTTGAATCATCAGTTTGCTGGTGCCATTGAATAGCACTTTCCTCCTGCCTTGCAGCCTGCTGTGAGCCAGGCCCCCCTAGCCAATTGTGGTCAGCAATCATATTTCTGTTAACAGTATTGCAAAAATTGTCAATCATCACTGTTTAGACTGTCAGTAATTAGTCTCCTAGTGTCCTTGAATTGCATCTACCTCCTGCCTGCCATCCTTTTGTGCCAGGCCATTTTTCCAACTATTTACACCAATTCTAATTATTTGTCACAGTATAGTTACTAATTAAAATTAAAAAAATCATGATTGTTGATGATCTTAATCCTCAGTTTGCTCGTGCCCTAGAATTGCACTTTTCTACAGCCTTCCAAGCCTGTGTGCCAGGCCTACTTGAAAAATATTTACACCAATCATATTTGTTGTGACAGTATTCTAATAATTAAAAATTAAATTTTTGGTAATAGTTGCTGTGATTTGAATCCTCAGTTTGCTGGTGCCATTGAATAGCACTTTCCTCCTGCCTTGCAGCCTGCTTTGAGCCAGGCCCACCTAGCCAATTGTTGTCAGCAATCATATTTCTGTTAACAGTATTGCAAAAATTGTCAATCATCACTGTTTAGACTGTCAGTAATCAGTCTCCTAGTGTCCTTGAATTGCATCTACCTCCTGCCTGCCATCCTTTTGTGCCAGGCCGTTTTTCCAACTATTTTCACCAATCCTAATTTTTTGTCACAGTATAGTTACTAATTACAATTAAAAAAATCTTTATTGTTGATGATCTTAATCCTCAGTTTGCTCGTACCCTAGAATAGGACTTTTCTACAGCCTTCCGAGCCTGTGTGCCAGGCCTACTTAAAAAATATTTACACCAATCATATTTGTTGTGACAGTATTCTAATAATTAAAAATTAAAATTTTTGGTAATAGTTGCTGTGATTTGAATCCTCAGTTTGCTGGTGCCATTGAATAGTACTTTCCTCCTGCCTTGCAGCCTGCTGTGAGCCAGGTCCACCTAGCCAATTGTTGTCAGCAATCATATTTCTGTTAACAGTATTGCAAAAATTGTCAATCATCACTGTTTAGACTGTCAGTAGTCAGTCTCCTAGTGTCCTTGAATTGCATCTACCTCCTGCCTGCCATCCTTTTGTGCCAGGCCATTTTTCCAACTATTTACACCAATTCTAATTATTTGTCACAGTATAGTTACTAATTAAAATTAAAAAAATCTTGATTGTTGATGATCTTAATCCTCAGTTTGCTTGTGCCCTAGAATTGCACTTTTCTACAGCCTTCCAAGCCTGTGTGCCAGGCCTACTTAAAAAATATTTACACCAATCATATTTGTTGTGACAGTATTCTAATAATTAAAAATTTAAATTTTTGGTAATAGTTGCTGTGATTTGAATCCTCAGTTTTCTGGTGCCATTGAATAGCACTTTCCTCCTGCCTTGCAGCCTGCTGTGAGCCAGGCCCACCTAGCCAATTGTTGTCAGCAATCATATTTCTTTTAACAATATTGCAAAAATTGTCAATCATCACTGTTTAGACTGTCAGTAATCAGTCTCCTAGTGTCCTTGAATTGCATCTACCTCCTGCCTGCCATCCTTTTGTGCCAGGCCGTCTTGCCAACTATTTACACCAATCCTAATTGTTGTCACAGTAAAGTTACTAATTAAAATTAAAAAAATCTTGATTGTTGATCTTAATCCTCATTTTGCTTGTGCCATTGAATTGCACTTTTCTACTGCCTGCCAGCCTGTGTGCCAGGCCCAACTATCCAATTAGTGCCAGCAATCATATTTCTTTTAACAGTATTGCAAAATTTGTCAATCAACACTGTTTTGACTGTCAATCTGCAGTCTACTAGTGCCCTTGAATTGCATTTTCCTCCTGCCTGTGTGCCAGTCCCAACTAGCCAATTAGTGCCACCACTCATATTTATTGTAACAGGATTGGAATTTTTGTTAATCATAACTGTTTTGACTGTGATTCTTCAGTCTCCTAGTGCCATTGAATTGCAGTTTCCTTTCTCCCAGCGTGTGTGCCAGACAGGCCCATTTGCCAACTAGTGCCAAACAATCATATTTGTTGCCACAGTACTTGTAAGTTGTTATTTTTTTTTAAAATTAACAATTTGTGATTTTTAAAACATCTGTCTTTTTTGTTGTTGTCAGTCTCACAGCGTATACTGTGCCCACTTTCACAGTGCCACCACTCAATTGGTGTAATAGTATTGTTAGTGTCCATTTAAAAAAAAATGACAGGCAGAGGCAGGCCACCCCACAGGTTCCGTGGTCGTGGTGCTGTGATTCCTTTAGACCCTACAAATATGCACATTGTTCAGATGTCGGGTGCCAGGGGGGACGCAAAAACTTCTGAGGAGGACCTAGTTGAATGGCTAGCACAGGAAACCCAATCTTCTTCAGCTTCTGCTGCTAGTCCTCCTAACCTTGATGCACCATCTAAGTCCAGCTGTGCTTTGGGCAGGTCTCAAGTGACCAGTGCCCCTCCGCCGCCTGTCGCCACCACCAACACTAGCACCACAGCCGCTTCACTTGATCTGTCACAGGAGTTATTGACACATCATTTGGAAGAAATGAGTGATGCGCAACCATCATTGACAGAGGATGTAGATAATAGTGATCAGTCTCAGTCAGGCAGCATTACCGACATGGAGGTATGGTGTGATGATGATGATGATGATGATGATGATGATGTTGACCCGCTGCTGCTTCCTTTCTTGATGTTTCAGATACAAGTGAAGCGGTTGATGATGATGTGTCAGTGGATGTCACGTGGGTGCCTGCTAGAAGAGAAGAAGAAGAGGAGAGGGGGAAAATTCAGGTGGGGAGACAGAGAGGAGGAGGAGACGATTTGGAAGCACGGGGAGGTCGTCTCAAGGAGCTAGTGGCACAGTCAGACAGCATGCATCGTCACCAGGGGTCAGCCAGACAGCCCGCCGATGCCCATCAACGCATGCTGTTGCCACCACCAGAATGCCATCATCGCAGAGCTCAGCAGTGTGGCATTTTTTTTGTGTGTCTGCCTCTGACAACAGCGATGCCATTTGCAACCTGTGCCAAAAGAAACTGAGTCGTGGGAAGTCCAACAGCCACCTAGGTACAACTGCTTTGCGAAGGCACATGGTCTCCCATCACAAAGGCCGATGGGAAGAACACATGAGTGGAAGCAGCACACAAAGTGAAATCCGCCCTCCTCCTCCTGCTCAAGCATCTTCAGCCACGTCAACCAGTGCTGTCCTCCTTGCCCCCTCTCAACCATCCTCCACTCAGTCTCTCTTACGTAGCAGTTCCTGGTCATCTGCCCACAGTCAGGTGTCTGTCAAGGACATGTTTCAGCGTAAGAAGCCAATTTCTCAAAGTCACCCCCTTGCCCGGCGTCTGACAGCTGGCTTGTCTGAACTCTTAGCCCGCCAGCTTTTACCATACAATCTGGTGGAGTCTGATGCTTTCAAAAAATGTGTATCTATTGGGACACTGCAGTGGAAGGTACCTGGCAGAAATTTCTTTTCACAAAAGGCAATTCCAAACCTGTACTCTGTTGTGAGAAAGGAAGTTATGGCATGTCTGGCACACAGCGTTGGGGCAAGGGTCCATATGACCACGGATAGCTGGTCTGCAAAGCATGGTCAGGGCAGGTATATCACCTACACTGCACATTGGGTAAACCTGCTGACTTCTAACAAGCATGGAATGCGTGGCTCTGCAGAAGAGTTGGTGACACCGCCACGACTTGCAGGCAGGCCTGCTGCTACCTCCTCTACTCCTCCTACTCCATCCTCTTCCATAACCTCTTCCTCGGCTGAGTCCTCTTCAAATTCTGCGTCTTGCTCCACATCTATGGCACCCCCAGCTCCCCAGGTACTATGCTACATCCCGGGTACGGCAGTGTCACGCCGTCTTGGGGTTGACTTGCCTGAAAGCGGAGAGTCACACCGCACCAGCACTTCTGACCGCCCTGAACGCACAGGTGGATCAGTGGCTGACTCCGCACCAACTGGAGATTGGCAAGGTTGTTTCTGACAATGGAAGTAATTTGGTGGCGGCATTGAAATTGGGCAAGTTGACACATGTGCCGTGCATGGCACATGTGTGTAATCTAATTGTACAACGATTTGTCCATAAGTACCCAGGCTTACAGGATGTCCTGAAGCAGGCCAGGAAGGTGTGTGGCCATTTCAGGCGTTCCTACACGGCCATGGCACACTTGTCTGATATCCAGCGTCGAAACAACCTGCCAGTGAGGCGCTTGATTTGCGACAGCCCGACACGGTGGAATTCAACACTCCTAATGTTTGACCGCCTGCTCCAACAAGAAAAAGCTGTTAATGAGTATTTGTATGACCGGGGTGCTAGGACAGCCTCTGGGGAGCTGGTGATATTTTTGCCAAATTACTGGATGCTCATGCGCAATGCCTGTAGGCTCATGCGTCCTTTTGAGGAGGTGACAAACCTTGTCAGTTGCACCGTAGGCACCATCAGCGACATCATACCATTTGTTTTCTTCCTGGAGCGTGCCCTGCGAAGAGAACTGGATCAGGCAGTAGATGAGCGTGAAGAGGAAGCGGGAGAGTTGTGGTGTCCATCACCCCCGCAAACAGCCGAATCAGCATTGCTTGCTGGACCTGCGTCAACGCAGGAAGAGGATTGTGAGGAAGAGGAGTCAGAGGAGGAATGTGGCTTTGGTGAGGAGGATGAGGAGGAGGAAGACCGAGCACAACAGTCATCCCAGGGTGCTCATTGTTGTCACCTCTCTGGTACCCGTGGTGTTGTACGTGGCTGGGGGGAAGAAGATACCATCAGTGAGATCAGTGAGGAGGAGGAACGCGACATGATTAGCTCAGCATCCAACCTTGTTCAAATGGGTTCTTTCATGCTGTCGTGCCTGTTGAGGGACCCTCGTATAAAAAAGCTGAAGGAGAACGACCTGTACTGGGTGTCCATGCTCCTCGACCCCCGGTATAAGCATAAAGTGCCTGAAATGTTACCAAATTCCCGCAAGTCGGAAAGGATGGAGCATTTTCATAATAAATTAAAAACTATGCTTTACACAGCGTATAAGGGTGATGTCACAGCACCACGGGAATGTAACAGGGGAAGAGATTAAATTAATCCTCCTCCTCCCACGACCACTGCGGCAAGGACCAGGTGCTTTCCTGACGTCTTGTTGATGGAGGACATGCGTACCTTTTTAACTCCCATGCACCATCAGAGCCTTGCGGGATCCAGCCTTAGAAAAAGACTCCACCGACAGGTAGCAGACTACCTAGCTTTAACTGTGGATCTCGACACTCTCAGGAGCGATGGACCCCTTGACTACTGGGTGTGCAGGCTGGACTTGTGGCCTGAGCTATCCCAATTTGCAATGGAACTTCTGGCCTGCCCCGCTTCAAGCGTCCTGTCCGAAAGGACTTTTAATGCAGCAGGAGGTTTTGTCTCTGAGAAGAGAAGTCCCCTAGGTCAAAAAAGCCTTGACTATCTCACTTTTATAAAAATGAATGAGGGCTGGATCCCGAAGGGACTGACATTGGGCGATACATTTGAATAAAAAACTACTGATGATGATATGAGCTGGCTTGTGCTACAACTGGTACACAGGCTGGCCTTTTTTTTTGGTTATAAAGACGAGGACTTGCTTGACTTATCCGCCAACAACTAGTGTTCAAGCCTTTAGGGCACTTTATAAATGTTTTACAAACATCGATTTTTCTGGCCGCTGCTACAGCAGTTGCTACAACAATACCCCAATTTTTCAGTCATTTGTACATTCCTAATTTTTCTGGCCTCTGCTTCATCTCTGTGGGTACAAAACTCAAATAAAAAAAATAAGGCACATAACACTAGTGATTAAACTGTTACGAATTGTACAACTTAACACACCACTCATATCCGGTGGACCATTCAATTGAACGCAAAATGCAACAAATTTGAAAGAGTAGGACCGACCAAGCATCTTTATCCATCTCTTGGTTGCTCTAAATTATCTCTGTGTTCCATCTATGCCATACCTGTACTCTATTGTGCAAAGGGTGGCATATGTTGTGTTTCATGCTGTTGTGCCTGTTGCGGGTCGTGGCCCATGATATAAAAAGGCTGAAGGAGAACGACCTGTAGAAATGGGTGCCCCATCCAGTTTTTAGAAAAATTTTCCTGGTTCCTCTCAATTATCTTTGGGTTTCTAAAATGGATGCCATACCTGTACTAGCTTGTTCAAAAGGATGGCATATGTGGTGGTGTTTCCTGCAGTTGTTTCTGTTGAGGGTGCTGGACCCTCTTATAAAAAAGCTGAAGGAGAACAACCTGGAGTGGGAGTCCAAGCATGGTTTTTGGGGCTATTTCACTTGTACAAACAATTATCTGTGGGTTTGTCAAATCAATGCCGTACCAGTACTCTATTGTTCCAAAGTATGCCATATGTTCTCTTTCCTGCTGGTATTTTGTTTGAGGGTCCTGGACACTCTTATAAAAAGGCCCAATGTGAAAGAGGTGTACTGGGTGTCCACTCATTTTTCTTTTCTATTTCACTTTTGACCAAAATTATCTCTGGTTTTGTAAAATCAATGCCGTACCTGTACTCTATTGTTCAAAAGGATGCCATACGTCCTCTTTCCTGCTGGTTTTTTTTTGAGTGTCCAGGACCCTCTTATAAAAAGGCCTAAGGAGAAAGAGGTGTACTGGTTGGCCACTCATTTTTATTTTTCTATTTAACAATTGACCAAAATGATCTCTGGGTTTGTCAAATCAATGCCGTACCTGTACTCTATTGTTCAAAAGGATGCCATACATCCTCTTTCCTGCTGGTGTTTTTTTTGAGGGTCCAGGACCCTCTTATAAAAAGGCCTAAGGAGAAAGGTGTACTGGTTGTCCACTCATTTTTATTTTTCTATTTAACAATTGACCAAAATGATCTCTGGGTTTGTAAAATCAATGCTGTACCTGTACTCTATTGTTCAAAAGGATGCCATACGTCCTCTTTCCTGCTGGTGTTTTTTTTTGAGGGTCCAGGACCCTCTTATAAAAAGGCCTAAGGAGAAAGAGGTGTACTGGTTGGCCACTCATTTTTATTTTTCTATTTAACAATTGACCAAAATGATCTCTGGGTTTGTAAAATCAATGCCGTACCTGTACTCTATTGTTCAAAAGGATGCCATACGTCCTCTTTCCTGCTGGTGTTTTTTTTGAGGGTCCAGGACCCTCTTATAAAAAGGCCTAAGGAGAAAGAATTGTACTGGGTGTCCATCCAATCATTTTTTTAATTAAAATTCATGGTTGCAACAAATTATCCCCGGGTTTCTAAAATCAATGCCTTTCCTATAATCTTTTTTTCACAAAGAATGCCATATGTCCGGGGGGCGGAGCGTAGCCGTGCAGGAACATGGCTGCACTTTAACTTTGCTCCGTAACATATTCTCACACACAGGTTCCATTATGGTGATTTGAAGGGCAGCAATAAGCTAAAAAGCAACTAGAAACTCTTATGCCATAAACCTAACTGTCCGCTGACCGGACCAAACGCTTACCAGCTGAAGAACCGCTGAACTTTAAACAATGTACTACCGCACCTATACTTACTCGGCTGGAAGCTCCGCTTTACAAGAGGCACGCTTGTGCTCTGGATTCAGCTTCGGTTCAGCAGCGGGGAGCTGGTGACCCACACTGGTAGACCGCAGCAGCGATTGCCGGAATTGAGGCTCAGACGGTCGGGCGAAACGCCACATACAGCCGCACGCCATTACAGCACCCACGTGGCACGGCTCCACCGGACAAACAAGGTAACACGCAGATACACCTCAGACTACAGCCCAATCCACTGAACACATAAGCAAAGCAAAACGACCTAAACATTAGCATCGGATCGCAGTGGAAGTCTGAGACCGGCCTTAAGGTAGCTATCTAACTATACCAAACCAGAGACTGAGGCCTACAGACTTAAACCGCTCTCCCTAGACAGATCGCAGCCGCCATCAGAGATAGCAACCTACATATTTAATGAACTGGTGCTATATTACATTAAGGAACCCTCTCCTTATAAACACTAGTGAATGAAAACTGGCTGTTGGCGAAGGGATAACTCTGTTATATCAATGGCATCAAGACAGAAACCCAAAGCGGACAAGAAATCATCCACAACAGCTACTACCACCATGTCCTCCTTCTTTCACAAACAAGAGATTGACGCTCTTGACAGTACTAAAGATTCACCACCAACGGACTCACATTTATCACAGGAGCAAGAACCCATACCACAGTCACAACAACTTAGTCTGATACAGAAAACTATTTCACAACTACCCTCTAAGTCTGACCTGGCAGACCTAAAATCATTCATCAAAACAGAAATGTCCTCCCTAAAAAAGAACATCAGCGAACTGGGGGCAAGAATAGAGACCCTGGAGGAGGGTCAAGACACCTTAAACACTATGGTTTCCGATGCCAATCATCAAATGGTGAGACAAGACATCACAATGCAAGCACTTCAACTTAAAATTGAAGACCTGGATAACAGGAGCCGTAGGAGCAATTTGAGGATAAGAGGGGTACCAGAAGAAGTGACACAGGATAACCTTGTCTCATACTTGCTACAACTTTTTGAGTACATTGTCCCTTCCCTCAAACTATCTGAAGCCTCTATGGAACGCGCACACAGAGCGCTGAGACCCATACCAAAACCCCCCAATCCACCAAGAGATATAATCATTAAATTCACCACCTACTTAGACAAGGAGGCAATATGGAAGCAAGTTAGACTACAAAGAGAAATTAAATTCCAGGCCTACAGTATACAAATCTTTCAGGACATTAGCCCCTCAACAATTGAGAAAAGAAAGGGAATAAGATTCATTACCCAAGTCCTGCAAGAGAGGCGAATGAAGTACAGATGGGGATTCCCCTTCAGCCTTATAGTACAACAAGAAGGCAAGACACATATCGATAAAGAACCCGACGACCTAGATGCTTTCTCAAAGGGCCTAAACATCTCCTTTCCACAACCACTACTTAAAGATCTGGATGCACCTTCTTCAAGTGACCAGTCGAACCCCAAGCCACAACGCTCACAATGGCATCAAGCTAACAAAAAGAAAAAAATAGATACCACAGCACCCTAGTCTCATGCACACGTTTGATGCAATAAGTACCCTGACACCCTGAAGAATATCAAACTCGGACCGAAATGGACCTTGTCTCCCAGGAACTGATAAGTATATTGCTAAAAAGCTAACTGACCTAAAGGGAAATGTACCCTGGGACCTATTTGGAACTGATCTGATTTGGGGTGGGAATAGAACTGTTAAAGTTATTACTTTCTAGATAGACCTGGCTGTTCTCCTCCCCCCTTACCCTCTCCTGCTCGGTGTCTGTATCACATTAACATAAGACCTATGTTGTTTAGAAATGCAGGCTCAAAATCAACCTACTACACCCACGGTGACTGTGATCAGACGCTGAACATGATGCCCTACCTGAGAGGTTGGGGGATGAGGATGAGATGGCTTAACGTTGTTGGTTTGAAGTTGATATCATCATGGTTAAAACGTTTAATTATTATATTTATGATCCTAACCTCTCTCATGTTGGATATTTCAGTTATCCCCTTTTTACTGAGTGATGTGCTCTGAATGTACCCACATTTCTAGCTCTCTTTCTATAACTACCATGTTTATCCATAGCTATAACCCCTGTAGTAAATGACGATAAGAGAATCTAGAATCATGCTAACAGTGTACAATACCCTATTGTTCTATTAGAGGAACCTAGTGATAGATGAGAAATGATACCCACCTTTATCCAACTACTGTTAATGTTGGTTTTTCCTGAATATTTGACCCCACTGTTTATGTTATTTTATATTTGTGTTTTAAATTTGTTTTTTTGAAGTTAATACATTATCACGTGGCCTGATGTTTAGGCCGCGTAAGGGCGCTCCCGGCCCGTCCTGCATCCAGACTCACAAACGCTCAACATCACAAATAGACATTTTCATAACCTCACGACCTACGTCAGACATCCATAAACTAGATAATGGCTAACAGTAGAAGACAACCCCATTCCGGTAATAACTTAAAAATATACTCAATTAACGCAAAAGGACTAAATATACCTTGTAAGAGAACGCAGGCCTCTAAAGATTTCCATAGGCAGGGAGCAGACCTTGTCTTCTTACAGGAGACCCATTTCCGTAAAGGAAAGGAACCTACCACCTTCGCACGCACGTTTGGCACATGCTTTTGGGCATCACATTACCACAATAAAAAACAAGGGGTGGGAATCCTTATTAAGAAAAATATACCCTTTACATCACTACAAACACTTAGAGACAGAGAAGACAGATACCTCCTCCTAACTGGTCTTCTCTACGGGAGACCTGTAACATTAGTTTCAGTGTATGCCCCTAACACAGCACAACACTCCTTCATGAAGAAAATTAAAAACCTAATTTTAGACCATCAGAAGGGGACACTCATAATGTGTGGAGACTTAAACACAGCACTTAACCCTAGCCTAGACTGCTCATCTTGATACTCCTCCACATCACCTTCACAAATCTCAAAAATTAAGTCGTATCTCGAGAAAATTGTAGCACATGACGTATGGAGAACCTTACACCCTCAGACTAGAGACTATACATATTATTCTTACCCACATGAGATCTATACGAGAATAGACTATGTGTTTGCAGATGTTGGAGGCCTATCACTATTTAACTCGGCCACAATCTCTCCGATCACATGGTCTGACCATGCCTCTATGATATGTACAATGACATGGCCCTCTAAACCTATAAGAGATTTTGTCTGGCGACTTGATGAACATTTATTAACAGAAACTGATGTGATCACCAAACTGACAACCACTCTTACGGAATACTTTGAACATAATACTCAACCTGAGACAAGCATGCACACCCTCTGGGAAGCACATAAAAGTGTTATTAGGGGAGAACTAATGGCCATTAAGGCACAACATAATAAAGCACAAAGAGAGCTCACGATCTCTCTAGTCTCACAAATAGAACAGATGGAAAACTTACATAAAAAAAACCCGACTGACAAAAATCTACTCGAAGAAATTACTGAACACAAACAAAAACTAGCCTCACATCTTGACAAGACACACAAACGACAGGCACTCTACTCCCAACAAAAACACTATGAGGGTTGGAACAAATCAGGCAGACTACTAGCCAGGTACCTCAAACAGAAGACATACCAGAGGTACATTATGCAGATTAAAGACAAAAAGAACGTCTCCCATTTCTCCACCCAATCCATATCCAATACATTCAGAAACTTTTTCCAAAAACTATACAATATACAACCCACCAACCCCAGAAACTTGAACCACAATTTAACTAGATCACAACTAATAGAGGAATATCTTAGCAGACTTAACTTACCACATATTAACGAATTACAAAAAGAACAATTAGAGAACCCCATCTCACTAGTTGAGCTCCAGTTAGCTATGAAACACCTACCCACAGGGAAAGCACCTGGACCAGACGGCTTTAGCCACAAATATTACACCACTTTCCAAGAGATCCTAAATACGTATATGGTACAATACTTCCAATCTATAGACGAGAGTAAATCATTTCCTGACACCGCACTAGTAGCCCATATAACATTAATCCCTAAACCTAACAAACCCCAAGATTTACCTAACAATTATCGCCCCATATCGTTACTGAATACGGACATAAAAATTTTTGCACGGATACTGGCTCATAGATTAAACGGAATCCTCCCTGACCTGATCCATTTGGACCAGGTCGGCTTTGTGCCGGGAAGAGAGGCGAAAGACAACAAGGTCAGGGCCTTAAACCTAATACATCATGCTAAGCATAATAACATCTCCTCTGTCCTTTTGTCCACAGACGCGGAAAAGGCCTTTGACCGTGTTGCCTGGGACTTCATGCGAACCACACTGACCCATATGGGTCTAGGCACAAAGATCCTTAACAGGATCTTCTCCCTATACTCCCAGCCCACCGCGAGAATATTAGTAAATGGAACTCTTTCCCCCCCATTTCAAATTAATAATGGAACACGCCAGGGATGCCCCCTATCCCCACTCCTATTCGCCTGCGTGATTGAAACATTGGCAACCAGGATCAGACAAAACCCCCTGATAACAGGAATTACAATTAAGGAACAGAAATATGTTCTGTCTCTGTTTGCCGATGACATGTTATTCACACTCACCGACCCCGAACGCTCAATTCCTCACTTATTAAACGAATTTAACTCCTTCAAATTCCTGTCCAATTTCGCTATAAACATGTCCAAATCAGAAATATTAAACATAAATATGTCAGGCCCCTCACTACTAGCCACACAAGAGATTTCCCCGTTCACCTGGTGCACTCATTCATTGAAATACTTGGGAGTACACTTGACCTCCTCACAAGAAGATATCTTCCACCTTAACTATATACCTGCTAAACACAATATAATACGTGATCTCTCATCATGGGGATCTAAAAAGCTATCATGGTTAGGTCGCATCGACACGATTAAAATGAATATATTCCCACGTATCTTATACCTACTTCAGACCTTACCAATACCCCTTCCCAAAACATACCTCCCGTCCCTCCTGAAAGCATTCAGCGACTTCATTTGGCGCCGTAGACCACCCAGAATTAGTAAACAAACAATGCAAACTTCAAAAACACAAGGAGGCCTGGGAGTTCCAAACCTAGCAGCTTACCGTCAAGCTATCTTTCTGCAACGCCTAGTGGATTGGAACATCCATTTCAACCATAAAAGATGGGTACCACTAGAACACCTAATAATGAATAAGCCGCACCTGGGAAGGTTATGTTGGAGCAGCCCACATCTATTCAAATTAATTAGAACAGACAACCCAATGATACAGGAGACCCTTAAGGTTTGGGAACATACAATTAACACAACACACTACATCTCCTCCATACCCTCACCCATGACATCCCTAATTGAAAACGGGGAATTCACGGTAAGGCCCTTCACCACACAATCCACCACAACAACTCTGAACAGAGACCTCGCAGTATATACACTAACCGAAAATGAATCCTTACTCTCACAAAAAGAATTAGTAAAAAAGGGACTAAACTGTTTCGCTGACTGGTTCACTTACAGACAGACTACCCACTTTATCACCACACACCCAGAATATGGGAACATGGTCAGACCTCTAACCTCCTTTGAATCCCTGTGCACTCGCTCTCCCCCCCTGAGACATACATTGTCCATTATCTATAAGATCCTAACTCACACACCCCCAGGACAAACACCCCCCTATATAGAAAGCTGGGAAAGAGATCTAGGTGTCATTATACTACCCCAAACAAGTAAACTGATGTTCCAAGCTACAAAGAAATCTTCAATCTCATCCTCCATTCTGGAGGTCAATTTTAAACTTTTGCACAGGTGGTATCTCACTCCGAAAAAACTACATCGCCTTTTTAGATCTCAAAGCAATAGATGCTGGCGATGCGGCCATGTAAATAGTGACACTGCCCATATGTGGTGGTGGTGCAATAGTATTCAAAACTTATGGAGGAAAGTCATCTCCGAGATAGAAATCATACTGGGTACCCAATTGCCACTTGACCCCCTGATATGGCTTCTGCACAAACCCCCCTCCACTCTCAAATATAAACCATACATTCACTTGTTTAAAATTATGACTAACGGAATCAAAGTCCTGATAGCTAAAAATTGGAGAAGTAGAGAAGTTCCATCAGTTACCATGTGGATTAAAAAAGTTTCAGAACTCATAAAATTAGAAGAGTATTACTTCCTTAAAAATGATAAAATGGACTCTTACGCAGAGTTCTCTCATTTGTGGACCACCTACGTCCAAAACAAACGCAAGTAAATCAAGTTAAACTACTAAGCCTAAAATAAAGTCATAAGCGTAACATCCAAAATCATAACTTACTGGTAATGGGAATTCATACAATTCGACATCAACTACACAAACATCTGGGGCATGGACGGACCGGGAGCCCTCACTCTTTTCTTCCTCCTTATTATATCTTTTCCTTTTCTTTTTCCCTTTTTTTCTCTCTCTTTTATTTTATCCTTTTTTCCTTCTTTCCCCTCTCTTTCCTTTATTAATTATTTAATTAAATATCATATCAGTCTTACATGCTATCCACAAAACCCACAGTTATTATTGTAAATGGAAAACTGGAGCTGCGCCTCCACCCCCTTGTATCTTTATTTTATATGCACAATAAAAACTGTTTTTTAAAAAAAAAAAAAAAAAAAAGAATGCCATATGTCCTCTTTCCTACTGCTGGTTTTGTTGAGTGTCCTGGAGCCTCTGCTAAAAAGGCCTAAGGATAAAGAAGTGTAATGGGTGTCTATTCAATGTTTTTTTAGATTTTCGGGTTGTAACAAATTTTTTCTGTCTTTCAAAAATCAATGCCTTTTCTGTAATCTATTTTTCAAAAGGATGCCATATGTCCTCTTTCATGCTGTTTTTTCTGTTGAGGCTCCGGGACACTCTTATAAAAAGGACTAAGGATAAAGAAGTGTACTGGGTGTCCAATCAATGTTTTTTTTCTATTTCCCGGGTCATATAACTGATCTCTGTGTTTCTAAAATCAATGCCTTTCCTGTAATCTAATTTTCAAAAGTATGCCATATGTCCTCTTTCCTGCTGGTGTTTTTTTTGAGGGTCCAGGACCCTCTTATAAAAAGGCCTAAGGAGAAAGAGGTGTACTGGGTGTTCATCGAATCATTTTTTTTATTCAAATTTCCATTTGCAAAAAATTATCTATGGGTTTCTAAAATCAATGCCTTTCCTGTACTCTTACTCTATTGTTCAAAAGTATGCCATATGTCCCCTTTCCTGTTGGTGTTTTGTTTGAGGGTCCTGGACCCTCTTATAAAAAGGCCTAGGGAGAAAGAATTGTACTGGGTGTCCATCCAATCATTTTTTTGATTCAAATTCACGGTTGCAACAAATTATCCCCGGGTTTCTAAAATCAATGCCTTTCCTATAATCGTTTTTTTCGCAAAGGATGCCATATGTACTCTTTCCTACTGCTGGTTTTGTTGAGTGTCCTGGAGCCTCTGCTAAAAAGGCCAAAGGATAAAGAAGTGTACTGGGTGTCTTTTCAATGTTTTTTTAGATTTCCCGGTTGCAACAAATTTTTTCTGTCTTTCTAAAATCAATGCCTTTCCTGTAATCTATTTTTCAAAAGGATGCCATATGTCCTCTTTCATGCTGTTCTTTCTGTTGAGGCTCCGGGACACTCTTATAAAAAGGCCTAAGGATAAAGAAGTGTACTGGGTATATAATCTATGTTTTTTTAGATTTCACGGTTGCAACTAATGATCTCTGTGTTTCTAAAATCAATGCCTTTCCTGTAATCTAATTTTCATAAGAAGGATGCCATATGTCCTCTTTCATGCTGCTGGTTTTGTGGAGGGTCCTGGAGCCTCTGCTAAAAAGGCATAAGGATAAATAAGTGTACTTGGTGTATAATCAAAGTTTTTTGCGATTTCACGGTTGCAACTAATGATCTCTGTGTTTCTAAAATCAATTCCTTTCCTGTAATCTAATTTTCTAAAGGATGCCATATGTCCTCTTTCATGCTGCTGGTTTTGTGGAGGGTCCTGGAGCCTCTGCTAAAAAGGCCTAAGGATAAATAAGTGTACTGGGTGTATAATCAAAGTTTTTTGCGATTTCACGGTTGCAACTAATGATCTCTGTGTTTCTAAAAATCAATGCCTTTCCTGTAATCTAATTTTCTAAAGAATGCCATATGTCCTCTTTCATGCTGCTGGTTTTGTGGAGGGTCCTGGAGCCTCTGCGAAAAAGGCCTAAGGATAAATAAGTGTACTTGGTGTATAATCCAATTTTTTAGAGATTGCACGGTTGCAACTAATGATCTCTGTGTTTCTAAAATCAATGCCTTTCCAGAAATCTATTTTTCTAAAGGATGCCATATGTCCTCTTTACTGCTGCTGGTTTTGTTGAGGGTCCTGGAGCCTCTGCTACTAAGGCCTAAGGATAAATAAGTGTCCTGGTTGTCTAATCCATTTTTTTTTAGATTTCCCGGTTGCAACAAATTATCTCTGGGTTTCTAAAATCAATGCCTTTCATGTAATCTATTAGTCACAAGGATGCCATATGTCCTATTTCATGCTGTTGTTTCTGTTGAGGCTACGGGAGACTCTTCTAAAAAGGCTAAGGATAAAGAAGTGTACTGGGTGTATAATCTATGTTTTTTTTAGATTTCACGGTTGCAACTAATGATCTCTGTGTTTCTAAAATCAATGCCTTTCCTGTAATATAAATTTCTAAAGGATGCCATATGTCCTCTTTCATGCTGCTGGTTTTGTGGAGGGTCCTGGAGCCTCTGCGAAAAAGGCCTAAGGATAAATAAGTGTACTTGGTGTATAATCCAAGTTTTTTGAGATTGCACGGTTGCAACTAATGATCTCTGTGTTTCTAAAATCAATGCCTTTCCAGAAATCTATTTTTCTAAAGGATGCCATATGTCCTCTTTACTGCTGCTGGTTTTGTTGAGGGTCCTGGAGCCTCTGCTACTAAGGCCTAAGGATAAATAAGTGTCCTGGGTGTCTAATCCATTTTTTTTTTAATTTCCCGGTTGCAACAAATTATCTCTGGGTTTCTAAAATCAATGCCTTTCCTGTAATCTATTAGTCACAAGGATGCCATATGTCCTCTTTCATGCTGTTGTTTCTGTTGAGGCTACGGGAGACTCTTCTAAAAAGGCCTAAGGATAAAGAAGTGTACTGGGTGTATAATCTATGTTTTTTTAGATTTCACGTTTGCAAAAAATTATCCACGGGTTTCTAAAATCAATGCCTTTCCAGTAATCTATTATTCACAAGGATGCCATATGTACTTTTTGATGCTGATGTTTCGGTTAAGGCTCCGGGAGCCTCTTATTAAAAAGGCCTAATGAAAAATAAGTGTACTGGGTGTCTAATCAATGTTTTTTTCTATTTACCGGTTGCAACTAATGATCTCTGTGTTTCTGAAATCAATGACTTTCCTATAATCATTTTTTCAAAAGGATGCCATATGTCCTCTTTCCTGCTGCTGGTTTTGTCGAGGGTCCTGGAGCCTCTGCTGAGCATAATAAAGAAAAAAAAAATTAATTTAACTTGACTTAATAACTGAAGCATGACTTCAGGAGTCAGGTGTGGTCGTAGGTAGTGGTTGTTGTTAGCAGATTATTTTTATTGCAAATTGCAATTGCCACAGCGTGCATAAAATGTGCATCACTAGTCCAAATTTTAATTTTTTTTTTGCAGGATTAGTTTGGGGTACGGCGCAATATTGGAAACGCAAAAAACAGGTCTCTGTACCCGTTGATATAAGGGGTGACTACTAGTGCTTTTACCAGGCTCCTCTTGGATAGCCCCAGAAAGTGTGAGTATGAATCCCAAAAAGAAAATTAAATTAAGGTTGAAAAATTACTCCTAAGTAAATTGTAAGACCTGGAGCTCCTCAAACACACGTCCTTCCGCAACAGGTATAGGCTCCGCCCACCCAAATCTTACCTTTTTAATGCCAATTGATATTGCCACAGCTGGAACAACAGTAACTAACATGTGCGTCACCACAGTCTCCGAAGCTATTGTCGGATGTATACAAAAACAACAATAAAGAATTCCTTTTGGGGCGCAAAGAGATGGCTACCGGAACACTCCAGGAACTTCACATGAGTGGCTGTCTTGTGTTTCTGGTGATGTTGTAGACATCTGGGTAGTGTACAGGGAGGGCAAAAATCCTCTCCATCTCTGTGCACCACAGGACAGGACGTCTTTTTCATCCATAAGCACATGAAATTGCTGGCATTTTCGTTGCTTCAAGAAGTTCAGTTTTTGTGGTGATAGTACAGAATTAAATAAACTTTGGTTTCCTACCATACTCAAGACAATCTTGTAGTTCAAGATTCGGACTTGCTGTGGGAAACAGTGGCCTGTCCATAGCAGGAAGATAATTTAGACAGAAGTAACGGGCTCTGATTGCAGGTGACACATGTTTATCGTCAATCATCAAAGGGGTTGCGTGCAGAATATGGCTGATGGCCCCTTATTCACATGTTTGTCCAGAGCAACAACATTTGCAAACAGCCAGAAGATAGGTCGGTTCTCACAAGGCTTAAGTTGAGCTTCAATTACCAAATGCTGATATTCAAAAAATAGACAAACAGTGCCTTAAAAACACATTTGCAATATGGATTCACCAGAGCAAGGTCATTGCAAGTATTTCCCACAATAACAAAATTAAAATGACACAACTCCGCAATCTTCCCCTTCACATTATTATTGTCACACTCCATTGTACTCCTATGCCCACCTCCCTGCTCTTGTTTTTGTTGAGGGTCCTGGAGCCTCTGCTAAAAAGGACTAGGGATAAATAAGTGTACTGGGTGTCTAATCAATGTTTTTTTCTATTTCACGGGTCATATAAATGATCTGTGGGATTCTAAAATCAATGCCTTTCCTGTAATCTATTATTCAAAAGGATGACATATGTCCTCTTTCATGCTGTTGTTTCTGTTGAGGCTCCGGGACCCTTGTATTAAAAAGGACTAAGGATAAAGAAGTATACTGGGTGTCCAATCATTTTTTTTTCTATTTCACTGGTCATATAAATGATCTCTGTGTTTCTAAAATCAATGCCTTTCCTGTAATCTAATTTACAAAAGTATGCCATATGTCCTCTTTCCTGCTGCTGGTTTTGTTGAGGGTCCTGGAGCCTCTGCTTAAAAGGCCTAAGGATAAAGAAGTGTACTGGGTGTCTAATCTATGTTTTTTTAGATTTCATGGTTGCAAAAAATTATCCACAGGTTTCTAAAATCAATGCCTTTCCTGTAATCTATTATTCACAAGGATGCTATATGTACTTTTTAATGCTGTTGTTTCTGTTGAGGCTCCGGGAGCTACTTAATCTTATTAAAAAGGCCTAATGAAAAATAAGTGTACTGGGTGTCTAATCAATGTTTTTTTCTATTTACCGGTTGCAACTAATGATCTCTGTGTTTCTGAAATCAATGCCTTTCCTATAATCATTTTTTCAAAAGGATGCCATATGTCCTCTTTCCTGCTGCTGGTTTTGTCGAGGGTCCTGGAGCCTCTGCTGAGCATAAATTTTTTTATTTTTTTTATTTAACTTGACTTAATAACTGAAGCATGACTTCAGGAGTAAGGTGTGGTCGTAGGTAGTGGTTGTTGTTAGCAGATTATTTTTATTGCAAATTGCAATTGCCACAGCGTGCATAAAAGTGCGTCACTAGTCCAAATTTTAAGTTTTTTTTTCATTCAGGATTAGTTTGTGGACCGGCGCAATATTGGAAAGGCAAAAAACAGGTCTCCGTACCCGTTGATATAAGGGGTGACTACTACTGCTTTTACCAGGCTCCTCTTGGATAGCCCCAGAAAGTGTGACTATGAATCCCAAAAAGAAAATTAAATTAAGGTTGAAAACTAACTCCAAAGTAACTTGTAAGACCTGGAGCTCCTCAAACACACGTCCTACCGCAACAGCTATAGGCTCCCCCACCCACAAATCTTAACTTTTTCATGCCAATTGATATTGCCACAGCTGGAACAACAGTAAATAACATGTGCGTCACCACAGTCTCCGAAGCTGTTGTCGGATGTATACAAAAACACTGATAAAGTATTCCTTTAGGAGCGCAAATAGATGGCTACCGGAACACTCCAGGAACTTCACAAGAGTGGCTGTATTGTGTTTCTGGTGATGTTTGAGACATCTGGGTAGTGTACAGGGAGGGCAAAAATCGTCTCCATCTCTGTGCACCACAGGACAGGACGTCCTTGTCATCCATAAGCATATGAAATTGCTGGCATTTTCGTTGCTTCAAGAAGTTAATTTTTTGTGGTGATAGATAGTACAGAATTAAATAAACTTTGGTTTCCTACCATACTCAAGACAATCTTGTATTTCAAAATTCGTACTTGCTGTGGGAAACAGTGGCCTGTCCATACCAGGAAGATGATTTAGACAGAAGTAACAAGCTCTGCTTGCAGGTGACACATGTTTATCGTCAATCATCAAAGGGGTTGCGTGCAGAATATGGCTGATGGCCCCTTATTCACATGTTTGACCAGAGCCACAACATTTGCAAACAGCCAGAAGAAAGGTCGCTTCTCACCAGCCTTAAGTTGAGCTTCATTTACCAAATGCTGATATTCAAAAAAATAGACAAACAGTGCCTTAAATAACACATTTGCGATATGGATTCACCAGAGCAAGGTCATTGCAAGTACTAAATTCCCAAAATAACAAAATTAAAATGCCACAACTATGCAATCTTCACCTTCAGATTATTATTGTCACACTCCATTGTACTCCTATGCCCAGCTCCCTGCTCTTGTTTTTGTTGAGGGTCCTGGAGCCTCTGCTGAAAAGGCCTATGGATAATAAAGTGTACTGGGTGTCTGTTCAATGTTTTTTTTTATTTCCCGGTTGCAAGTAATTATCTCAGTGTTTCTAAAATCAATGCCTTTCCTGTAATCTATAATTCAAAAGGATGACATATGTCCTCTTTCATGCTGTTGTTTCGGTTGAGGCTCCGGGACCCTCGTATTAACAAGGCCTGAGGATAAATAAGTGTAACCGGTGTCTAATGAATGATTTTTTCTATTAAACTGGTCATATAAATGATCTGTGGGTTTCTAAAATCAATGCTGTTGTTTCGGTTGAGGCTCCGGGACCCTCGTATTAAAAAGGCCTGAGCATAAATAATTGTCACGGGTGTCTAATCAATGTTTTTTTCTAATTTCACGGTTGCAAATAATGATCTGTGGGTTTCTAAAATCAATGCCTTTCCTGTAATCTTTTATTCAAAAGGATGACATATCTCCTCTTTCATGCTGTTGTTTCGGTTGAGGCTCCGGGACACTCGTATTAAAAAGGCCTGAGGATAAATAAGTGTAACGGGTGTGTAATCAATGTTTTTTTCTATTTCACGGTTGCAAATAATGATCTGTGGGTTTCTAAAATCAATGCCTTTACTGTAATCTTTTATTCAAAAGGATGACATATCTCCTCTTTCATGCTGTTGTTTCGGTTGAGGCTCCGGGACCCTCGTATTAAAAAGGCCTGAGGATAAATAAGTGTCACGGGTGTGTAATCAATGTTTTTTTCTATTTCACGGTTGCAAATAATGATCTGTGGGTTTCTAAAATCAATGCCTTTACTGTAATCTTTTATTCAAAAGGATGACATATCTCCTCTTTCATGCTGTTGTTTCGGGTGAGGCTCCGGGACCCTCGTATTAAAAAGGCCTGAGCATAAATAAGTATCACGGGTGTCTAATCAATGTTTTTTTCTAATTTCACGGTTGAAAATAATGATCTCTGGGTTTCTAAAATCAATGCCTTTCCTGTAATCTATTATTCAAAAGGATGACATATCTCCTCTTTCATGCTGTTGTTTCGTTTGAGGCTCTGGGACCCTCGTATTAAAAAGGCCTGAGGATAAATAATTGTGTAACGGGTATCTAATGAATTTTTTTTTTAATTTCACGGGTCATATAAATGATCTCTGGGATTCTAAAATCAATGCCTTTCCTGTAATCTATTATTCAAAAGGATGACAGTACTACCAAAATACAGCCAATGAAGGGCCTTAGGAAGACTGAGCCAAGGTTGGATTGTAGTATTTGGTTAGGCTAATCATGATGGCCATGTAGACCACCACCACCGAGAGTCCTGGAAGTAACAGGGATGAGATGAAAGAAGTAAAAATATTAGAACTTGAAACAACAGAGTTAGCCATGGGTGTTAGTGCAAAACCGCTTGGCTTTTTTTTGGCTCTGGGTGCGGCTATTCATGCAGGCCATATAGAGCTGACAACATTCGGTGTTGTATCAGCTATTAAACTAATAAGAACAGTACTACCAAAATACATCCAATGAAGGGCCTTAGGAAGACTGAGCCAAGGTTGGATTGTAGTATTTGGTTAGGCTAATCATGATGGCCATGTAGACCACCACCATTGAGAGTCCTGGAAGTAACAGGGATGAGATGAAAGAGCTAAGAATAGTAGAACTTGAAACAACAGAGTTAGCCATGGGTGTTAGTGCAAAACCGCTTGGCTTTTTTTTGGCTTTGGGTGCGGCTATTCATGCAGGCCATATAGAGCTAACAACATTCGGTGTCGTATGAGCTATTAAACTAATAAGAACAGTACTACCAAAATACAGCCAATGAAGGGCCTTAGGAAGACTGAGCCAAGGTTGGATTGTAGTATTTGGTTAGGCTTATCATGATGGCCATGTAGACCACCACCACCGAGAGTCCTGGAAGTAACAGGGATGAGATGAAAGAGCTAAGAATAGTAGAACTTGAAACAACAGAGTTAGCCATGGGTGTTAGTGCAAAACCGCTTGGCTTTTTTTTGGCTTTGGGTGTGGCTATTCATGCAGGCCATATAGAGCTGACAACATTTGGTGTCGTATCAGCTATTAAACTAATAAGAACAGTACTACCAAAATACAGCCAATGAAGGGCCTTAGGAAGACTGAGCCAAGGTTGGATTGTAGTATTTGGTTAGGCTAATCATGATGGCCATGTAGACCACCACCACCGAGAGTCCTGGAAGTAACAGGGATGATGAGATGAAAGTGCTAAGAATAGTACTACTTGAAACAACAGAGTTAGCCATGGGTGTTAATCCAAGACCGCTTGGATTCATTTTTGTATTGGGTGCGGCTAATCATGCAGGCCATATAGAGCTGCCACCATTCGGTGTTGTATCAGCTATAAAAATAATAAGAACTGTACTATCAAAATACAGACAATGAAGGGCCTATGAAGACTGAGCAAAGGTTGGATTGTAGTATTTTGTTCGGCTAATCATGATGGCCATGTAGACCGCCCGTAACAGGGATGAAAGTGCTAAGAATAGTACTAATTGAAACAACCGAGTTAGCCATGGGTGTTAGTCTAAGACCACTCAGCTTTTTTTTGGGTTTGGGTGCAGCTAATCATGAAGGCCAGATAGACCTGCCACCATTTGGTGTTGTAACAGGTATGAAAATGCAAAGAACAGTACTACTTAACACAACCTACTTACCATGGGTCCCAGAGCATATGTTTGGTTGTTATATTTTGTAAGGGTAATCATGCAGGCCATATAGACCTCCACCGATAGGGTGAGTATGAGTAACAGCTATTAAAATGCAAAGGACATTACTAATTGACACAACATAGTTACCATGGGTCGCAAACCAAGAGCAGATGTCTTATTATTATATTTTGTATGGGTAATCATCCAGGCCGTATAGACCTCACCAAATAGGGGGAGTTACAGAGATTAAAGTGCTAAGAATGGTAGTACTTAAAACACAACCTAGTTAAAATAGGTAGCAGACCACATGTCTTATTATTATAATTTTTCAGGGTAATCTGGCAGGCCATATAGAACTCCCCCGATAGGGGGGGGGGGGGACAGGGATTAAAGTGCTAAGAAAAGTACTAATTAACACAAGCTAGTTGGGTCCAAGAACGCATGTTTGATTATTAGAATTTATTAGGGTAATTATATATCTAACAAATCTATCTATTTCTCTTCTATCGATTCTATCTAACTATCAATCAATGTATATCTATCTATCTATCCTATCTATCAATCTATCTTCTGTCCGGGATGTTTTGAGACAGCCACTTTGGGAATGTTAGTTGATTTAGACCCATTATGGCTTAAAAGCAGACTCTGCATAAACTATGTAATTTTCCATGGGAGTTTTGCCAGGGATCCCCCTCCAGCATGCAACAGTCCAGGTGTTAGTACCCTTGAAACAACTTTTCCATCACTATTGTGGCCAGAAAGAGTCCTTGTAGGTTTTAAAGTTCACCTGCCTATTGAATTCAATGGCGGTTCACGCGGTTCGCGAACAATACCGGAAGTTTGAGTCCGCCGTTCGCGAACCGAAAATTTTAGGTTCGCGACATCACTAAACATATCACTAGAACAGATTAGAGCTGTCGCTTTTTTGGAAGGAACAACAATGCTATACTGCTTTATATAAATCAGCATATGTGGGAGGGAATCACAATACATACATAGATGTGCATAACACGCATCACGCAACAGCAAGGCACACATTTATCTTTTTAATCAGTACACAATAAGAATGTTGTAAAATACAACAACAGAATGAAGATTTGCAAACTAGACAGGCAGGTAGCTAATATGATGACGTCATTCTAAGTTTCATCCATACAGATTACAGTATTGGGACTGTACTGCCCCTTTCAGCAGTTTCTCACTCAATACTACATATACGTAAACAAGAGTGTTGGAAGATCATTATTATTGTGATTTCAATGGGATGCGTAAAATATTGACATCTCGCAAATCACTTATATATAGAATATTACAGATGTCAGCCAGAAGATTGTCATTATTATTGCGATTTCAATGGGACTCGTAAAATATTGACATCTCGCCAATCACTTATATATACAATATTATAGATGTCAGCCATTACTTTATCATTTTGCAACAATATTGCAGCAACATTGATTGTTCAGATTCTGTGCCGTCTATGCACACACATTATACACAAGTATGCGCTTTCATTCATGTTAGCATGGACGTGTGCTTTTTACTCTAAGTATTTATTACGCTTATGAACAAACATTACGAAGATGCATTGTATATTTTAGATTTTACACTTTCACATTATGATTCATTGTGGGGGGAATAAATTTCAGCAAACACAAGAAAATCCGCCCACTGTGAAAGCATTTGCCCTGCTCTCATACAATCAAGTGTATACAATCAGCAATCATTACGAACACGCTACCATTGGACATATTGCACTATAAATCCCCCAAACAACATGGCCAAAGCGTCCCTTGTGATCGACATTGTATCAAATAGCTTTTGTGTTTTTTAATACCTTGTTACTCCTTGTGTGTTTGTTCTGCTGTTTGGCTTTGTGCTGCTTAGCTTGGCAAATATGGATGATCCGCAGTTAGTTGGTGCTGGTGCTGTTGCATGAGTTGTGTTCAACAGAATCAGGCGTGCTCGGCATCTCCAAGAGAAACATAGGTCTCGCCTGGTTAAAGGTCCTCGTGTTGAAAGGGTGAGGCCCATCTTGGATAATATGAGCGACTTCAAGGTTTATGACAAGTATAGGCTCAATCGCGAACAGCTCATTTGCCTTTACGATGTACTTAAACCTCATCTGGAGCCATGTAAACATATACGGACTGCAATCCCTGGCATGATCAAGATGTTAAGTTGCATACATGTCCTGGCCTACGGAAGTTTTCAATCCGGAAAGGGTTACTTCCATGGGCTGTCTCAGGGTACATTCTCTGTGGTTTTTGACAACTTTCTGGATGCCATGGTACGAGTCAGTAAGCTTTATATAGGATTCCCTCAAAATGATGGCGATTGGAGGTGCCTGAAAAGTGAATTCTATGCAATAGCTCGAATGCCCAATGTCTTGGGAGCAATAGATTGTACCCACATTGTGCTGCGTGCTCCAGCAGATAACCAGCCCTTCCAAAATCACAAACACTTTCATAGTCTCAACGTGCAGTTTGTTTGCGATGCGCGGATGAGGATTATGCAGGTGTGTGCGAATTTCGGCGAGGCTTGTCATGATGCCCGTATATTCAGGCAGTCGTCCCTGTGGCGGCAGTTTGAGGGCAGACAGTTTCCCCATGGGTGGCTTGTTGGTGAGTACTTGTGCACAACATGGTTAATTAGTTAGACAATTGCCACTATAATCTTCAAAAACACTTGTGTTTATGTAATGTGCAAAATGTGCAGCTATAGGATGTGATTTAACCATTTAATTGTCTCTTTCAGCAAATGTCTAGTTTTAGCACCAAACAGATATGTAGCATGTCCTAGCTTAAATGTGCAGCTCTAGGATGCAATTTAACCATTTCTTTCTCTTTTAGCAAATGTCTAGTTTATGCGAAAAATGCATATGTAGCATGTCCTACCTTAAATGTGCAGCTATAGGATGCGATTTAACCATTTAGTTGTCTTTCTGCAAATGTCTAGTTTTAGCTCCAAACAGATATGTAGCATGCCCTAGCTTAAATGTGCAGCACTAGGATGCAATTTAACCATTTCTTTCTCTTTTAGCAAATGTCTAGTTTATGCAATTTACGTGTACACAAATGCACCTTATAAAAATGTATTTTAATATAATAAATATTTATATATTTGTAATATTTGACATTTAGTTATGTTCATTATTTATAGGTGATTCGAGTTACATGAGCCGGCCTTGGCTCATTACGCCTATATGTAACTCAACTGACGACGCCCAGGAGCGCTACAATCAGGTGCACAAGTGGACTAGGGCTGTAGTGTAGAGGATGTTTGGGCTCCTTAAAATGCGGTTACGATGCCTAAACAGGTCTGGAGGAGCCCTCCAATACAGCCCTAGTAAGGTGGCAAAGATCGTTATAGCCTGCAGCGTCCTGCATAACATAGCTCAGCGGGCTGGGATGCTGTAGGCCGTCCAGGTGCCCCGAGACTTCCTCCAGGATGAGAAGAATGACCCTGTTCTAGAGGGGCCATTCCGGGACGAGGGGCTCAATGTCAGAGCAAACATCATCAACCGCAACTTCAGATGGTAAATACTAGAAGTTCTATAGGAGCATTGCGACTATACGTGCAATTTAGGAAAATGAGAAGTAGAGAATTGTGCAAACATGTTAGGATTGTTCAACAAATGATTAGATCAAAATATAATTTCATATTTTTCTTATCATAGGTCATGTATACATCAGATGATTCTGGCATTGGCTCCTGTAATGACTTCACCACTTGATTTTCAAAGACAACATCAGATGGTAATTATACACAATGTATGGACTGGGGGGGGGGGGGATTTGCACAATGATCCATCATATGGCATACAATTAATTTTAAATGTAGTTTTTAGTTTACAAATTACTAGATTTTTAGATAGTCATAAAGGGATACTCTAGCAATACTATGTGCTTCAAAGTCATATATCATAAGTTAGGTCTGCACAATGTATAGCCCAGCTTCACACTTGATTGATAGAACATAACACAAAAAATGCTACACATGCTTAGTAAGCGATTGATCTAAATAGTTTCAGAAACAAGTCACACATTATTATTAGGGAGATAACTTAATCTACAAACTGAAAGTGAAGAATCCCAGACTGAAAGTGAAGAATCCCAGACTGATAGTGAAGAATCCCAGACTGATAGTGAAGAATCCCAGACTGAAAGTGAAGAATACCAATGTTATCATGTCTGTGGCATTGTATTTCAACTGTGCTGACTTTGAAAAACATACAAAGACACGTTCACATGGTAAGTGACCACAATTCTATGGAACAAGACTGGGGATGCAGGCTGCATCCTATGTGAGACACTTATGGTTCATATTTTTTTTTTTATTTTTTTTTTTAGATAATATTTCACAATTATCTATTTTGAAAATGATGAATAGGACACCTAATGAAGATAAACTGATATTTTGAATAGAATTGCCTTTCAAAGACCATACATCCAGGTTAGTTTGTACAATGCATGCTATTTAAGAATAATAGGAGGAATAATGTTCAAAGAATTCAGAATATATACATTTCTTATTTTAGAATATGTTTATTTTATATACATTACCCCTACTTTGTGCTAGAGAGGACTCTGATTCTGATCAATCAGACAAAGGGATACATTTTATACTTTACATTTAGGTATATTATTATTTGAAGGGACATTAAATATTACATTCAATTATGTCCCTCATGCAATAGAATTATTTTTTTTAACAAAATGTTATATGCATTGTTTTGTCTAATTTGAAATGCTAATATGTGTAATTCAAATATTGATTAGACAATTTAATGTGATTAATTTCAAATTATGGATAGATATAGATCTCCAGACTGAACCTGTTTTTAATATCAAGACAAACAATACATGTTAGAGCATAGACAGAAGATTAATTTTCAATTATATTTAATTAATATTTTTAGACATGTGTTCATTAAATAACCTAATTGTCTAATGTCTTTAATATTTCTTTCTTTTTCAGATTTTCTTTTTTGATGAATGCCAACATTTTTTTTTTAAATAAATTTATTTACATACTATATTTTTCAATGTTATTTATTGAAATACATATTATTTGATACATATCTCTATCGCAGTAAGATAAGAAGAAATACATCCATCTAATATTCTGACATGTAAATAAAATATTACTCACATGACTGTTAAAGTATCTATTTTACAAGCACATGCCTGATATCAAATATACTAATTTTGATTAATTTATTGAATTAAAAATATTAACACAGCTTAAGCAGATAATGTTAAAGTCAAGTATCTTACAAAATTTGTTAGATACAGCCATCTATGATTTGATTGTGTGATTTATAGATGTTAAAATCATAAAATGTTTATGATGAGGATATGTAGTATAAATTATACATAACCACTTTGCTCATTTCACTTTTAAGAAATGAAAGTGTTTAACTTCTTATATTAAAGTGACAGTGTGGTTTAATGTTATATTTACATTCTAATCTATATAATCTTTCTTAGGTATCCAAAAACATTATTAAAATAAATATATGTTATTTATTATGCTTTAATTCTTTCCAAGGTAATATAGTTTAAATTATCTTTAAATAAAACCTAATTTAATTTAACATTTATACCAAGCTATTTATTGTATGACATATTGATGACTTTTCACTCTAGTGGAGTCATTTGAAGGGTCAGTTAACTATAGATATATCAAAATATAATTTCTCACAATTATACTCTTTACCTGTTGGAGTTTATCACATATCTATAGGTATTTCCGTTACCCTTTATTTTAATGTAGTTTATTTATCCAATGTTAACTCCACCTATTCCTAATGGTTTTGTCCTTAAAGGGACATTAAACACATAATTTCATGATTCAGACAGATAATACAATTTTAAACAACATTCAAATTTACTTAGATTATCTAATTTGATTCATTCTTTAGATATCCTTTGTTAAAGAAATAGCAATGCACATGGGTTAGTCAATTACACAAGGCATCTATGTGCAGCCACCAATCAGCAGCACCTGAGCCTATCTAGATATGCTTTTCAGGAAAGAATATCAAGAGATAAAAGCAAATGAGATAAAAGAAATAAATTAGAATGTTGTTTAACATTGCATTATCCATCTAAATCAGGAAAGAAAATATTCTTGTTTAATGTCCCTTTAAGGCAAAGCTGTATAAATACAGCCATTGTAAGATATTTCACTCACAGTGGGGCATACAATACATAAGGTAATAAAAATTTAAAATGTTTTATGTTGATTGTTTGGCACATATAATAAGTATGTATATGTCTAAACATGGGATTACGTTAGGAGATCAGACTATCTATCCAAGATAATACACATAATTGTGGTTTTAGATTCCCAATAATAATTCATAGACCAACATGAACAAAATGTTTTATGTTGATTGTTTGGCACATATAATAAGTATATACGTATATGTCTAAACATGGGATTACGTTAGGAGATCAGACTATCTATCCAAGATAATACACATAATTGTGGTTTTAGATTCCCAGTAATAATTCATAGACCAACATGAATAATTTAATTTCATGCATTATATACTTTGCTGATAATAAAATAATAAGGATTTTTAAACACATTACTTTCTCAAAATATTCGAGTATACTGTCCCTTTAAGAGTCAGCTTTGAATCATTTAAAAGCTCTATGAAAGGATGGACATTTTACAAACAAGGTTCTCACACAGGTCCAACATATGTTCATATAACGGTATTGAATATGCAATCATTTTTATTGTATAAAAGTAAATATCTTTTTGGTTTACTGTCCCTTTTATATGTATATAAAATCATATATTTAAATATATTTTTCATATTCACACATGAATACATATTTAAAAAAAATAGTTTTAGTTTAGAGCTTGTGATGGATATTTCATTGAAAGGGAAATGACAAAATAATCTAATCTTCCATGATTCAGACAGAGTAGATTTATATCTAAAATAAAAATGGACTTTAATAATAACATATGGTTTATTATCATGTTATCCTAAGTTTGCACAAACGAGATGCATAGGTTTATGATCAGCAAAGCATTACTGGGAAATATCTACTTATTTGTGGGTGGGCAACAATGCATATTTACAATGTTTAGACAGATGTCTTTATATAAATTTAAATATTGTGTATCAGCTCATTAAAGGGACATTAATTCAAAAGCGTTTCTTTCATGATTCCGAAATAAAATTTAATTTTAACCATTAAAATGTACTTCTATTATCTAATTTCTTTCATTCTTTTGATATACTTTCCTTTACAACCATATCTAGATATGCTCAGTAGCTGAAGATTGGTGGATGCACAGAGATGCCTTGTGTGATTGGCTCAACCATGTGCATTGCTATTTCTTCTGTAAAGGATATCTAAAGAATAATCTAAATAGATTGAGTTACATTTTAATGTTTAAAAATGTATTCTCTATCTGGATCATGAAAGAACATATTTTGGTGTAATGTCCCTTTAAACATAAAGACGCCGTTGACAAAAAAATTATATGTGAGCATTTCAGACAAATACAAGCTTGATGTTTATTTAATAATGAACAAACGTGGATTTTAAAAATTTAAATGCTTTTATCCAAGTAACGTCCATTATAAATACAAATTACGCATTTCAGAAATATAGCGTAGTAAACGTATCTTGCAACACGAGATTCGCATCTTTAAAAATTTTATTCTAATGTCACGCACTAGCACACAATCGATGTGCATTGTTGGGATTATAATTTAATAAACAATGAATACATACAATGTTTCATTTTTATAATAAAATATATTTAGATTAAATCACATGATCAATATTAAACATCGAAATGTGTAAAACATTTACTAATGTGACTGGATTATATTTACTATCGTCAGTAAAAATAAAATCGAAATCAAATGTAAACTTAATATATTAATATTTAACGGATCACGTATATTAAATCTGTGTCACACATATACGCATGACAGTCCCATAAATTACAAATAAGTCTGCATGCCAAATGTAGTAACAGCACCCCCAGGAGGTATGTGTATGGAAGTTACAAAGATATGAAACATTAAGGAACGACCAATCAGAGTTCATCACACAAACATAACTTGAGTGAGTATGGTCTCACAGACATGATAACAAAATTTCAATATTTTATCCAATCAGATGTACAGATACCATATCCCATGGTATAGCTCATGTTTACTTCACCATATAAACATATAAAAGTCCATTACACGTTGCCATTTTTGTCAGTTCTGTAATGCCTGCTGATGTACAGTTTTTTCTATATATATATAATATATTTAATATATTACTCGGCAGGCATGACGTCTCCCAGGTTCACACAGGAGGAAAGTGCTGCACTGGTCAACGTGGTCGAGGAGTTTTAGCCGCAACTGTTTGGGAACAAGAAGAAGTCGATGAAGCAGAGTATTAGGAAGGCCCTCTGGTTGTCTGTCACCCAAGCGGTTAATGCGGTGTGTGACATCTAGAGGACCCCGGATCAAATCATGCGGAGATTCGGGGATATGAGGTTGCGGCTTCGCAATAAAGTCTGCCTCATAAGGGAGTGGGTAAAAGCCCGTCGGAGGGATGGAAAGCAGGATCCACCACCATGGAAACTATACCTGCAAACTTATGAGGAGACTTTATGCACCCTCCTCAATCTCCGTTTCCCCTGCAGATTTGCATCGAAACGCTTGTCGAGTTCTTCTTCTTCCCCAGCTGCTGGCTCTGAAACTCCAGACCCGGAGCCCAGTGCAGCTGCTTCTCTGATTGGTGACCTGGGAGAAGGAAGTTGAGAGGCTGAACCAGGTAAATATCATACTTCATCTAATATATTAATATTTGAGTATATATTTAAGCAATGTGTATCTAGTCATATATTCAACCTATATAGATCTCACAACACACGTTACATATGATGTTTCGATATCTGAATTTAGATTTGTCACACATGAAATAGGAATGATGTTTCCTGAGCTCTCCAGAATATGCGTCACAGAGCTAAAATGGAATTGTGCATCCGTGAAATCCCTACCATCCACCATTTCATACATTAATTATCGAATCATACAAAAGTTATAAATATTTATTGGTATCATTCAATCTTTACAAATATCGTAATACACCCAATTGCAAATATATTTGAAGTCTTTAGAAATTATACTCATCACACTACTATATCCAAATCAATTATCAATCACGGATGCGCAATTACATTTTAGATAATTGTGCAATGACCGCGAAAGATATAATTGCGCAGAGACGTGAACATGTGTTTGCTGTAACAGTGTAAAAAGCGAAAAAAAGATAGCGGTGCACAGGAAAGCACTTTAGAATAATATTTTTTATTTAGCAATAGGATAAAACAAATATTGAACCATAAAATGGCTTGCAAGCAGGAAAAAAATGGTATTTACGCATTGTGCCGTCATCAGATACCTACATATGTCTTACAATTGTTACCTTATAAAGGTATCTGCTTCATATTGATTGGATTTCTCCAGATTATCACCTGTGTTTACATCCCCTCCCATTTAACCCTTAGGTAACATGTGACTAGTGTAACTAAACGTGCCTATACACAACAATAAGCCCTTATTAAAAGGCCAATATATAATATAACATTTATTGTTTCTATGGTGCTAGGTATACTGGATAATCTAATATTAAGGCAACTTATACGATAAATGTTATTCTATAATTCAATGTTCAGAAAAATCTATTGTTGCTCCAGATATCAGACATTAGTTATCAAATAGCACTTCCTCATACATATCACTTTCTAGCTAATTAACCAGCTATTAGTCATTCTTGTGTAAAGGACCCATTTTAATTACTCTTGTTCCTTACAAGTATATATATGTATACAATCTTCCAATATATAAGACAGTTCAGAGATAATTCATTTGTTTATACCCAAGGTCTCTTTTGTAGCTCTATATGAACCATCTTGGGTGCCTAAATAAATATCTCATGTCACAGAGGTGATTATATATTCTTTAATATACCTGGGGTGGAGGAGGTTAGTTCTTTTATCATTGATTTTTGTTTTTATTCACATTTTCCAATTACTTCGAGACATTAATAATGTCTGCTTCCGTATTGAATCCATATGGCAATCTGGAGTGCATGGTAAAAATCCAGAAGGCTTCCCTTCTGGATAAAAGTTTCTCCAGATTTCCACCCCTCTCTGGGGTCCTAACTTTATCTATAATTAACCATGCAAATGTGGTAACATTACCTTTGTGTTTCACTATGAAGTGCTCCGCAAGGGCAGAACAGGGATCCGATGTAGAAATATCATTCAGGTGTTCCCTGATCCTTACCCTGGCTTCCCTAGTGGTCATGCCAATGTACTGTGCTGTAACAGTGGCATTACTTTAGACATGTTGGTCAAATGTGTACGTTAATTAGTATATATGTGAAGAATACAGTATCCTTATTTACAATCTTCTGCATTATAAAACCTATACTAGCAAGATGTAAATAAAAATTGAACAATGTCTAACAATTGATGACAATGCAAGAAGAAAAAAATGACTTAAAGCGACAGTCAACAACATAAAGGATTGTAAATAAGAATACATGATCTCTTTATTTATAAAATAATTTCGAAAACAATGAACTCATGTGAATACAAATATAATTTTACTTTGTCAATTTGAAAACAATATCTGATTGTTCGTGTCCATGGCCTGATTTTTATTGTCATGTTTCTGTCATGATTTCACTTTATTCCACCATATAGCATATGCTATACCTGATTTCAAACAGAGCTCTACAGTTCCACTCAGACTTCTTGGATTGTTGCAGGAGAGAATTACAAGGATTTCAACATTGCTTGCAAGTACTTTCTGTGATCAAAACTTACAAGGTACTGTTTTTCTCAAGTTACTTATTCTGTTCATTAAGGATATAAACAATAAGGTTGCCTGCTCAAATTCAATGAAAACTAGTTTCCTAACATTTTGTGCTGAATATTCTCACTGCAAATAAGGTTATAGTTTGACCTAACAAATCTATGTGAAATTACCATTACAAATATTAATGGTTAATTTACTGGCCTCTATTTATAAAGCTGTCAACCGCAAATACGCTGGAATTCCGCAGCGTATTTGTGGCGAGCCTGATTCTCCATAGTTATCAAACCCTACAGACCTACAAAAGTAGAATTTAGTGACGTAACATACGATCTGGCGGACAGTCCGACACAGATCGATGCTTACGTCACTACAGATGTTCCGAACGCAAGTTCGGCACAATCTGACTACTTTTGGTAGTTATCAAATACCTACCAGGTACACTCGCCACTATTCTGGCCCTGCGTACCTGGTTTTCAATCCGCCACCCTGGAGGCGCCGAATGCCATAGGAATCAATGGGAGTCTGAAAGCAGTGAAAGCTCATGTTCGCTGCTGCCCGATATCCCATTGAATCCTATGGGAACGTCTAGACCTAACACACTAACATGTACCCCGAGTCTAAACACCCCTAATCTGCCCCCCCCTACACCGCCGCCATCCTACATTATACTTATTAACCCCTAAACCGCCACTCCCGGAGCCCACCGCAACTCAATTAAAGTGTTTAACCCCTAAACCGCCGCTCCTGGACCCCACCGCAACTCTAATAAATGTATTAACCCCTAAACCACCATTCACGGAGCCCACCGCCACCTACATTATACCAATTAACCCCTAATCTGCTCCCCCCTATACCGCCGCCACCTTCATAAAGTTATTAACCCCTATCCTGCCGATCCCGGACCCCGCCGCAACTAAATAAATTGTTGAACCCCTAAACTGCCGCTCACCACCACCTACATTATATTTATTAACCCCTAATCTGCCCCCCCTACACCGCCGCCACTATAATAAACATATTAACCCCTAAATCTAAGTCTAACCCTAACACCCCCTAACTTAAATATAATTTTAATAAATCTAAATAAATGTTCCTATCATTAAATAAATAATTCCTATTTAAAACTAAATACTTACCTAGAAAATAAACCCTAAGCTAGCTACAATATAATTAATAGTTACATTGTAGCTAGTTTAGGGTTTATTTTTATTTTACAGGCAACTTTGTATTTATTTTAGACTAGGTACAATAGTTATTAAATAGTTATTAACTATTTAATAACTACCTAGCTAAAATAAATACAAATTTACCTGTAAAATAAATCCTAACCTAAGTTACAATTACACCTACTACACTATAATTAAATAAATTAAGTAAATTAACTACAATGAAATACAATTAATTAAAATGAAATAAAATTAACTAAAGTACAAAAAAATAAAAAAACACTAAATTACAGAAAATAATAAAATAATTGCAATTTTCTTAAACTAATTACACCTAATCTAATCCCCCTAATAAAATAAAAAAAAAAAAAAAAATCCCTACCCTATACTAAATTACAAATAGCCCTTAAAAGGGCTTTTTGCGGGGCATTGCCCCAAAGTAATCAGCTCTATTACCTGTAAAAAAAATAACAATTCCCCCCCCCAACATTACAACCCACCACCCACACACCCAACCCTACTCTAAAACCCACCCAATCCCACCTTAATAAAACCTAGGAGCGGCTCCATCTTGAAGACATCCGACGCGGAGCATCCATCCAGACCGACGACTACCCGACGAATGATGGTTCCTGTAAATGAAGTCATCCATGATGGCGTCCCTTGAATTCCAATTGGCTGATAGAATTCCATCAGCAAATCGGAATTAAGTTAGGAAAAATCCTATTGGCTGATGCAATCAACCAATAGGATTGAGCTTGCATTCTATTGGCTGATTGAAAAAGCCAATAGAATGCAAGCTCAATCCTATTAGCTGATTGCATCAGCCAATAGGATTTTTCCTATCTTAATTCCGATTGGCTGATAGAATTCTATCAGCCACTCGGAATTCAAGGGAAGCCATCTTGGATGAGGTCATTTAAAGGAACCGTTATTCGTCGGGTAGTCGTCGGTCTGGATGGATGCTCCGCGTTGGATGTCTTCAAGATGGAGCCGCTCCTCGTCGTATGGATGAAGATAGAAGATGCCGTCTGGATGAAGACTTCTGCCCATCTGGAGGACCTCTTCTGCCCGGTTGGATGAAGACTTCGCCCAGCTTCGTTGAGGACTTAGGCCCGGTTGGGTGAAGACGTCTCAAGGTAGAGTGATCTTCAAGGGGGTAGAGTTAAGTTTTATGAAGGGGGGATTGGGTGGGTTTTAGAGTAGGGTTGGGTGTGTGGGTGGTGGGTTGTAATGTTGGGGGGGTATTGTATTTTTTTTTCAGGTAAAAGAGCTCATTACTTTGGGGCAATGCCCCGCAAAAGGTCCTTTTAAGGGCTATTTGTAATTTAGTATAGGGTAGGAATTTTTATTATTTTGGGGGGCTTTTTTATTTTATTAGGGGAATTGTATTAGGTGTACTTAGTTTAAAATTCTTGTAATTATTTTATTATTTTCTGTAATTTAGTGGGGGTTTTTTTGTACTTTAGTTAATTTTATTTAATTGTATTTAATTTATTTTAATTTAGGGAATAAATTTAATTATAGTGTAGTGTTAGGTGTAATTTTAACTTAGGTTAGGTTTTATTTTACAGGTACTTTTGTATTTATTTTAACTAGATAGTTATTAAATAGTTAATTATTTAATAGCTATTCTACCTAGTTAAAATAAATACAAAGTTGCCTGTAAAATAAAAATAAATCCTAAAATAGCTACAATGTAACTATTAGTTATATTGTAGCTAGCTTTGGGTTTATTTTATAGGTAAGTATTTATTCTTAAAAAGGAATAATTTATTTCATGATAGGAATATTTATTTTGATTAATTTAAATTATATTTAAGTTAGGGGGTGTTAGGGTTAGACTTAGGTTTAGGGGTTAATAAATTTAATATAGTGGCGGCGACATTGGGGCTGGAGATTAGGGGTTAATAAATTTAATGTAGGTGGCGGTGGTGTAGGGGGTTAAACATTTTATTTAGTAGCAGCGGGAGCAATGGTTTAGCGGTAAATACATACAATGTAGGTGGTGGTGGGCTCCTGGAGCGGCGGTTTAGGGGTTAAACACTTTATTTAGGTGCGGCGGGGTTAGGGAACTGCGGTTTAAGGGTAAATAAATTTATTTTGGTGCGGTGGGCTCCGGGAGCGGCGGTATAGGGGGTAAAACAGTATAGTATAGTGTGGGTGCTTAGTGACAGGGTACCAAGAAAGCTGCAAATAATTCGATGAGCAGCGAGAGCGATGACTGTTAGTTAACAACAGTCCGCTGCTCATCGCTCTGTACTTGGTGAGCAGCTTTTTGACAGCTTTCTTGATAATTTTGGCGAACGTATTCAGGTCCACGGCAGCAATGTTAGGTGATCTTAGGTGAGCGCATTGGTGCCGTCGCAAGAAAGTCGACGGCTTGATAACTAGAGGCCACTGTCTTTTATTTATGCATAAAATAAGGTTAAGAACATATGCATACTTTTGTTGAGCAAAGCTCAACAAAGTATGCAATACAAATAAGTATTGCTACATTCTAGTTGCCTTCCATTAAACTCTTATTTCCAATTGCAAGGTTTCTACTACATTACCAAATTTATTCAAACTTAATATTTACTTCTGCAGTTGTGGTTCATATTGTAATTTAAAACCTACAAAATTCTATTGTAGGATTCAAGCCTCTCACAGTATTACCAAGCCTGAAAAATGGACCCAGCAGAATTAATTAACCATGTCAATGCCCTCACACAGATGGTTGAATCTTTGACTAAAGGGTTAACTGCTTTACAGCAGAAAAATATTTCACTCAAGTCTTACATAAATGATAAATTAGATTCTATTAGACAAATTTATGTTCAACCTGAATCACAAGTTAGTCCCCCTGAAAAAAATTCCTGGAGAAAGATCTCTATTTAGAGAATTTAAAAATGTCTGTTTATTACTCTTTACTTTAAAACCCAAGACCTATACCTCAGAGCGCATTAGAGTATTAACCACCATATCATATCTCAGAGGAGAGCCTTGCACTTGGGCTAACACTTACTTTGAGTTAAATGATCCCATTCTTCATTCTTTAGATTAATTTTTTAAAGCGATGGCACAAATTTATGAGAACCCACATACACTGTTAACAGCTGAAACAGCTATGCACACCCTTAAACAAAACAAAAGACCAGTAGAGGACTACATCACAGCTTTTTTTAAAAAATGGTCCAAAGACACTGGCTGGAATGACCTCTCTCTAAGGAATCAGTTCCATATAGGCCTCTCTGAGTCATTAAAAGATGAACTAGCAAGGGTAGATATACCAGATACACTTTATGAGCTAGTTTGTCTTAGTATTACTCTTGATAGGAGAATAAGAGAGAGACGACAGGAGAAAAACCATAACAGAATATCCCACAAAAAAATGCCTACATCTTATAACACACCTACAAATGTTAGAACTAATACCAAAACTTCCTCTGAGCCAATGGACATTGGATTCATCAGGGGACCTCTCAACCAACAAGAAAACCTCAGGAGACGTACAAATAACCTATGCATGTAATGTGCCGCTTCTGAAAATGTTGTGAAAGACTGTCCCCTATTGTTACAACAGAAAAAGTGTAAGATTATAAAAACGTTGAGCTGTCTTAATATTCACAGTAGGGATACCTCTCATTGTTACCTTAAAATTCTTTTACAGTGAGAGGACCTACCACTGAATTGTCATGCGATCATTAATTCTGGTGCCAGCATAAACTATATTGATAATGATTATACAATTATCAATAAAATACCATTAATCGGGGGCGGAGTCTGGCCGCGCAGGAAGATGGCCACACATTAGAAGGGCTCCTGCTTCCTAAGCTGACAAAATAGCACTATATGGCACAATTTTAATCTAAATCTCAGTGAGTGGGACTAGTTAAAGCTCCTATCTTCAGATCTCTAGCTCAGGGAGTAACTGTTGCCCTCACAAGCACGGCGCATATCAACTTCAGGACCGCAACTCTCAGGCCTACACTTAACACAGAAGCATCGACCCTGCTCTAAGACCCACCCCGAAACAGAGGACTCACAGGAGACTGCAGACCCGAAAGGGCCCCTTGTGCACCGAGCGCTCTTATAAGCGCAACAGACCTGGAGGACATTAGAAGGCTCTCACCTTATTCCGGGAACGCACCCGGATCCCAAGTTCCGGTATCGGCACTTGCCGATTACATCAGGTAGGCCCTCTGCTCCTCACCACAGTGACTTAGTGGAATAAGACTCAGACCCCATGCAGAAGCCTCGCGGCATTGCCTCTCACCTAACACGCAGGGCTAAGTAGCGCAACAGCTAATAAGTGACACTGCTACAAGACCCGGTGCTAGAAAGGATTAAGTTAATACCCACAATTGGTGATCAGCTAGATATAACAGGGGGCTAACAGGACATTGCCTGCAGGATTATTCTTTAAATAAAGAATTTTAATAGTCTCCTAAATTATATGAACACGCTGCCAGAGGTCAGGAGCTGTTATTTAATTTATCTGGGGTATACACTAATCTCCTCAAACAAGATTAGGTGATGCCTAACAAGAAATCAAGCAGGATTGATAGATCTGCACATACAAAGCCTCTATCTCAATATTTAAAGCCTATAGACTCTAATAAATCAGCTAATAGAGTGGAAATGGCGCTGTCACAGGAACCTTCTCTCAGCACTGACATGTCTCACTCAGCATACCTCACTAAAGAAGATATTACACATTTATCATCTAAAGAGGACATTAAAGGCATTATGGATGAGATGAAAACCCTGTTTGGAGACCTTAGAAAAGATATGGCGGTGCTTGACTCGAGAATCCTTAAGGTAGAAACAACCTTCAGTAAGGCATCTGCTTCCATAAAACAGAACTCCGTTACACTGAGACAACACTCTGAAAATCTACAATATCTCAACGAAAAAATCGAGGACCTCGATAATAGGGGCCGCAGGAACAACCTGCGAATCCGCGGAGTCTCTGAAACTGTCGCACAGCAGGGGATCGAAGGCTATCTGCAAGCCCTCTTCAGAATTATCAAGAACAACCCATCTGCCCCAGAAATACCACTTGAAAGGGCTCACAGGGCCCTTAGGCCCAAACCACCCAGTAAAGCCCCGCCACGGGACATAATTGTCAAATTCCTTAGATTTAAGGATAAAGAGGAAATTATACAAGAGGCAAGACGCAAACACCCCATAACCCATGCTGGAGAAGAGATTCAAATCTTTACGGACCTGTCCCCGGTGACCCTTCAAAAGAGGAGAGAACTGAACCACATAACATCTACACTAAGGGCGCAGAAGATCCAGTATCGCTGGGGATTCCCTGTCTCAATTATAGCTAATAATAACAACAAAACTGTTATATATAGGCCGGGAACAGATGAAAGAGAGTTCTATGATAATTTGTCTCTGCAACATCCCTCACCACAAGATGCAGGAGCAGAAGATGGCGCTCCTTCCTCCCAGTCCTCCGTTGGATAGTTGCCGAGGACATGTAAATAATAGGTAAAGTACTGTACACTAAATCTGTTAACAGTGGGGCCTGGAAGCAGCTCTCACCCCAGAGAGAGTTCCACATTGACATTGTTGGAAGAGCCATAGACACTATGTTGAAAAACAGCACTTACACCCACTAAACAACTCTGTTATGAAATACATGAATATGTAAAGCCTAACAGTTTATTGGTTTATTGTTTGACAATATGTTTACAAGGTTTAATTTGGCTTACAGAGGGTTAAGGACAGTCTACCAGTCCCAGTATCAACCCAAATCCCTCTCGGGTTATAACAAGGGTAGGGGCTCCCGTTTAGGAACACACGCGCAAACCCCTACGGCGTACACGCCATGGGGCGAAAACTAGAAGCTAGGTTAATGGCCCCCTCCCACATTACTGTATACTGCAACGACAATCTGAACAGAGGTTTTTTATCTTTTTTTTTTTTTTTTTTTTTTTCTTTTCTACAACTGAAAGACGGACACTAAGATCACGCCCTAATAACAGCACACTAGGCCACACTATGCCCCTCCTCTTGGAGGTACATTTACAGTAAAAGCCGCCCTATACACGGGCCGCTTAGAACGCAAGTCCTAGGACCGCTTTCCTCGAGGGCCGTCTACAAAATGAGATGTAGAGAAAACCTTAATACGCTAACTGTCACATAATTATATAACCTAGACAGAAGGGCCGCATACATTTATCTCCCTCTATCACTGTAACCGGGGTGCTTAGAAGTCCTAATATCATACAAGACCCAACTCACAAAAAGTCAAGTCACATTCTCAGGTGCCAATATGTTACCTCACCCCAATGCAGTAATTGGGGTGACAAAGTTTTCTATAATTAACGTCAGTTAAGGGGCTTTTCCCCTATTGTTGTTGTTTTACGAATTTTTGAAATTGTTGAGCTGAAGAATTCCTTTTGTTTCTTCTTTCGCATTGTACAATTGTTTGTTGTATCTCCATCTTTATAACTGTTGGTGCAAGAGTAGATTGCATTTAACGCTTACAGCATAATTTGATTGCTTTGATCTATTTCATTACTCATCTTCTTTTCTTCTTACTCTCTTCTCCTAGACTAACCCTCTTTTCTTATCCCTAAATACTAAATTTTTTCCTTTTTTTTTTTTTTTTTTTTTTTTTTTCTCTCTCTTCCTCCCCCACCTCACACAATCCAACATGCCTACCGGGCAATCTAAGGCCAGTAGGTTTCAGGATCATGGAATAAATATTACCACAATAAACGCTAAGGGACTTAATAGCCCTGGAAAGCGTTCAATCGCCTTTAAGGAACTTGCTAAGCTACAGAGTCAAATTATTCTAGTTCAGGAAACTCATTTCCAGAGGGGGAAAGAACCCAAATGGCATCACCCAACGTACTCGAAGGCAGTGTTTGCCTCGGGGACGAGCAAAAAAGGAGGGGTTGGAATCATCTTTCACAAGTCAGTGCCTATACACATAACACAGGTTGAGAAAGACCCAGAGGGTAGATTCATAGTGGTTATAGGAACCTTATATGGCCACTACATCACACTGGCCTCTGTGTATTCCCCCAGCCTCTCACAGGGGGGCTTTATAAAAAAAGTCACAAACCTCCTCTTGGAGCACTCCAAGGGGATTACCTTTATGGCGGGGGACTTCAATCTGGTAGCCAACCCCTCCATAGACTCCTCAAGGGGAGTCACTTGTACTCCCTCCTCTACCATACGACAGGTTAACTCCATTTTAAGAGAGGTTGCATTGCACGACACATGGAGAACCCTTCACCCGTCCTCAAGAGATTACTCCTTTTACTCTATACCTCATAATAGCTATTCGAGGTTAGACTACATATACACTGACGCTAACGGACTCTCACTTACACAAAAATGTGACATAGGCCATATCACTTGGTCAGATCACGCCCCGGTCACCTGTATGGTCCAATGGCCAGATATCCCAATTACAAATTATACGTGGAAATTAGATGACACCCTACTAGACGACCCCTTAATACTAGAAGACATACGCAAGGCACTCAGGGAATATTTTGAACTAAACATCTCACCATTCACTCCACTCATGACAGTGTGGGAAGCCCATAAGAGCGTCATACGCGGACTTCTCATGAAACACAAGGCCATCCTTAATAAGCGCTACCGAGCGAAATACACTGACTTGATCACTACGATACAATCCTTAGAAAACACACACAAATCTGACCCATCTGACACTGATGTAAAAAACAAACTAACTTCCACAAAAGCCGAACTGAATAAATATCTAGAGGAAATGCGCCAAAAGAAAGCACTATCCCTGAGGCAGTTTTATTATGAGGGGGGGAACAAACCTGGAAAAATTTTAGCCAGAACCATCAAAAAAAGACAACTACAGTCATACATTCATTCGATTAAAACTAAAGAAGGGCAACATCACTATAGTAGCTCGCAGATAGCCTCCGCGTTCCACAAATATTATTACTCCTTATATAATATCAGGGAAGAGCCAGAACAACATAGAAGCAACCCCTTAATGCCTTGCAGGACCTCAAAAATAGATACATACCTCCAAGACATAGGGCTACCAACCTTAACCACTGAGGCCTCGGAATACTTAGATTCCCCAATCACAAAGGTAGAACTGATTCAAGCCATCAAAAACTCCCCGTCGGGAAAAAGCCCTGGCCCGGACGGCTTCACTATTCCCTACTATAAAAAACTCTCGGACGAGGTTTCCAGTCCCCTCCTCCAACTGTTTAATAGTCTTAGGGACAGCCCACAACTTTCCAAAGTTCTCCTGGAAGCACACATCACTGTCATCCCTAAGCCCGGCAAAAAACCAGAAGCCCCTGAAAACTTTAGACCCATATCCCTAATCAATACGGACATGAAATTGTTAGCAAAAATTTTGGCGAATCGCCTAAATAAATATCTTCCAGAACTTGTTTCCAATGACCAAGTAGGTTTCGTCCCCGGGAGGGAGGCTAGGGACAACACCGCCAAAGTTCTTCAACTAATTTCCCACGCCAGAGTCTCAAAGACTCCAATGGTTCTATTATCAACCGACGCGGAGAAGGCCTTCGACAGGGTCGATTGGCTTTTTCTGCGTCGGGTCATGGAAAAGATGGGATTTAAAAACGCTTTCTTAAACACAGTTTTTGCACTTTACTCGAGCCCTAACGCCAGGATCAGAGTGAATGGGACGCTGTCTGAGTATTTCCCCATTAGTAATGGTACTAGGCAGGGGTGCCCCCTATCCCCTCTATTATTTGCCCTGTCGATAGAGGCCTTAGCCCAGAGGGTTAGACGGAATCAAAATATTACTGGATTACAGATTGATAACGCTGAATACAAACAAGCCTTATATGCCGATGACGTCCTATACACCATTACAAACGCAGACACATCTCTCCCTGAGCTTCTCAAAGAGTTAAGGGCATACGGTGATGTATCCAATTTTCTTCTTAACCTCGGCAAATCGGAACTTCTAAATATTAACACATGCCCCACAATCATACAATCCCTACAGAAAAATTATAACATCAAAATCGCCAAAGAAAAGCTAAAATACCTAGGAATATACCTCACCTCAGACCCCTCTGACCTTTTCAAGCATAACTATGGGACTCTTAAACATAACATAGCAGCAGATCTTTCTTCCTGGGTCAACAGCCCTATCTCATGGCTGGGAAGAGTAGGAGTCATTAAAATGAACATTCTCCCCAGGATTCTTTACATCTTTCAGACGGTCCCTATTGCCCTACCGCCCGGTTACTTGGACCAGCTCCAAAAAATAATAGAACAATATGTATGGGCCAAGGTCAGGCCTCGGCTACCCAGACGCACCATGTATCTACCTAGAGACAGGGGGGGGCTAGGCCTCCCCGACTTAAAAGCATACAGATCCGCGGTTATCTTACAAAGGATAGTCGAGTGGTCACATAATATAGAGCAGAAAGCTTGGATACAGGTAGACAGAAAAATCCTTAAAATAAACAATTTGGGTACTCTGGCCTGGACCACCCCCTCTAAAAGATCTAGGGTCATCCGAAGTTACCACTTACTGACAGAGACTCTCCGAACATGGGATGACATTCTGGCCACTACATCACATATATCCACAAGATATTCCCCCCTCACACCAATCATAGAGAACCCTGACCTCCCTTTCCATAAACTGGGCTCCCGTAGGGCTAAACCATACAGCTTGAAGGAGGGTTCGATGCGAAGTATAACAGAAAGCGGGTCCTTATTGCCATGGGACAGATTGAGGGATATCCACACAGATATATTTAGTTCTTGGCTACATTACAACCAGCTGACACACTTTATAAAGACCCATAGAAACAAACAAGACATGGGCAGGGAACTAACACCTTTTGAGGCTCTTTGTCACTCAGCAAACGCCCTCAAACACCTGATCTCGTTGATATATAAGATTTTGCTCGTCCCTGGGGCGGACACACTCCCCACCTATACAAGCCAATGGCATAGGGATTTGAACTCTGAACTTGAAAGTACGGCTTGGATTAGGGCCTTTGCCCTAGCTAGAAAGACCTCGGTATCAGCATATATCCAAGAGTCCCACATTAAGCTCCTTAGTAGATGGTATCTTACCCCGACGAGACTGCAAAAAATGTTCCCGGCCCTCAGCTCCACCTGCTGGAGGAGTTGCGGAGCAGACGGATCATTGCTACACATCTGGTGGTACTGCCCAAACCTTGCGAACTTCTGGTCGGGAGTTTTCAAGGAAATGTCTGAAATCCTTAATGTTAATGTCCCTAACTCACCAGAAACACTCTTATTCCTGAACCTGCCTAAGACACAAAGTGCTGCACACTTAGCGCTTTTGCTGATAATGATCACGGGAGCCAAGCTTTTAATTCCCAGAAAATGGAAAACACAGATCACTCCTTCCATCGGGGAGTGGCGATCTCAGATTGGGGCCACTCTCCTCATGGAGAGATTCCACTACTTGAAAACACACAACCTAGAGACATATGAGTTGATACTGGCCCTCTGGCACAAAACAATCTAGAGTCCCCCTTCAGCACTAGAACCCCTGTCCCTCCCCCTTTTTTTTTTTTTTTTTTTTTTTTTTTTTTTTTTTTTTTTTTTTTTCTCTTTCTCTCTCCTCTCGCCCTCAGTCTCTTCTCATTTTCTCTTCACTAACTCCACTTTTTCTCCTTCTCTCCCTTCCACCTATGCTTTTGCACTACCAATATATCAAACGCAACTCGCTGCTGAATTCTGAGCTTGCAATATAGAATACTCAAAGACTGAATAAAATTAAAAACTGGACATTTTAATTTTCGTCATCGGAAGAATCCTGATGACCGAAATCAATAGGTTTTGATGTGAAATATAGTTTGGTTATGAAGAATATTGATTTGTATGACCTCTACTCTAGAATGTAACCGAAATGTTTCTTCTTACTTGCTCATTGAGTGTAAATTGTTTATTCACATCAATAAAGCTTTTGAAAAAAAAGGAAAAAAAAAAAAAAAAAAAAAAAAAAAAATACCATTAATCAAAAAAACTCATTTAGTGTCTTTAAGAGTCATAGATGGTAAAGCGATTTCTTCTGGTCCCATTCTGTATCATACTATTCCACTTCAAGTCACCACTTCAGAACACCACACTGAGTTCATATCATTCAATGTTATACCTTCTCCTATGTATCCAGTAATTTTAGGAATTGCTTGGCTAAAATTACATAATACTAATATTAATTGGTCCACATCTCATATTCAACTTAACTCTGATTACTGCAAAACACTTGTTATCCACCTTTTCATATACTTCAGTCAACAGTAAATACCATACCACAAGAATATTCTGACTTCTCTGATGTCTTTGACAAAAAAGAGTCAGAAAATCTTCCACCGCACAGGAAGTATGAGACTACTAAGATACAAGCTATACAGGATTGGCCAACACCCAATACTAAAAAACAAGTTCTAGGATTTTTAGGATTTGCTAACTTTTACAGGAAATTCATAAAATATTTTGCTCAAGTAACCAAACCCCTCACAAATCTGACTAAGTCTACAGTTAAATTTCATTGGACAAGTGAAACTCAAATAGTGTTTGATTTTCTAAAATTTAAATTCACTACAGCACCTATTTTACATTTCCCAAATCCATACTTACAATATGTCTTAGAAGTTGATGCTTCCGATTTTGCAATTGGAGCAGTCCTATTGCAAAGAGAATCATTAAAACACCCGTTACATCCAGTGGCATTTTATTCACGAATGATGTCAACTGCTGAACAAAACTATGCCATTGGTGAGAAAGAGCTCTTAGTCATTAAGAGTTCTTTAGAACATTGGAGGCACCTCCTCGAGGCAACTTCTATTCCCATACTGATATTTACCGATCATAGAAACTTACAATATTTAAAAACAAATCATACTTTAACCTCTAGACAGGTACGTTGGAACCTATATTTTTCATGGTTCAACTACCTTATTATTTACCGTCCATCTAACAAAAATGGAAAGGCTGACGCTCTTTTTAGAATGCGTGATAAGCCTCAACTTCCAAAACATTTAACCCCTGTAATTCCTCCAGAACATTTTATTGGCCTCAAAATCGAAAAACAAAATCACTTTTTACATTGATAGCAAATAGATCCAAGAATGTGTTCAGGCAGACAAGAGAGTTGTAGAAAAATAAAAGTATGCTTTATTAGGATAATTTAAAAACGAAAAAATAGGCAGACTCCAATGAACATTGGGAGTGAGAAGGTCTGACAACAAAATGATGACACAAAACCTCTCCAAAGTCTTCAACTAAAGGAAGATGGTTTATATTATCATCTTAACCAAATATACATACCTCCTAATTTAAGGACTATGGTTTTGCACAGCATGCATGATAACTCCCTTGCAGGACATCCAGGAATTCATAAGTCAATGGATCTCATCTCTAGAAATTTCTGGTGGCCAACTGTACTTAAAGATGTCACTAACTACATTCACTCATGTAAAATTTGTACGATCTCAAAGAAAGATAGGAAAAGTCCCTATGGTTATCTAATCTCATTACCCACACCCGAAAAACCTTGGACTGACATAGCATTAGATTTTATAGTAGAACTTCCGAAATCCAGTAATAACAACACCATAATAGTGGTGGTAGACCTTTTCAGTAAAATGTTTAATTTTATACCATATCATAAATTGCCTAAAGCCTCTGAAACTGTTCAAATGTTGTTTTCACACATCTTCAAACTCCATGGAATTCCAAAATCCATAACAACAGATCGGGGTACCCAATTTCCCAGTAAGTTTTGAGTAGAACTCTGCAAGACCCTTGGTATAAAATTTAGATTAAGCACATAATTTTATCCACAAACAAATGCACAAACCGAGAGGACCAATCAGTGGTTAGAACAGTTTTTGAGATGTTTCTGCAACTCCAGACAAGATAATTGGACCACTCTTCTCCCTTATGCTGAAGTCGCTTACAACAATACAATACACAGTTCCACAAAATGTTCTCCCTTCTATATTAACTACATTATTAACTACATCCTACTTTTCATATGGATTCGTCTATTGATAGTGTGTGTCCTATGGTTAATGATTTAGTAAACTCTATCTCAGAAACTTTTTCACTTGTCTGTGAAAATATCAAATCAGCAAAAGAACATCAAAAATATTATTATGACAAAAATAGATCCCCTGCTCCTAAATAAAATATTGGAGATTATGTCTGGTTATCAATACGTAATCTCAAACTCCCCTATCCCTCTAAGAATTTGGCATCACAATTTATTGGACCTTTTCCTATTGTGTCTATAGTCAACCAAAACGCAGTTACTTTGTCTTTGCCACCTTCTTTGAAGATTCATTCTACTTTTCATGTATCATTATTAAAACCGTATCGTGAAGTCAGAGATTTGAACGTTGATTCTCCAATAGTGCCTAACCTTCCTGATACTAACCAAGAATATGAAGTTCAGTCCACACTGGACTCTAGGAATTCAAACGGTAAGCTTCAGTATGTTATCTGTTGGAAGGGATTCATGTCTGATGATGATTCTTGGGAGCCTGCCACTAATCTTTCCGCACCAAGACTTTTGTCTCGCTTTCATCATAGGCTTCCTACGAAACCCAGATCATGATCCTCGGTGATGATCCTTGATGGGGGAGTTATGTCATGTTTCTGTCATGAATTCATTTTATTCCACCATATAGCATATGCTATACCTTTAAGGCAAGGTTTAACATTAATTAGGCACCTAAATAAATTACCAGCACTTCTTTCCATCATTGCTTGGTAATTCTAATTACTCAGAGGAGTTTCAAGCCTTACTGAAGATTTTAAATTGTACTAACCTTGTGATGATTCTGATCATTTTCACAGGAATTGTTCATGTTATAAAGCTACAACTTTTTCTTCCTCATTGTGTTTAAAGCCTGCTCCATTTTAAGCCCCTCCCACTGCTGTGACATCACACCAGCATGGCTGCAAACAGTGTTTGATTTCAAACAGAGCTCTACAGTTCCACTCAGACTTCTTGGATTGTTGCAGGAGAGAATTACAAGGATTTCAACATTGCTTGCAAGTACTTTCTGTGCTCAAAACTTACAAGGTACTGTTTTTCTCAAGTTAATTATTCTGTTCATTAAGGATATAAACAATAAGGTTGTCTGCTCAAATTCAATGAAAACTAGTTTTCTAACATTTTGTGCTGAATATTCTCACTGCAAATAAGGTTATAGTTTGACCTAACAAATCTATGTGAAATTACCATTACAAATATTAATGGTTAATTTACTCTTTTATTTATGCATAAAATAAGGTTAAGAACATATGCATACTTTGTTGAGCAAAGCTAAGGTAACAATCTGCCAACAAATAAGTACTGCTACATTCTGAACCTAAGAGTAGATTGAAGCTACCTTGTGCTCATTGTGAAATAATTGCATGTCTACAGTTGCCTTCCATTAAACTCTTATTTCCAATTGCAAGATTTCTACTAGATTACAAAATGTATTCAAACTTAATATTTACTTCTGTAGTTGTGGTTCATATTGTAATTTAAAACCTACAAAATTCTATTGTAGGATTCAAGCCTCTCACATTTATTAATGATATCCAATCCTGATTGAATCTTTTACAGATATGGATGTTGGTGCTGGAACCTCAAGCCCGTGTTCGTCAGAGTGTAGTATGTCTCATTTTATTTTACCTTTGTCTTACAAACTTGGATATAACATTCCCTAATCTATTCACATTGATCTATATTAATATAGATACTCTAATTCTATTTTCTTGTTTTTTTAAAATAAGAATCACGAATCAGAGTTGGTATTACATTATAATACAAATCTCAATTTATGAGTATTTGAAGATATTCCTTCGATTCTTGATAGCTTCATTTTAAAGGGACACTAAACCCAATTTCTTTCTTTCATGATTCAGATAGAGCATGCAATTCTAAGCAAATTTCCTATTATCAATTTTTCTTTGTTCTATTGCTATCTTTATTTAAAAAGCAGGAATGTGATGCATAGGAGCTGGCCCATTTTTTGTTTTTTGAACCTGGGTTATGCTTGCTTATTGGTGGGTAAATGTAATCCTCCTATAAGCAAGCGCTATCCATGGTGCTGAACATAAAATGGTCTGACTGCTAAGATTTACTTTCCTGCATTTAAAATAAAGATAGCAAGAGAACAAAGATAAATTGATAATAGAGCTAAATTAGAAAGTTTCTTAAAATTACATGCTCTTTCTGAATCATGAAAGAAAATATTGGGTTTAGAGTCCCTTTAATGTACTTTTAGGGTCATGGCTATTTTGTATTATGCCCCTGGGTAGTGCTTGACAGTTTTTGGCTACATTTAGACAACACTAACACATTTTTACATGTTGCAGATTATATAAATATACATCTCATATGCTTTGCTATTTTCTTCTTATCATTAAAGGGACATGAAACACAACATTTTTATTTTATGATTTAGACACAACATGTGATTATAAACAACTTTCCAATTTCCTTCTATTATATAAATTGCTTCAGTCTATTGGTATCCTTAGTTGAAAAACATATCTAGGTAGGCTCAGGAGCAGCAATGCATTACTGGGATTAACCTGCTGATTGGTTGATGCACAAAATTGCCTATTTTCATTGGTTCAACAGATGTCTTCAGATAACTCCCAGTAGTGCATAGTTGCTCCTTTAAAAAAAAATTCTAAGACAATGCTGCAAGTTAGCTAAAATAAGTATATTTGAAAGATTTTTTTTAAATCACAGGCTGGATTTGAATCATGAAGATTAATACAATTACACATTTTGAGTTTCATGTCCCTTGAAGAAAGAAGGATAATTACAGATTCTTGATGATAGCATAAAATTATATATTTTATTGGAATTGCATGCTCTATACCATTCATTACATCAACATATGACCTAGACAAATCATTAACAGTGACATTGTCATATAAAGATATTTTAATTTTTAATATTAATCCAAAATATCTAAATTAATTCTTACACTGTTTTGATAAAACAATATTGATATCTAAATCCCATCTTTCACTCTTCGACTGCGTTTATTCATCTAAGCATATTCTAACAGCACCATGATGACATATTTTATAAAATATCTTATGTTTTGCATTGTGATCAATATGTGTTGTGTCCTAAAACAGATTACTGTACATTGCACAAACGGATCAATGTGCCACATGGATTAGGTCCTTGTTGTCACCAGTTGTTATTCAAAGTGTTGTGTGTGTCTGTATTATTTTTATAACAGGTATCAATAGTTATATTTAGATTTGCCATCGATTCATATGAGAAGAATTGGCTGTCTAATATAGTAATAAATCCAACATATGTGAAATACATCAATTTCTTTACAATCACCTTGATGAACTCATACATTTATTGTTCATATTAGTGCTCTATTCTTCAAATTTCTAAGTATATTATTTAGAATATTTTATACTAATGTGATTTAGTGATGTCCAAACTATGTTCACTAATATATTTTAATATCATTAACAGAACTAGTTATTATGGTGAGCACAGAGGGATCCAGCACCAATGGTGACCTGCATTTGCAGGCTTCTGGTATGTCCATTGACTCATTCATTGAAGGTGTATTTTTAATAAATATTATGATCATGATTCTGATTAAGTATTCCATTTGAATAAAACATATAATTTACTCCTCTGATTTTATATATATATATATATATATATATATATATATATATATATATATATATATATATATATATATATATATATATATATATATGTGTGAATAAAGGAAAGCACTCTCTGGTCTTTTAGTGAAAATTTAATAAATCAAGCGTGAAATTTTGGGGACACACTCCCCTTCCTCAGACAAACAAAAAGTGCATTCAACTGAAAATTTAAACACAATAAGCCCCTCCCCCAGTGAGAAAATTGTGCCAAAATTCAAAGCAGTTGTCATGGTGATCCTCAATAAACAAGTACTGGCTTGCTCAAGCCTAGTGCAAATTACAAAAGAAGAGCTCAATATACAAAAATCAATACAAGGAGCAATTGATGTGAGCAGTAAAATATGAAAAAAAACCATAAGTTCTCATAATGTGCATACTGATAGTGGCATCAAAAACATATCATAGCAATACAGTGACAGTATGCCTCCGTTAGACAACTACCACCCTGTTTGAAGTGAGTTATATGCAAAGGCATTGTTACGTGTAATGTCTAGTGATTGCTGGTGTTTATAAATAACCTAGATGGATACCTGATATCCTAAGCATCACAGATCGTATTACGATCTTCTCAACAAAAACTCACAAGTAGTGAGAGTGCTCTCATTCAACCTGTATTAATTAACTTTTGAAGCACCCACCAAATTTAGATTGCCTCTTCCAGTGAGGATTTCCTCAACAGTACTTTCTTTACAGCCCACTACAGTGTGGGTGTTTTCTTTCTTTATTTTATTTTAATTATATCACAGCACTTGGCACTGTGCAAATTCTTTCCAACCTGATGAATACAGATACGGGCATTGAGGACACCCAAACTCTATCATTTACAGAAAGTGATGCAGCACGCATTCTACTTGAACAGGAGGTGGATACACAATCCAGTAGTGATTCTAGTAATTCAATTTTATTGGCATTATTGAAATTAAAGAAAAAAGAAATTGATTTGAGACTACACGGTAGTTATTTGTCAGAATACTACCGGAAGAAACTTATACCATGAGGATTCCGCATTAAGAACATCCCTACCATTGGTAGAGCAAGTGCTGAATTTTGTAGAAGGTGGTGTGCAATTTTAAATAAGTGTTCTTTAGACTTGATCCTGTTGGTGACAGAAGAGGTAAGAACACAACTTGATAAAATCAAGGGAGATATACAAGAGTATGAGAACAACAATACCCCAAAATTAATAGCGGATACTAGCTCAGATTGGCTGAATCAAATACAGACGCAGCTAAAAGAATATAAAGATGTCTTGATCTCCTTTAAAAACAGGAAATTGGCGGCTGTGACTGAAGATCATAAAGAAAAAAGTGTGTATCGGTGGTTGACAGGAGGAGAAGGGGATAATAGGGGCTTTAGACCCAGAAGACAGAGACGGTTCAGACAGTACACCAGGAGAAACCTCCAAACCATTGATACCAGTTCGGGTACAGACTCAGACACCCCACAGTCTGCACAGGATCCATTACCATCATACAGAGAGACCTCATGCCCCTATAGAGGAAATAGACAACAACAGTCTTTATTAGGGGTGACCACTCGGTCAGCAGGAAGGGGAAGAGGAGGCCACATCCCAGAAGGGGTGGTCAGAGGCAGATCACCGTTCCCCCACCAATCCCCACCAATACACCAATGAATAACAACAATTTGGTCATCAATATTAGTGATCGTGTTCTATCAGAGCCAGAGATCCAGTTGTTAAACAAGGGACTCAATTTTGTACCCACCAAAATGTGTGACCCGTTTGACCTGTGGGTAGATCAACAAAAATTCCAGTGATCACTAAGGCTTAAAGAACATTTCAGCAATAATTTAGCCTCTGAAACTGATGTACAATTCCATAAATCTAGTAAGTTTGATCCCACTAGCCAGAATTCAAGTATAAAAACATATTCTCGCTTGACACAAAAGGATACCAGTATGGCAATTAAGCCGGAATTTAAAAATAACCTAACAAAGGAGGAACTTTCAGCCATAAGAACTTTAGCTACAGACCCCAAGATTATCATCCGCCCAGCGGATAAAGGAGGAGCCACCGTAATAATGAACTATGAGTACTATCGATCAGACATTTTGCTCCAGCTCAGTGACACCATGACTTATTTACAACTCCAAAGAAATCCGACAAAGGAATTCCAAAAAGAAATTGATATCTTGGTGAAGGAAGGCGTGATGCAGGGATGGATTGATGAGAAGATAGCGGGCTTTTTAATAACTGAATATCCTAAATGCCCTATTTTGTATACCTTACCTAAAGTACACAAGAATCAAACCCAACCACCAGGGAGGCCTATTGTGTCTGCCCGAGAGTCCATCACATCACCACTGTCCCAATTTGTGGACTTTTTTCTACAGCCCCTGGTCAAAAATATGAGATCGTATACCAGAGATTCCACGGACTTGTTAGAAAAATTGAAGGACTTAAGGATGGAGGACCAATGGTTATTAGTCACTGCTGATGTAAATAGTCTTTACACAGTTACACCCCAACAAGAGGGCATCAACAGGGTTGCGAGAGCACTGAATAGATACCCTTATGTGGGTCCACCTGCCCATTTCCTTCTGCAGATGTTAGAGCTAAGCCTGAGGTTGAATTATTTCAGATTCGAGAAGTCCTACTACTGCCAAATAAAAGGAACCGCCATGGGTTCGAATGTTGCCCCTTCATTCGCAAACCTATACATGGAGTTTTATTAGGAAGAAATCATGAAGGTGTTCCAAAAAGAAGAAATCATTATATACCAGCGGTATATAGATGATTTGTTTATGGTGTGGAGGGGCTCAAGGGAATCATTACAGAAATGGTTCCTTGAATTGAATGAACTAGAACAGCCCATCAAATTCAAGATGTATTTCAGCGAGGACAAAGTTGAGTTCTTGGACCTATGCATCTTCAGGGATGGCAATAATATGGGTACAACATTGTATCAGAAACCAACGGATAGGAACTCTGTGTTACATGCACGCAGCAGTCACCCTACATCCCTACTGCGAGCCATATCCAAAGGCAAAATGTCCAGAGTGACTAGGAACAATACCAACAAGGAGACCAAAAAAACACAACTCCAGGACATGGCGGTAAAATTCATGTCCAGGGGATACAAGTGGCAACACCTACTCGAGTGTATGGGCGAACAGGATGATGCCAAAGAAAAGAAAGAGAGAATGGCCAGTAAACGTATGACCTTCACAACTAAATATTGCCCTGATACTAAACACATTGGACACACACTTAAGGAGCATTGGCATATTATCCAAAGTGATCCAACACTACCTTTTGGAGACTGTGATAGCCCGCAAGTTGGGTTTAAAAGAAATCGAAACCTTAGAGACCAACTGGTGGTGACGGACCCAGTACACTGCTATGATAACAGGACTTGGCTGTCTCATAATAAGAAGGGATGCTTTCGATGTATAGGGTGCACCACATGCAACTCCATGATCCCTGGAGCCACCTTTCGCCATCCGGACACAAATTTTAATTACAAGATACACCATTACCTCACTTGCACTACATCCTATGTGGTCTATCTTATCAATTGTTGTTTTACGTGGGAAAAACGGCCGATGACGCCCGCACCCGCATGGCCAACCACAGATCAGCGATTAGGGCTGCAATTAGGAACCAAGGTAGTGATCAACCAGTAGCCCACCACTTTGCCATAAGTGGACACAGTGTCCAGGACTTAAGGTTCAAGATCATTGACCATGCACCTGCACCCCTAAGAGGAGGAGATAGACACCGGACATTACTACAACTAGAATCTAAGTGGATATACAAGCTGAATACATTACGCCCGAGGGGCCTCAATGTCAGCTTAGACTGGCATTGTTTTTTGTGAACCCATGGGACTTATGACCAAGATGTTTTTACCAAGATGTTCGTAATGGGTGGACTTTGTTGATCCCAGATGGACTTATATTGATCTTAGTATTATCTTTGAGTATCTGAGAGTCCATGACCCATTATATCTGAGTTGGGAGTCTATGACCCACCATATCCGCTCACACATTCTGGTGACCTGGTTTTATGTTTTCATGTTTTTCTCCTTTGATCTCCATTTGGTTTTCTCTTCTTTGTCTACTCTACACATTTCTAGAAGTTTATTTTCGGGTTCTGATTCTTATTTTGAGTCTTATTTTATGTTCTCCCTGCCTCTTTAGGTGTTTGTGTTGTTTTGGTGTTTTGTTGTTTTTGTTTATCTCTGGGGTTTTTTCTTTTATTACTATGCCTGGGATCTTAATTTATCTTATTTTATCTTATTTTATTTTAGTTTATTTTATTCACTGCCATATCTATGTATTTATTGTCTTCTCTTTCCTTTTTTCTTTATTTCAGTTTGCCTGTAATTTTTATCTGATTCATGGTTTGTGTATAGCTCTTGTATTTCACATTTCTTTATATGTATCTATATTCTTGAACTTAGTCATTCTACGTTTATAGTTTATATATTTTGTTGTTGATCAGATTACTTAGGTGTGCTGCTTTCAGTCTTGTAGATCAATGTATTGGGTATGTGTTGGGGCAATTTTACCTTTACATCACTGTCCCTTATAGATCACATATTTGTTTAGTAGATTAATTCATGGATCCACTCCTTTTGAGGTACTCAGGGTATTGAGATACTACCTAGGGTGCAATCCCTAATATAAACTTCATAATGGGAGCGCATAGACAGTCCGGTTACTCTAGTGTGGATCACTATATAGTATATGGTACAGGTGAGATAGATAGATATAGATGTACCCCAATAGGTTATGGCCAATAGATATATAGGGGTCCCCTGTGAGTATTAACTTACTATGTAACTACTTGGTATGTTAGCACCAGACATGCACTAGCGGTGTCTTTGACAATCCGGCGGTAGTAATGATACACGGAATGTTGTGGTAATTGTGATTGGGCACAGTGAGGAGTGGGCCTCTGGATATGAAATGGATGAGCGGGTCATTGCCCATTGTGACACTATCCTGCTGGTGGCCTGGCATATATGGTTGCTATGGCAACCCCCTCTGAGTGAGTCACGGAGCGGAGCGCTCTGTGTATAAGGTTGCCATGGTAACTAACTTTGAGAGTGACGGCGCCCAGTGCTTACGTCACAACATGGCTGCGATGAGCGTGTCTGCCACTTCATACTCCATGCTCCACGCAACTAGAATTCAACGAACAGGTATTTAATAGAGAATAAATTGATAGAGTCTATAATCCTCTAGTAACAGAGTGTAATTGTAAGATATGGGATGTTCTTGTAAGTTTTTGTTGAGAAGATCGTAATACGATCTGTGATGCTTAGGATATCAGGTATCCATCTAGGTTATTTATAAACACCAGCAATCACTAGGCATTACACATAACAATGCCTTTGCATATAATTCACTTCAAACAGGGTGGTAGTTGTCTAACGGAGGTATACTGTCACTGTATTGCTATGATATGTTTTTGATGCCACTATCAGTATGCACATTATGAGAACTTATGTTTTTTTTCATATTTTACTGCTCACATCAATTGCTCCTTGTATTGATTTTTGTATATTGAGCTCTTCTTTTGTAATTTGCACTAGGCTTGAGCAAGCCAGTACTTGTTTATTGAGGATCACCATGACAACTGCTTTGAATTTTGGCGCAATTTTCTCACTGGGGGAGGGGCTTATTGTGTTTAAATTTTCAGTTGAATGCACTTTTTGTTTGTCTGAGGAAGGGGAGTGTGTCCCCGAAACGTCACGCTTGATTTATTAAATTTTCACTAAAAGACCAGAGAGTGCTTTCCTTTATTCATATATCTATATCTGCTAGCACCCTGGCATTCAACATTTGGTAGTGAGAGTGCTCTCATTCAACCTGTATATATATATATATATATATATATATATATATATATATATATATATATATATATATATATATATATATATTGGTATTTTAAGATTAAAGGGACAGTTTACTCAAACATTTTCTCCCCTTTAATTTGTTCCCAATGATCCACTTTACCTGCTGGGGTGCATTAAATTATTTACAATTATTTCTATTACTCTTATATTGGCATTTAAAATAGTTTATTTAGCCTGTGGTATCCCCACCCATCCTGAAAGTTTTTGGCCTCAAGGCTAAGCTATAGATAAGCTGTGTTCACACAGCCAGTAGAATAAATTATACTCCCAGTGGGTTATAGAAGCGATAAGGTAATAAATGTTAAGGTTCCATTGTTCTCTCCAAGTATTGGTGATTGGTTTATGGACAGATATAAGATAAGTAATGAGATCTGATTATACCTACAAGCTCAACCCATTTTATTAGGTTGTGGCTTCAAAACACAAAATCAGCTAATTTATATACACAAATAAGCCTCAAAAAGGCAAATCTCATACATATTATACTCTGCAGCTGGTAGAAAAAGTAATTGGAAACACATTAAGGGAAAAATAATATTATAGTATACTGTCCCTTTAAGATATCCAAGCTTCTTAGTCTACACATTTGTGCTTCAGAACATGACTATCACATGTTTATATTTAGTATAAATTTAGACAACAATCATCAAGTGATACACACATGAGAACTCTTAAATGTTCCATGTACTCATCTTTTATGAATATTTTCAAAATACAGACACTAAAATGTAATTATTACTCATCAATAATTCAAAATCTTATTTCATTTGCATGCTCCATTAGAATGATGTAATTCCTAACTTTGGTTCAGTATCTCTTTAATGCAACATTGATGTGTGTCCTTGAGCACCAGTAACATATGTTATAATATTTGATTTTAACGCGTACACAACATATTATGTTTTACAGAGATCGGTGTAACAACATGTGTGATGGAGGAAGTGGCTCACTTGGAGTCTGATGGTGCATCAAATATATATATAACATGTATCTAAGATGTATTATTGTTTACAAATCATTCTCTTGAAGAAGAAAAAAGTCTACAGCTTTGTCCCTTGAAAATATTATTCCCTCTTTTTTACAATACACTACTGCCCCCCTTTCTATATGCAGCATGAACATATGTTTTTAATTTTATTAAATTTATGTATTATTTGTCATTAATGATATCATGATGTCACTTGCATATTCCATTGCAAACCCCAATAATCATCTTCTCATTGTACAGACAGTCATTGTTATTCATCTGAGTGCCTAGAAGCAGACCATATCATTATGCCGTCATTGTTTAGAACTTCTAAACCACTTCTAAGTATACATAAAACATAATCATGTTGAAATTCCTTGATTTCATTTCATGCTGTATGATATGTAAATGGATTTTAAAAAGATTTATGTGTAGACTGTTAATTTCAATCAAACATTATTAATATTCCTCAAAATTAAAGCATGCATTTCAGAATGTGTCTATTAATATTGGGATGACATACATTTAATCCTAATGTAAAAGAGAGATTCCCAAAAAATAGTCTGGAAATTTTATCAGATAGAGAAGATTATATTCTTAATATTTAATATGAACGGTAGTATCTACTGTGTATATATTCTGAACAGTAATTGATTTAAGCATCAAGCTTTAAATTAATGCATTTAAGATTACAAAGGCAATCACTGAAATATATATGTAAATCAGTGTTTACCTGGTTTCAAAGGCTAGGTGGAGTGACCTTTTTCAATTTAATCATATTACACACTCCCATATTATTCAATTGTTGGATTTTCTGAAATCAATCCACGGGCATATGTATAAAAGAACTCTATTGCATTTCAATCTCAAATGCATACATGCATACCAAAATATTATCCAAAAGATAAATATATTATCAAATCATAAATATTAGTACATATTGTTGACTTGAAAAATATGATTTGTAATGTATTTATGAAATGTTACATGAAAAATAACAGTGAACATTCAGAGTTTAAAGGATCAAATACATCCTCTTATTAATTATATTTGATTCAAATCAATCAATAACTTAAAACATAGTCATTATTGTATCAGCCTCCTGCCCCTCTCCAGCCAGAAGCCCCTCACACCCCTCCCCAGCCAGAAGCTTCTCCCCAGCCAGATGCCCCTCCCACCCCTCCATAGCCAGAACCCACTCCCGGCCCTTCCTATTCTTACTCATGTCCTGTCCCTCCCAAAAAATGTTTACTTGCCCCCCCTCGCCACTCTCCCTGTTTGGCCTCCCGTACAGCTCCTCCACCTGCACAGCCACCAACTCCCCAGGCCCCTGACTCCCCAGCTGTGCAGGCTCCCCAAGAGCGGCAGCCCAGTCCCCAAATCCCTCCCCCCATCCGTCCCCATCAAGACTTTTACCCCAGTCCCACCTTCATTGTCCTGGGTGTCAGTTTGTCCTTCCCAGCCACCGATGTAAGTATCATTACATATCCACATTATAACATACTTTCTTAAAGGGACATTATAGTGATCTAATTATACATAAATTTAATTTTATTTGAAAATGTTTTTGATAAACCTTTTATTTATTCGATTAATGTAAATGTTTTCGATCTTCAGTTTGGGAAATCAACATCGACATTTTCTAATATCTAAATGATATTGCCTAGATGTTGGATATCTAATATGTATATATGCCAATATTTTGGATTTGGTATCACTGCCCTTTTCACAGTGTGTCATAAACCAAATAAATATATTTTTCAAGATTGATAGTGTTTTGATTTGTCTTAATATCTTAATTGTTTTTCTATGAAGAACATATTTAATTTGTAAATCTTCTATATAGCATATTTAATTAAAATAATGGTTTGTATTTTAATTATTACAATGTCTCTTTGCTCTCTTTTTATTATGTTCTGTAATTATTATTAATTTGTATTATTTATTTTTGTTTATATTTTTGTGGCTCAAAAATAACAGTCAGTTGCTGGGAAGGATGCATGACACCATGCATGTCCATCTGTGGCTTCATCGCTTGACTCTAGAATGCAAAATGCGGTTAGAGTCAATGCATGAAGCCACAGCTGGAAATGCACAGGACGATGAGGGTGATGCTGATGTCCCATAAGTGGAGGATCCAGAGATGGCCGAGGGAGAACTTATAACTCCTCCATCCACATGTTGTTATTTTGTTGTTTCTATTTGTTGCCATTTGGCCTTTTGTTGTTATATTGTTGTGCCTGTTGCACTATTTCACCTTGTCAGATGGCTCCATTGGGGCTGTGTTGGCCTTTGTTTGCCCTTGTCAACTCCCTCCAAGGACTGTGATGCACTATTTCACCTTGTCAGATGGCTCCAATGGGGCTGTGTTGGCCTTTGTTTGCCCTTGTCAACTCCCTCCAAGGACTGTGATGCACTATTTCACCTTGTCAGATGGCTCCAATGGGGCTGTGCTGCCCTTTGTTTGCCCTTGGCAACTCCCTCTAAGGACTGTGATGCACTATTTCACCGTGTCAGATGGCTCCAATAGGGCTGTGTTTGCCCTGTCGATTCCCTCCAAGGACTGTGATGCACTATTTCACCTTGTCAGATGGCTCCAATGGGGCTGTGTTGGCCTTTGTTTGCCCTTGTCAACTCCCTCCAAGGACTGTGATGCACTATTTCACCTTGTCAGATGGATCCAATGGGGCTGTGTTGGCCTTTGTTTGCCCTTGTCAACTCCCTCCAAGGACTGTGATGCACTATTTTACCTTGTCAGATGGATCCAATGGGGCTGTTTTGCCCTTTGTTTGCCCTTGTCAACTCCCTCCAAGGACTGTGATGCACTCTTTCACCTTGTCAGATGGGTCCAATGGGGCTGTGTTGGCCTTTGTTTGCCCTTGTCAACTCCCACCAAGTATTGTGATGCACTATTTCACCTTGTCAGATGGCTTCAATGGGGCTGTGTTGGCCTTTGTTTGCCCTTGTCAACTCCCTCCAAGGACTGTGATGCACTATTTCACCTTGTCAGATGGCTCCAATAGGGCTGTGTTGCCCTTTGTTTGCCCTTGGCAACTCCCTCCAAGGACTGTGATGCACTATTTCACCTTGTCAGATGGCTCCAATAGGGCTGTGTTTGTCCTGACAACTCCCTCCAAGGACTGTGATGCACTATTTCACCTTGTCAGATGGCTCCAATGGGGCTGTGTTGGCCTTTGTTTGCCCTTGTCAACTCCCTCCAAAGACTGTGATGCACTATTTCACCTTGTCAGATGGCTCCAAAGGGGCTGTGTTGGCCTTTGTTTGCCCTTGTCAACTCCCTCCAAGGACTGTGATGCACTATTTCACCTTGTCAGATGGATCCAATGGGGCTGTGTTGGCCTTTGTTTGCCCTTGTCAACTCCCTCCAAGGACTGTGATGCACTCTTTCACCTTGTCAGATGGGTCCAATGGGGCTGTGTTGGCCTTTGTTTGCCCTTGTCAACTCCCTCCAAGGACTGTGATGCACTTTTTCACCTTGTCATATGGCTCCAATGGGGCTGTGTTTGCCCTTGTCAACTCCCTCCAAGGACTGTGATGCACTATTTCACCTTGTCAGATGGCTCCAATGGGGCTGTGTTTGCCCTGTCAACTCCCTCCAAGGACTGTGATGCACTATTTCACCTTGTCATATTGCTCCAATGGGGCTGAGTTGGCCTTTGTTTGCCCTGGTCAACTCCCTCCAAGGACTGTGATGCACTATTTCACCTTGTCAGGTGGCTCCAATTGGGCTGATTTATCAATATGACTTTTTAAAAATGTATATTATTTCTTTTTTTGATGACATCATAATAACAAGAAAGTTATTAATATATTATTTTGCATCTTTTTTTATTCATGTCATTTATTGAAATCTATATTTTATGTGGTTAATCCTTAAAGGCACAGGAAACAAAAAAATGGTCTTTCATTATTCAGATATATAATACAATTTTAAATAAATATCATATTTACATCTCTTATTTAATTTGCTTAATTTTCTTGAGATACTTTGCTGAAAGGTTTATCTTTGCAAGATCAAGAGTAGCATAGAACCTAGGTTCTAGATGTTGATTGTTTGTTGCATATATATATTGGTTGTTGTTGGCTCATCCATGTGTTCATTTAGAAACCATTAGTGAATTGATGCATCTTTAACAAATGATCACAAGATTATTAAACTGAGATAATCGATCTAAATTATGAAGTTGATGGAAATAGTATCCTCTCTGTGAATCATGAACTTAATTGTTTGTATTTCATGTCCCTTTAAGTGATGCTGACCACAATTCTTAATTAATGGATATGCATATGTAATGTATTTATTTCCTTTTTACATTAACATAGACTTATAATATTTTTTAAATTGACTATTAGTTGAATTTTGACAGCACATGTGTTACAATTTCACTTATATCTTATTGTAGTAGTCTAACAAAATAAATCACTGTGTGTAATGCACATATTTTAGCTGATTAATATCTTTCTATTATTATTGCTTCTCTTTAATTATCCAACAAAATATTGCTATAGGCTGACCATATTTCCGCTTTAATAAGTGACACATATGATAAATACATTTGTCATTATTTTTATTCCAAACAATTCCTTTAAACAGCTCTGAAAACATCTTTGACATATGTATTTCTCATGTGTCCCTTTTTAAAGCGGAAAGATGGACACCAGAGCTATAGGTAACATATAATGTATAACCAATCCACATTTTCATAATGTATCTCGTAGCATTATTTCTCATTTAAAGGGACATGAAACACAATAATGTATTTTATCATTTAGGTATAACATACTATTTAAAACCAAATTGTAATTTTCTTAAATTCAAAAATTTGATTAAATCTCTTTGTATTATTTTTTTAAGGAGCAGCAGTGCACTAATGGTTTCTAAATGAACACATAGGTGAACCAAAGACAATCGGTATATATATGTAGCCAACAATCAGCATTTAGAACATAGGTTTTTTTTCTGCTCTGGAGATTTCCTCGAAACAAATTTCATCAAAAGATAACAATATAAAGAATCAAATTTAAATATCATTACATTTGAAAGGTAGTTCAAATTGCAATCTAGTACATAATCGTGTAACATAAAATGTGGGTTTCATGTCCATTTAAACCCTGCAGCTTCCTAAATAGTTTTGAATACTCCTATTCTAATGAAATATATCCTTATTACCAACAATGGATTATATTTTATATAGCACAGTATTACGTTATCTAGCGTGACATTCATAGATAACAATATAGCACATACTATTTTTAAAAATATAAATACGTTTTTATTGACATGCAAAGCTGTAAAATTTCTTCTTTTATTGGATGACGTTTTTACGCAATCTCGGATGCGCAATGTTGCATAAGACGTCACATGCAAAGCTGTAAAATGAGTCCTTTGATTGGATGCCATTTTTACGCGATCATGGATACGCCTTTGATTGGATTACGTTTTTACGCAATCTTGGATGTGCCATGTTGCTTAAGACGTCACATGCAAAGTTGTAAAATGAGTCCTTTGATTGGATGCCATTTTTATGCGATCTCAGATGCGCCTTTGATTGGATGACGTTTTTACGCGATCTCGGATGTGCCATGTTGCTTAAGACATCACATGCAAAGCTGTAAAATGAGTCCTTTGATTGGATGCCATTTTTACACAATCTCGGATGCGCCTTTGATTGGATGACGTTTTTACGCGATCTCGGATGCGCCATGTTTCTTAAGACGTCACATGCAAAGATGTAAAATGAGTCCTTTGATTTGATGCCGTTTTTACACAATCTCGGATGCGCCTTTGATTGGATGACATTTTTACGCGATCTCGTATGCGCCATGTTGCTTGAGACGTCACATGTCAAGGTGTTAAATCCGTCTGATTGGATTACGTTATCCCGCAATATTTGATTTTCCACTAACCCACATTTACGAATTAGAACACAAGTATAAAACCAGGCCTTTCTTGGATTATTGATAGTGTCAATCATGTAAATTGTTGAACCATAGCTGATAAAGAAAACAAAAATATCTTTGGATGGTTGTCTCGTTGAAGAAACAAATGAAGGAAATATGTTTTTCATGCAGAATATATTTTGAGGCAAGTGCAAATCCATGAATATACTCCATCTTGTTTAATATGTTTGTCAACAATATTTTCACTTTCCTAAATAATTACTGTGTTGTGCTGAATTTTCTCCATATATAATTCCTTAAGATGCACTTTTGAATTTGAATAAAATAATCAATATGCATTGACTGTTATCATATGATAAATATATGAGATGTCTACTTATTCTAGATGTTATGTCCTGATATATTTTTTTAATGTAAATGTTCAGAATCGTGTCATGTATGGCTTCCACATTGTTGATCTCAAAATATAGTATTGCGAGCATGTATTTGTAATATAACTCTTAAAAGGACATGCAACCAGATTCCTTCTAAATGAAATGTCTTTCTTAAATAATTCAAACACTATAATGTAGCTTTAATAAAATAGACTTTATTTAACACGTTGAGAGAAATATGGCATACAGGCTTAGTATCCTATTTAAATATTTTCTTGTTTTAACAAGTACGTGTAGATATACCAATTAGCCCTAAATATTAGTATATGTTAGCATATGTTATTATTTAAAGGGACAGTCAAGTTAAGCAAAACATTACTGATTTAAATATTTAACAAATGCAATTTGTTTCAAAATTCTCATAAACTTTTATCCCAAATTTATCTTTGTTCTCTTGGCATTCTTAGTTGAGAGCTAAACCTAGGAGGTACATCTGCTCATTTCTTTGATCTTAAAGAGTGCATCTAATTTCAATGCATTTTGACCAATACAAGGCATTAGTTAATGTGTTTCATATAGAAAACATTGAGCTCATGCAATATAGTTAGCCTGGATTGATCACTGATTGGCTGAAATGCAGGTCTGTCAAAAGAACAGAAATAAGGGGTCATTTTGCTTAGGCATAGATACAAGGTTAATCACATAAGTCAAACGTGTATTTCTATAAGTCTTGTTATTCCAAACTTGATAATGCGTAATAAAGTGCTTTCTTTGTAACCAACAATAATTCATGTTATGAATGTCCATTTAAGCTGTATTGTTGGCATCAAACAGTGATATGCCATCATGTATAATTGTAATGGTCATTTTCTTAGAGAGTAGGAGAACAGTTTGGACATCACATCGCAAAAACCAACCAATGTAATCAACAAGGATAGCATGTGATGATGTGGTCTCCACACACTTGTAAAACACACTCTGCAAATAATCTGCCTCCATGGACCCGGTCCCATAGAAGCCTACTATATACAGAGTGTGCTCCACAAGTGTAAGAAGACCACATCATCACATACCTATCCTTTACACATAAAATAAATAAAAATATCTACAAAATGACTTCCTCTTCCTTCCCCTCTTCCCACAAGACTGAGGCTCTGGGGGGGCAACTGCCCCCTCCAACGAGTTCTCATAGGAGATCTTTGGGGAAGAGGGGGAGGAGGAGTACTGTGAGTGGTTAAGGGAACACCCGGCTGAGGAGGAGATTGAGGCAGAGGAGAAGATTGAGGCAGAGGAGAAGATGGAGATGGCCCAGGAGCAGATGGCCCAGGAGCAGATGGCCTAGGAGCAGATGGCCCAGGAGCAGATGGTGCGTTTTTTGCCTCCCGGAGGACCTGCAATATATCCTTAAGAGTATTCAACATCTCTCTTTGGTCTTTGCGAATATCATTCAGTACTCCCATCAGGTATACTCTGCTTTCTGCCTGTTCCCTCTGGGAGGTAAGCATCTCCTCGAGGAAATCAGTCAAGATCTGCACCTCTGCTATCTCTGGGGGTATGTTCTCCTGAGGAGCTGCTACATGGTGGGCTGCTGGTGCATGCCAGGCTGCTGGTGCACGAGGGGCTGCTGGTGCATGAGGGGCTGCTGCAGGGATCTCTTCTGCAGCGAGGGCTTCTTCAGGGGTGGATGGTACAGGGATGTCTTCCATGTCTCATGGTGTCATCTGAACCACTCTCATGCCTGGGTGAAGGAGGAGCCTGTGGGTGCTGTGCTGCCTCCTCCCCGGGCTCAGACTCTGTATATTGTAAAAATAAATGCCTAGATTTAGAGTTCTACGTTAGCCATCAAAACCAGCGCTAGGGGGTCCTAACGCTGGTTTTGGCCGCCCGCTGGTATTTAGAGTCAGTCAGGAAAGGGTCTAACGCTCACTTTCCAGCTGCAACTTTTCCATACCGCAGATCCCCCTACGCCAATTGCGTATCCTATCTTTTCAATGGGATCTTTCTAACGCTGGTATTTAGAGTCTTGGATGAAGTGAGCATTAGAAATCTAACGACAAGACTCCAGCCACAGAGAAAAGCCAGGAGTTAAGAGCTTTATGGGCTAACGCCGGTTCATAAAGCTCTTAACTACTGTGCTCTAAAGTACACTAACACCCATAAACTACCTATGTACCCCTAAACCGAGGTCCCCCCCCATCGCCGCCACTCTATTAAATTTTTTTAACCCCTAATCTGCCGACCGCACACTGCCTCCACCTACATTATCCCTATGTACCCCTAATCTGCTGCCCCTAACACTGCCGACACCTACATAATATTTTTTAACCCCTAATATGCCCCCCCCCCCAACGTCGCCGCTACCTACCTAAATTATTAACCCCTAATCTGCCGACCGGACCTCACCGCTACTATAATAAATGTATTAACCCCTAAAGCTAAGTCTAACCCTAACCCTAACACCCCCTAAGTTAAATATAATATTTATCTAACAAAATAAAATAAATCTTATTAAATAAATTATTCCAATTTAAAGCTAAATACTTACCTGTAAAATAATCCCTAATATAGCTACAATATAAATAATAATTATATTGTAGCTATTTTAGGATTAATATTTATTTTATTTATTTTGTATTTATTTTAACTAGGTAGAATAGCTGTTAAATAGTTATTAACTATTTAATAACTACCTAGCTCAGGGGTCAGCAACCTTCGGCTCCCAGATGTTTTGTAACTACATTTCCCATGATGCTCAGAAAGCCTAAAGAGTGTCTCAGCATCGTGGGAAATGTAGCTCCAAAACATCTGGGAGCCGAAGGTTGCTGACCCCTGACCTAGCTAAAAGAAATACTAAATTACCAGTAAAATAAATCCTTACCTAAGTTACAATTAAACCTAACACTACACTATCAATAAATTAAATACAAATACCTACAAATAAATACAAATAAATACACTAACTAAAGTACAAAAAATAAAAAAGGAACTAAGTTATTAAAAAAATAAAATAATTTACAAACATTATAAAAATATTACAACAATTTTAATCTAATTACACCTACTCTAAGCCCCCTAATAAAATAACAAAGCCCCCCAAAATAAAAAAATGCCCTACCGTATTCTACAATAAAAATTGTAAAGCTCTTTTACCTTACCAGCCCTTAAAAGGGCCTTTTGCGGGGCATGCCCCAAAGAATTCTGCTCTTTTGCCTGTAAAAAAAAACATACAATACCCCCCCAACATTACAACCCACCACCCACATACCCCTAATCTAACGCCAAACTCCCCTTAAATAAACCTAACACTAAGCCCCTGAAGATCTCCCTAACTTGTCTTCACCACGCCAGGTATCACCGATCCATCCAGAAGAGGGTCCGAAGTCTTCATCCAATCCAGGCGATGTCTTCATCCAAGCGGGGGCTGAAGAGGTCCATCATCCAGCTGAAGTCTTCATCCAAGCGGGGGCTGAAGAGGTCCATCATCCGGCTGAAGTCTTCATCCAAGCGGGGGCTGAAGAGGTCCATAATCCGGCTGAAGTCTTCTATCAAGCGGCATCTTCAATCTTCCAATCAGATTGAGCTCTCATTCTATTGGCTGTTCCGATCAGCCAATAGAATGCGAACTCAATCTGATTGGCTGATCTAATCAGCCAATCGGATTGAACTTGAATCTGATTGGCTGATTCAATCAGCCAATCAGAATTTTCCTACCTTAATTCCGATTGGCTGATAGAATCCTTGGATGACGTCCCTTAAAGGAACCTTCATTCGTCGGGAGTTCGTCGTGGAGGAAGGATGTTCCGCGTCGGCGGGATGAAGATGGAGCCGGAAGAAAGAAGATTGAAGATGCCGCTTGATAGAAGACTTCAGCCGGATGATAGACCTCTTCAGCCCCCGCTTGGATGAAGACTTCAGCTGGATGATGGACCTCTTCAGCCCCCGCTTGGATGAAGACTTCAGCCGGATGATGGACCTCTTCAGCCCCCGCTTGGATGAAGACATCGCCTGGATTGGATGAAGACTTCGGACCCTCTTCTGGACGGATTGGTGATACCCGGCGTGGTGAAGACAAGGTAGGGAGATCTTCAGGGGCTTAGTGTTAGGTTTATTTAAGGGGGGTTTGGGTTAGATTAGAGCAGAATTCGTTGGGGCATGTAGAATAGGGTAGGGCATTTTTTATTTTGGGGGGCTTTGTTATTTTTTTAGGGGGCTTAGAGTAGGTGTAATTAGTTTAAAATTCTTGTAATCTTTTTTTATTTTTTGCAATTTAGTGTTTGTTTGTTTTTGTAATTTAGTGTTTTTTTTTGTAATTTAGTTTAGTTGATTTAATTGTAGATAATTGTAGGTAGTTTATTTAATTAATTTATTGACAGTGTAGTGTTAGGTTTAATTGTAACTTAGGTTTGGATTTATTTTACAGGTAATTTGGTAATTATTTTAACTAGGTAGCTATTAAATAGTTATTAACTAATTAATAGCTATTGTACCTGGTTAAAATAAATACAAAATTGCCTGTGAAATAAATATTAATCCTAAAATAGCTACAATATAATTATTATTTATATTGTAGCTATATTAGGGTTTATTTTACAGGTAAGTATTTAGCTTTAAATAGGAATAATTTATTTAATAAGATTTATTTTATTTCGTTAGATGAAAATTATATTTAACTTAGGGGGTGTTAGGGTTAGGGTTAGACTTAGCTTTAGGGGTTAATACATTTATTATAGTAGCGGCGAGGTCCGGTCGGCAGATTAGGGGTTAATAAGTGTAGGTAAGGTAGCGGCGACGTTGGGGGGGGCAGATTAGGGGTTAATAAATATAATATAGGGTTTGGCGGTGGTTAGGGGCAGCAGATTAGGGGTTCATAGGGATAACATAGGTTGCGTCGGTGTACGGAGCGGCAGATTAGGGTTAATAATAAAATGCAGGGGTCAGCAATAGTGGGGGCGGCAGATTAGGAGTTAATAAGTGTAAGGTTAGGGGTGTTTAGACTCAGGGTACATGTTAGGGTCTTAGGTGCAGACTTAGGAAGTGTTTCCCCATAGGAAACAATGGGGCTGCGTTAGGAGCTGAACGCTGCTTTTTGCAGGTGTTAGGTTTTTTTTCAGCTCAAACTGCCCCATTGTTTCCTATGGGGGAATCGTGCACAAGCACGATTTTGAAGCTGGCCGCTTCCGTAAGCACCGCTGGTATTGAGAGTTGCAGTGGTGGTAAATTATGCTATACGCTCCCTTTTTGGAACCTAACGCAGCCCTTCTGTAAACTCTAAATACCAGCGGTATTTAAAAGGTGCGGGGGAAAAAATACACTTGTAGCTAACGCGCCCCTTTGGCCGCAGAACTCTAAATCTAGCCGAAAGAAATCGAGATATTAGCACAGTTCAAAATAAGTAAATGTTCTATTTGAAAGTGTATTAATGAGGCTGCCTTCGTAATTGTATTGTAAGCATGATCAATCAATACTATTTCAGCATTTGCAAACCCGTCTTTCTGATATCTGTATGGTCACTCTGAATGTATTTTTGCATTTGTCTTAAATCTGTTTAAATGCACACCTAACCTGTAGACTATATACTAATGTAATGTCTATTCTGGAAATGCAACGTTTGCAAGGTAATTGTGAATGCGTTTACCTAATAATGTCTAAAGCGTAATTGCGTTAGTCATATCCTTAAATAAATTTTTCTTGTGAATGGATTATGAGGTGGATGTATCTATATGGTCAATCTGAATGTCTTTTTTGTGTTTGTCTTCAATCGGATTAAATGCACACCTAATCTGTAGACTAGATACTAATGTGATGTCTTTTCTTGAAATGCAACTTTCGCAAGGTAATTGTGAATGCGTTTACGTAATGTGTAAAAAAGAGTAATTGCGTTAGTCATATCCTTAAATTTTTTTTTAGTATGAATGGGTTATGAGGTGGATGTAAAGAGATTAGTAAATGAGCTTACCGGCAGATGAGAGGGGCAGGTTCCCGGTATCAATTCCTCTGATACTGACTATGGCCACCTCGAAGATGTTGGGATGCAGCATTTCTTCCCAGCGGGAAAACTCAAAGATGATTTCAGGACCGCCACCGGTCCCCCCTAGGTATTCCCTCTCCCTTGTGAGCTTTTTTTTCAGTTCCGCTCTGCAGTCCCGGTAGCGATGTTGGATAGACTTCACATCCCTGTTATAAACCCCCACTGCATTAACGGCATCCCTGATCTCCAGCCATAGCTTCATCTTATCCTTAGGGGTGGCCTTCTGTGCCTGCAGACTCCTAGCCCTCTCCATATAAGCCTTGATGAGGGCCTCCTTCTCAACCGTGATATATCTCTCCTCCCTCTGTCTGGGCTTCCCCTGCGATGTGAGCCTCTGTTCCCCGGACTGTGAAGCTCCCTGTCTACGCTGCACACCACTGGGCCCAACCACTTGTTCATCTTCAACAATGTGGCTGGGTCCACCCACCCCTTCCTCTCCCCCTTCCTGTCTCGTTCCTCTCCCCCTTCCTCTCCCCCTCCCTCTCCCCCTCCCTCTCTCCTGACTAACCTTCTGCCTAGCCTCCTCTATGAGCTCATCCCTGAACTCAGCCCTAGCCTCCTGCCTAATGAACTCTAATAGCTCCGGGCTAATCTGCCCCCTATCCCCCTCTCCCGACATAATCAAACAAAATGTGAATGTGCCCAAATGAAAGGGGGTCAAAATAATGAACAAAAAGTAAAAAAGTGCTGAAAGTGTGAATGTGATATAAATAAAAGAGGGTAAGGGGTATTAAACAGACAAACATATATGTGTAAAAAGACTAAGACTATGTAAACGATAAGTTTAATAAAACAAAAAGCTATGGGATGAAAGGGAATGCAGTATGTGCTTAAAGGGAATGGGGTATGGGCTTAAAGGGAAAGGGGTATGGAGTTAAAGGGAATGGGGTATGGAGTGTAGTATGAAAGGGAATGGGGTATGGAGTGTATGTAGTGTTATTGATAAGTGTATGTATGTATGTATTGAATGTGTTTGTGTGTAAATGTGTTTATAGAATAAATGTATGATCAAAACACTCCCACACTCACCAAAACAAACTCTCGATCACTAGCTCACACTTACTCTAACTCTCACTCTCACTAACTCTCACTAACTCACACTAACTAACTCTCACTAACTCACACTAACTCACACTAACTCTCACTAACTCACACTAACTCTCACTAACTCACACTTACTCACACTAACTCACACTAACTCTCACTAACTCACACTAACTCTCACTAACTCTCACTAACTCTAACTAACTCTCACTAACTCACACTAACTCTCACTAACTCCCACTAACTCTTACTAACTCCCACTAACTCACACTAACTCACACTAACTCTCACTAACTCCCACTAACTCTTACTAACTCACACTAACTCTCACTAACTCACACTAACTCTCACTAACTCACACTAACTCTCACTAACTCTCACTAACTCTCACTAACTTACACTAACTCTCACTAACTCTAACTCTCACTAACTCACACTAAATCTCTCTACTCTCAAATCTCTCTACTCTCTCAAATCTCACCAAACCCTCCAACGCCTAGACCTGCACCTAACTGGAAAAAGCAATACAGTCAAAGAAGCCATGCTTCGAGCGTGCTTATATACCCTATGTAAATGTTTAATGATGTACCGGTTTGCAAAGTAAAGGAGGTTCAGGTGTGCTTTCATACGCCTAGATTTAGAGTTCTGCAGCCAAAGGGGTGCGTTAGCTACGCGTGCTTTTTTCTGGCTGCACCTTTTAAATACCGCTGGTATTCAGAGTTCACAGAATGGCTGTGTTAGGCTCCAAAAAAGGAGCGTAGAGCATATTTAACGCAACTTCAACTCTCAATACCAGTGGTGCTTACGGAAACGGCCAGCTTCAAAAACGTGCTCGTGCACAATTCCCCCATAGAAAACAATGGGGCAGTTTGAGCTGAAAAAAAAACCCTGCAAAACACCTGCAAAAAAGCCGCGTTCAGCTCCTAACGCAGCCCCATTGTTTTCTATGGGGAAACACTTCCTACGTCTGCACCTAACACTCTAACATGTACCCCGAGTCTAAACACCCCTAACCTTACACTTATTAACCCCTATTCTGCCGCCCCCGCTATCGCTGACACCTGCATATTATTATTAACCCCTAATCTGCCGCTCCGTAAACCGCCGCTACTTACATTATCCCTATGTACCCCTAATCTGCTGCCCCTAACACCGCCAACCCCTATATTATATTAATTAACCTCTAATCTGCCCCCCACAACGTCGCCTCCAACTGCCTACACTTATTAACCCCTAATCTGCCGTCCGCACGCCACCGCCAGCTACATTATAGCTATGTACCCCTAATCTGCTGCCCCTAACACCGCCGACCCCTATATTATATTTATTAACCCCTAATCTGCCCCCCACAACGTCGCCTCCACCTGCCTATACTTATTAACCCCTAATCTGCCGAGCGGGCCGCACCGCTATTATAATAAAGTTATTAACCCCTAATCTGCCTCACTCCCGCCTCAATAACCCTATAATAAATAGTATTATTAACCCCTAATCTGCCCTCCTTAACATCGCCGACACCTAACTTCAAGTATTAACCCCTAATCTGCCGATCGGAGCTCACCGCTACTCTAATAAATTTTTTAACCCCTAAAGCTAATATTAACCCTAACCCTAACACCCCCCTAACTTAAATATAATTTTATTCTAACGAAATAAATTAACTCTTATTAAATATATTTAAATCTAAATACTTACCTGTAAAATAAACCCTAATATAGCTACAATATAAATTATAATTATATTGTAGCTATTTTAGGATTAATATTTATTTTACAGGCAACTTTGTATTTATTTTAACCAGGTACAGGTAATAGTTAAGAACTATTTAATAGCTAAAATAGTTAAAATAATTACAAAATTACCTGTAAAATAAATCCTAACCTAAGTTACAATTAAACCTATAAATGACGTCATCCAAGATGGCGTCCCTCAAATTCCGATTGGCTGATAGGATTCTATCAGCCAATCAGAATTAAGGTAGGAATATTCAATCAGCCAATCAGATTGAGCTCACATTCTATTGGCTGTTCCGATCAGCCAATCAGAATATTCCTACCTTAATTCGAGGGACGCCATCTTGGATGACGTCATTTAAAGGAACCGTCATTCGGCGAGTAGGCGTCGCTTGAAGAGGATGTTCCGCGTCGGCTTGGAAGAAGATGGCTCCGCTCCAGAAGAAAGAAGATTGAAGATGCGGCTTGATAGAAGACTTCATCCCGATGATGGACTTCCGACTTCAGCCCGATGATGGATTTCTTCAGCCGCCGCTTGGATCCAGACTTCAGCCCGAGGATGGACGTCACTCTTCAGCCCCCCGCTTGGGCTTGGATCAAGACTTCCGAGGACCGATCGGTGAACCTGGTATGGTGAAGATAAGGTAGGAAGATCTTCAGGGGCTTAGTGTTTATTTAAGGGGGGTTTGGGTTAGATTAGGGGTATGTGGGTGGTGGGTTGTAATGTTGGGGGGGGTATTGTATGTGTTTTTTTTACAGGAAAAAGAGCTGAATTCTTTGGGGCATGCCCCGCAAAGGGCCCTGTTCAGGGCTGGTAAGGTAAAAGAGCTTTGAACTTTTTTAATTTAGAATAGGGTAGGGCATTTTTTATTTTGGGGGACTTTGTTATTTTATTAGGGGGCTTAGAGTAGGTGTAATTAGTTTAAAATTGTTGTAATATTTATTGAATAGCCTAGGTATACACAGCTAGCAGAAGAGATTACACTCTCAGTGGGATGCAGGGTAGTTAAGTAATAAAATGATCATTTTCCATTTTTCTCTCTATGTATTGAGATTTGGTGTTCCAACCAAATAAAAGATAGGAAGCAAGTCTGTTTACACAAACTTAGAACATAATGAGATCTGATATCACCTTTATGTTCAACCCATTTTAATAGGCTGTGGTTTCAAAGCTCAAAATCAGCTACTTCATATGCACAAATAAGCAGGAAAATGGAATTTCTCAAATATTTTATACTCTGGAGATGGTATAACAAGTCATTTAAAATGCATTAATGGAAAAACTAATTTACAGTGTACTGTCCCTTTAATCAACTTGATACCCACATTTGGCTCATTTTCGCGCTATAAAATTAATACCACAAAATCAGAATTAATGTGGATTAAAGAGCAGGAAAACGCCACCCCGCAGCTCCCTTTTAGGAAATTATTTTACCAATTATTTTAAATATCTCAGTATCAATATCTCTTTGCAACCACAAAATTGGTACAACCTCAATATTCCTTCCATCCTTAAACAGATTAAAGATTATATGAAGAACTGGCAAAACTTCCCCATCTCAATATCAGGTCATATGGCCCTATTTAAAATGATCCTCCTTCCAAAAATATCCTATATCTTACAGAATGTTCCTGTGTTACTCAAAAGCAAAGATATTAAAGGCCATAATACAGCACTCAGATTTCTTATCTGGCAAAATAAAAGGCCAAGAATCTCGATCAATAAATTATTCCTGCCTAAAAATTTTTGGGGGTTTTGCTCTCCCAGATTTAAGCAAATATAATCTCATTTTCCTTGGTAGAATAGCGATAGACTGGATCCTGAACATGGACTTCTTTACGACAACAGTTTAGAGTCAAACATCCTGTACCCTTACCTTCCCCTTGCTCTTATCCATTGCCCCTCCAGCATTATTAATAGCCAGGTGAAACAAATTAAATCTATTTACATTGTTATCCAGGCCTGGAAAAACAGTGGAAAACTTATAAAAGTTAACTTAGATATACCTAAATATCAAATAATATTAGGGAACCCAGAATTTCAAGAAGGTACTCAAGATTTTATCTTTCAAACGTGGCAAAAAAAGGTTTGATTTTTTTATCACAATTTGTGGATCAGGAAGCACAAAACATTAAACCATTTGACACATAAAAGCAGCAGTTCAGGCTTGAGAACAGAGGTTTTTTCGCCTTTCTGCAAGTAAGGCATTACGTGCTTGGTTTAACCAGTTCTTTCACTTGGAACTGGACTTAGGGAAAACTTAACGACTGGCCGTGGTTGGCCAGGAATGGAATCCTTTCAATCTCAACTTGGTACAATCTATTGATTTCACAAAGGGGTGACCATAATGGACATTGCACTTAAAAGGGAAACTGACAGTAATATTCACCCTGACCTCATAAAACGGTCTATAAATAAGCTCCCACAAACTACACGTTCTGCAAACTGGGCACTTATTATACAACTGAAAAGGGTTATAAATGGCACAACCTTAAATTTAATAGATGCCCAAAATGTGCACTTCTGGCTGCTGACCTAATACATATGGTATGGGCGTGCCCAGAATTGCAACAACTTTGGTCTACAGTGGGTTATTGGATCAAGAACACTCTTAAGATTAGTTTGGATTGTATTTCTTTAAGGAAAGTAATTCTTCTTACAGACCAAAATCAATTGTCAGCTAATAATAAAAAGATTCATTTAATAATCTTAGCCTGTAAGAATCTTATCTTTAAGAACTGGAAGGATAGAAGACCTAAGAGTATTGATGAAATTAAAAATTATCTTAAGAAACAAAGGGGCCTAGTTATCAAGCCGTCAACCTCAAATACGCTGGAATTCCACAGCGTATTTGTGGCGAGGCTGATACGCCTTAGTTATCAAAGGCTCGAGACTGGCAAAAGTAGAATTTTGTGACGTAAGCTTCGATCCGCCGGACTCATTCCGACACAGATCGATTCTTACGTCACTCCAGATGTTCCGCACACAAGTGCGGCACATTCTCACTACTTTTGCTAGTTATCAAAAAACTAGCAGGTACGCTCGGCACTTTTACGGCCCAGCGTACCTGGTTTTCAATCCGCCGCCCTGGAGACGGCGGATCCCATAGGAATCAATGGGAGTCTGACCATAGCGAAAGTACAAGTTCGCTGCTGACAGACATCCCATTCATTCCTATGGGAGCTGTCTACACCTAACACCCTAACATGTACCCCGAGTCTAAACACCACTAATCTGCCCCCCCCTACACCGCCGCAACTAAATAAAGTTATTACCCCCTAAACCGCCGCTCCCAGAGCCCACCGCAAGCTACTCTATACATATTAACCCCTAAACCGCCGCTCCCGGAGCCCACCGCAACTATAATAAATGTATTAACCCCTAAACCGCCGCTCCCTGAACCCTCCGCAACCTATATTAAATGTATTAACCCCTATCCTGCCCCCCCTACACCGTCGCCACCTATAATAAATTTAATAACCCCTAATCTGCCCCCCCTACACCGTCGCCACCTATAATAAATTTATTAACCCTTATCCTGCCCCCCACTACGCCGCCGCCACTGTAATAAAATTATTAACCCCTAAACCTAAGTCTAACCCTAACCCTAACGCCCCCCTAACTTAAATATTAATTAAATAAATCTAAATAAATTAACTCTTATTAACTAAATGAATCCTATTTAAAACTAAATACTTACCTATAAAATAAACCCTAATATAGCTACAATATAAATAATAATTATATTCTAGCTATCTTAGGATTTATTTTTATTTTACAGGTACCTTTCAATTTATTTTAACTAGGTACAATAGCTATTAAATAGTTATTAACTATTTAATAGCTTACCTAGCTAAAATAAACTGAAATTTACCTGTAAAATAAATCCTAACCTAAGTTACAATTACACCTAACACTACACTATACTTTAATAAATTATTCCTATTTAAAAATAAATACTTACCTGTAAAATAAACCCTAAGATAGCTACAATATAATTAATAATTATATTGTAGCTATCTTAGGATTTATATTTATTTTACAGGTAACTTTGTATTTATTTTAGCTAGTTAGAATAGTTATTAAATAGTTATTAACTATTTAATAACTACCTAGCTAAAAGAAATACAAAATTACCTGTAAAATAAATCCTAACCTAAGTTACAATTAAAAATAATACTACACTATCATTAAATTAATTAAATAAACTACCTACAAATAACTACAATTAAATACAATTACATAAACTAACTAAAGTACAAAAAATAAAAAAGCTAAGTTACAAAAAATAAAAAAATAAGTTACAAACATTTTAAAAATATTACAACAATTTTAAGCTACTTACACCTAATCTAAGCCCCCTAATAAAATAACAAACCCCCCCAAAATAAAAAAATGCCCTACCCTATTCTAAATTAAATAAAGTTCAAAGCTCTTTTACCTTACCAGCCCTTAAAAGGGCCATTTGTGGGGGCATGCCCCAAAGAAAACAGCTCTTTTGCCTGTAAAAGAAAAATACAACCCCCCCAACATTAAAACCCACCACCCACATACCCCTAATCTAACCCAAACCCCCCTTACAAAAACCTAACACTAATCCCCTGAAGATCATCCTACCTTGAGTCGTCTTCACTCAGCCGAGCCACCGATGGAACCGAAGTGGACATCCGGAGCGGAAGAAGTTAATCCTCCAAGCGGCACTGAAGAAATCTTCCATCCGATGAAGTCATCATCCAGGCGGCGCTGAAGAAAAGTCTTCGATCCGGCCGATGTCATCTTCAAAGAGGCGCTGAAGAGGTCTTCTATCCGGGCGAAGTCATCTTCCAAGCCGGGTCTTGAATCTTCCTTCCACCAACGCGGAACCTCCTTCTTCACCGATGGACTACGACGAATGAAGGCTCCTTTAAGGGACGTCATCCAAGATGGCGTCCCCTCAATTCCGATTGGCTGATAGGATTCTATCAGACAATCGGAATTAAGGTAGGAAAATTCTGATTGGCTGATGGAATCAGCCAATCAGATTCAAGTTCAATCCGATTGGCTGATCCAATCAGCCAATCAGATTGAGCTCACATTCTATTGGCTGATCGGAACAGCCAATAGAATGCGAGCTCAATCTGATTGGCTGATTCCATCAGCCAATCAGATTTTTCCTACCTTAATTCCGATTGGCTGATAGAATCCTATCAGCCAATCGGAATTGAGGGGACGCCATCTTGGATGACGTCCCTTAAAGGAGCCTTCATTCATCGTAGTCCGTCGGTGAAGAAGGAGGTTCCGCGTCGGCGGAAGGAAGATTCAAGACCCGGCTTGGAAGATGACTTCGCCCGGATAGAAGACCTCTTCAGCGCCTCTTTGAAGATGACATCGGCCGGATCGAAGACTTTTCTTCAGCGCCGCCTGGATGATGACTTCATCGGATGGAAGATTTCTTCAGCGCCGCTTGGAGGATTAACTTCTTCAGGGGATTAGTGTTAGGTTTTTGTAAGGGGGGTTTGGGTTAGATTAGGGGTATGTGGGTGGTGGGTTTTAATGTTGGGGGGTGGGTTGTATTTTTCTTTTACAGGCAAAAGAGCTGTTTTCTTTGGGGCATGCCCCCACAAATGGCCCTTTTAAGGGCTGGTAAGGTAAAAGAGCTTTGAACTTTATTTAATTTAGAATAGGGTAGGGCATTTTTTTATTTTGGGGGGGTTTGTTATTTTATTAGGGGGCTTAGATTAGGTGTAAGTAGCTTAAAATTGTTGTAATATGTTTTTAAATGTTTGTAACTTATTTTTTTATTTTTTGTAACTTAGCTTTTTTTATTTTTTGTACTTTAGTTAGTTTTTGTAATTGTATTTAATTGTAGTTATTTGTAGGTAGTTTATTTAATTAATTTAATGATAGTGTAGTATTAGGTTTAATTGTAACTTAGGTTAGGATTTATTTTACAGGTAATTTTGTATTTCATTAGCTAGGTAGTTATTAAATAGTTAATAACTATTTAATAACTATTCTAACTAGCTGAAATAAATACAAAGTTACCTGTAAAATAAATATAAATCCTAATTAATTATATTGTAGCTATCTTAGTGTTTATTTTACAGGTAAGTATTTAGTTTTAAATAGGAATAATTTATTAAAGTATAGTGTAGTGTTAGGTGTAATTGTAACTTAGGTTAGGATTTATTTTACAGGTAAATTTCAGTTTATTTTAGCTAGGTAGCTATTAAATAGTTAATTACTATTTAATAGCTATTGTACCTAGTTAAAATAAATTGAAAGGTACCTGTAAAATAAAAATAAATCCTAAGATAGCTAGAATATAATTATTATTTATATTGTAGCTATATTAGGGTTTATTTTATAGGTAAGTATTTAGTTTTAAATATGATTAACTTAGTTAATAAGAGAAATATTATTTAGATTTATTTAATTAAGATTTAAGTTAGGGGGGCATTAGGGTTAGGGTTAGGCTTAGGTTTAGGGGTTAATAATTTTATTACAGTGGCGGCGGCGTAGTGGGGGGCAGGATAGGGGTTAATACATTTATTATAGGGGGCGACGGTGTAGGGGAGGCAGATTAGGGGTTAATAAATGTATTATAGGTGACGACGGTGTAGGGGGGGCAAGATAGGGGTTAATAGGTTTAATATAGGTTGCGGCGGGTTCAGGGAGCGGCGGTTTAGGGTTAAACTATTTATTTAGTTGCGGAGAGGTGCGGGATCAGCAGGATAGGGGTTAATAACTTTATAATAGAGGGCGACGGTGTAGGGGGGGCAGGATAGGGGTTACTAGGTATACTGTAGGTGGCAGCGGTGTCCGGGATCAGCGGTTTAGGGGTTAGTACATTTATAAGAGTTGCGGCAGGGTCTAGGAGCGGCGGTTTAGGGGTTAATACATTTATCAGATTTGCGGCAGGGTCTAGGAGCAGCGGTTTAGGGGTTAATACATTTATAAGAGTTGCGGCAGGGTCTAGGAGCGGCGGTTTAGGGGTTAGTAACTTTATTGAGTTGCGGGGGGCTCCGGGGGCGCTGGTATAGGGATAGAACAGTGTAGTTTAGTGTGAGTGCTTAGTGACAGGCTAGCAATAAAGCTGTCAAAAAGCCAAAGAGCAGCGAGATCGGATGAGTGATAACTGTCACAGTCCGCTGCTCATCGCCCCGCGGCTTTTTGACAGCTTTATTTGATAACTTAGGCATATTTTTTCAGGTCCGCGGCGGCGAAGGTAGGCGAGCTTAGGCGGGCGTATTGGACCGGCGAAGCCAGAAAAGTAGACGGCTTGATAACTACCCCCCAATGTATCAATGAACAGTTCGATAGCGATATGAACTCAGAAAAAGATATTTCATTTTTCAAAAAATGCGCAACATTTATAAAGATAGTTCCGCAAAGGGAAATTGATTACCTGATCTTTCCCTTTAGAAATTCTGAATGAGTGCTATTAAATATCTGGTGAAATTTGCCCAATTTTTTTTTTTCTTGTATTGTCTGGAAGGGGGTACTAAGAAGCAAGGAAAAAAAGAGAAGAAAGACAGAATATTGTGCACTGTGAAATTAACAAGTGTTGTTATGTCTTGAGGCTGCACACTGTGGTGACCTATTTATAACTGTCCCTAATTATCTACAGCAGAGAAGGTACCCTAAGTTACAACATGGCAGCTCCCATTGTTTTATAAATGCTAAAACTTTACACTAATTTGGTTAATATTTAAACAGCTAATTAAACTTTAAAATAGCCATCTACATTTTATTCTAATATTTTATATGAATGCATCATTCTATGTAGCATTTATTTAGTGTTTAATGTTCCTTTAAAGATAAAGCTTAAGTAACGCATGACATGTACATACATTGTATAACACCAAATATAAAATTTTAAGTGAGAATACTACTAGCTCTGGTCTGCTCCAGAAACTTTAGGCAACATCACCTATATATGCATCAAAATAACTGTACAAGCAAGAGGTTCTATAGATAAAGAATAATGTCATTCCAAGCAACTCGAGGAAGAGGATTTGGTGTTAGAGGAGTGGAAACAATATAGGGCTATATTACAAGTGAGGCGCAAATGGTTTTCAATGCACTGATATTACAAGTTGAGCGAAATTGTGATTATGCTAGCGCAATCGCCTTTTATACTTCATTCCTTACCTCAATCTCAGAGCTGTGGTTAACTGTTTTCTGAAACTAAAAAGTTGCACAAAACACATCAAAAATACATTACAAAGTACAGTTACACTCATAAATAAACTATTTACCCCTAAACCACCATCCCCCCACATCACACCCACTAAATAGTACTATTAACCCCTAAACTGCCACCCCACATCGCAAAGTAACTAAATAAATATAAACCCCTAAACCACCACCCCACAACATCGCAAAGTAACTAAACTATTAACCACTAAACCACCATCCCCCAAATCGCAAAGTAACTAAATAAACTATTAACCCCTAAACTGCCATCCCCCCATATTACAAAGTCATAAACTATAGTCTAAACCCCCTAACCAAACCCCCCTAACTTAACCCAACATACAATTCCCAAAAATTACAAAATAAATCCTAATTACTATATAAAAAAAAACCTTACCTGTAAAAATAAATAAAAACTAATCTTACCTTTAAAAAAAATACCTAACATTACTAAAAAAAACAAAACAACATTACAAAATTAAAAACAATCTAAAATTACAGACAATAAAAAACTCTAAGTTTACATAAAATAAAAAAAGTAATTGCCCAAAAAAATAACACCTAGATTACTAGTTTTGCGGTAACAAAGGTGCGGTGCTAACGAGCATTATTTTCTCACCGCTCACTTAAGACAACGCTGGTATTACAGGTTTTTTATAATCTGGCACTAGCTGCAAAAAAGTGAGCAGAATTTAGCTCCATATCTCAGCTCAAAAATACAAACACCTGCAAAAAAGCAGCGTTCAGCTTCTAACGCAGCCCCATTGATTCCTATGGGAAAATACTTTTTATGTCTACACCTAACACCCTAACATGAGTCTAAACACCCCTAATCTTACACTTATTAACCCTAATCTGCCACCCCCGACATCGCCAACACCTGCATTATATTATTAACCCCTAATCTTCCGCTCCAGACACCGCCTCCACCTATATTATCCCTATGAACATAGATTCAATGTTGTCTTACAGCGCTGAAAGTGTGGACCTATAGCTCCTGTCTGTGATGGGTCCCCAGATACCCACTTGTGGAAAGATATGTCAAATGGTGGTTAGAAAGGAGCGCCAAATAATGGCGAGGTCTGATAAAATTTAAGTGTAAAATATGGTGTTTCGTCTAAAAAATGTATAGCACTATGGCTCAGCTACAATTATGGTGGTTGTGCTGTATAGATGTAACGGTTTTAAGATCTAGATTTAAAATCTATAAGTGGCACAGTTAGTACAAAAAGTATTTAATACATATTAAGCATTTAAAACAAAGGTGTTGTTTAAAAATAAATATACTTTAGCAGAACGGCAAAAAATGATGTATAAAAACACATAAACATATATAAAAAACACGCGTGTTTGGCTTATTAGCTGTATGTAATAATAATAACAATAGTATAATACTGTATTATAATTCAATAATCAATGAATAAATAGCTCACCATAACTCTGTCATGATTATTGATTATTGAATTATAATACAGTATTATACTATTGTTATTATCCTTTCTTTACAGGTTTTGAAGACTTCCCAGGATTATTTTTATTCTAATTTTATTTTTATTCATCATTTTATTGTTTATCTCCATGCTTTTTCTACAATTTTCTACAATTTTTTACATGGAAGTATAACCCCTCCACACAAGACCCTTTAAGGGATCACTCTCACTAGTTTGTGCACATACTAATTATTTTACTTTTTGTTTTTTTAACTTTTGGATATTTATAATTTTTATGGACTTATTTTCATCACTATTCTGGATTGAATTTCACGGATTTATTTTTTGTCACCATTTTGGATAGAACTTTTTGAACTTTTAGATTATCTACCTTCACTAAATGTTTTTTTGAAATGTTTTTTTGAAAAGTTTTTCACATAGAACCTTTTGAATTTGCTGGACTTATATTATTTATTTATATCACGATTTTGGACAACACCTAAATCGGACAGTTTATCACTATTATTATTTTTTTGGATACACATGGAATAACCTTTTTTGTATATCTTTTAACTTTTAGAGGGCATCACTGGACTTTATCTGTTTATTATTATTACTTCCTGATCTATGTTAATACAATTACATATGAGACGATCTTCATGAGACATTATACATACAGCTAATAAGCCAAACACGCGTGTTTTTTATATATGTTAATGTGTTTTTATACATCATTTTTTGCCGTTCTGCTAAAGTATATTTATTTTTAAACAACACCTTTGTTTTAAATGCTTAATATGTATTAAATACTTTTTGTACTAACTGTGCCACTTATAGATTTTAAATCTAGATCTTAAAACCGTTACATCTATACAGCACAACCACCATAATTGTAGCTGAGCCATAGTGCTATACATTTTTTAGACGAGACACCATATTTTATCCCTATGAACCCCTAATCTGCTGCCCACAACATCGCCGACACCTACATTATAGTTATTAAAGGGACATTATACACTCATTTTCATATAACTGCATGTAATAGACACTACTATAAAGAATAAGATGCACAGATACCGATGTAAAAATCCAGTATAAAACTGTTTAAAAACTTACTTAGAAGCTTTCAGTTTAGCTTTGTTGAAAAGGTAGTTGGAAAGCCCACTGCAAGTGGGAAATAAGACACTTTTCCCCCCTCCCCCTTCTTTTGCATATGAAAAGACCCTTTACACAAACAGGAGCAAGCTGGAGAAGGTATACATCAGTACTCACATAAAACTTTGGGGCTTGGTTAGGAGTCTGAAAATCTGAGCAATGTTATTTAAAAATAAGCAAAACTAAACATTTTTTTTTTAAAAAAAACTTCATAGGCTATATAAATAGATAATCTACAAAACATTTATGCAAAGAAAAAATGAGTGTATAATGTCCCTTTAAACCCTAATCTGCCAGCCGATGCAGAGCATCCTCTTCCTCTGACGACTCCCGACGAATGAAGGTTCCTTTAAATGACGTCATCCCAGATGGCGTCCCTTGAATTCTGATTGGCTGATAGGATTCTATCAGCCAATCGGAATTAAAATAGGAAAAATCCTATTGGCTGATCCAATCAGCCAATAGAATTGAGCTTGCATTCTATTGGCTGATTGGAACAGCCAATAGAATGCGAGCTCAATCCTATTGGCTGATTGGTTCAGCCAATAGGATTGAACTTCAATTCTATTGGCTGATTGGATCAGTCAATAGGATTTTGTCTACATTAATTCCGATTGGCTGATAATGGAATCAGCCAATCAGATTGAGCTCGCATTCTATTGCTGTTCCGACCAGCCAATAGAATGCGAGCTCAATCTGATTGGCTGATTGGATCAGCCAATCGGATTGAACTTCAATCTGATTGGCTGATTCCATCAGCCAATCAGAATTTTCCTACCTTAATTCCGATTGGCTGATAGAATCCTATCAGCCAATCGGAATTCGAGGGACGCCATCTTGGATGATGTCATTTAAAGGAACCGTGATTCGTCGGGAAGTCGTCGGCCAGGATGGATGTTCCGCGTCGGCGGGATGAAGATGGATCCAGAAGAAAGAAGATTGAAGATGCCGCTTAATAGAAGACTTCAGCCGGATGATGGATCTCTTCAGCCCCCGCTTGGATCAAGACTTCAGCCGGATGATGGATCTCTTCAGCCCCCGCTTGGATCAAGACTTCAGCCGGATGATGGATCTCTTTAGCCTGATGATGGACCTCTTCAGCCCCCGCTTGGGCTTGGATGAAGATTTCGGAGCCTCTTCTGGACGGATCGGTGATACCCGGCGTGGTGAAGATAAGGTAGGGAGATCTTCAGGGGCTTAGTGTTAGGTTTATTTAAGGGGGGTTTGGGTTAGATTAGGGGTATGTGGGTGGTGGGTTGTATTTTTTGTAACTTAGTTCTTTTTTTATTTTTTGTACTTTAGTTAGTTTATTTAATTGTATTTATTTGTAGGTATTTGTATGTAATTAATTTATTGATAGTGTAGTGTTAGGTTTAATTGTAACTTAGGTTAGGATTTATTTTACAGGTTATTTTGTAATTATTTTAACTAGGTAGCTACTAAATAGTTATTAACTATTTAATAGCTATTGTACCTGGTTAAAATAAATACAAAGTTGCCTGTAAAATAAATATTAATCCTAAAATAGCTACAATATAATTATTATTTATATTGTAGCTATATTAGGGTTTATTTTACAGGTAAGTATTTAGCTTTAAATAGGAATAATTTATTTAATAAGAGTTAATTTATTTCGTTAGATAAAAATTATATATAACTTAGGGGGGTGTTAGTGTTAGGGTTAGACTTAGCTTTAGGGGTTAATAAATTTATTAGAGTAGCGGTGAGGTCCGGTCGGCAGATTAGGGGTTAATACTTGAAGTTAGGTGTTGGTGATGTTAGGGAGGGCAGATTAGGGGTTAATACTATTTATTATAGGGTTATTGAGGCGGGAGTGAGGCGGATTAGGGGTTAATAAATGTAGGTAGGTGGTGGCAATGTTGGGGGCGGCAGATTAGGGGTTAATAAATATAATATAGGGGTCGACGGTGTTAGGGGCAGCAAATTAGGGGTACATAGGGATAACGTAGGTTGCGGCGGTGTGCGGTCGGCAGATTAGGGGTTAAAAAAAATTATTAGAGTGGCGGCGATGTGGGGGGCCCTCGGTTTAGGGGTCATAGGTAGTTTATGGGTGTTAGTGTACTTTAGAGCACAGTAGTTAAGAGCCCCTAACGCTGGTTTTGACGGCTAACGCAGAACTCTAAATCTAGGCGACAGGGTTTATTTTATAGGTAAGTATTTAGTTTTAAATAGGAATTATTTAGTTAATTGTAGTAATTTTATTTTGTTTTATTTAAATTATATTTAAGTTAGGGGGTGTTAGGGTTAGGGTTAGACTTAGGTTTAGGGGTTAATACATTTAATATAGTGGCGGCAACGTTGTGGGCGGCAGATTAGGGGTTAATAAATGTAGGTAGGTGTCGGCGATGTTAGGGATGGCAGATTAGGGGTTAATAAAATGTAACTAGTGTTTGCGAGGCGGGAGTGCAGCGGTTTAGGGGTTAATATATTTATTAAAGTGGCGGCGATGTCTGGTCGGCAGATTAGGGGTTAAAAACTTTAGTTAACTGTTTGCAATGTGGGGGGGGGCTTGGTTTAGGGGTTAATAGGTAGTTTATGGGTGTTAATGTACTTTTTAGCACTTTAGCTAAGAGTTTTATGTTACGGCGTTAGCCCATAAAACTCTTAACTACTGACTTTTAAATGCGGTATCAGTCTTGATAGGAGAGGGTGTACTGCTCACTTTCTCCAAGACTTGTAATACCGGCATTAGGAAAATCCCATTAAAAAGATAGAATACGACAATTATTGTGAAAAAGATACGGGGGGGGGGCGTGTCCGGGCTATGGCCCAAGATGGCTGCTACACTGGGAGCTCCGTCCAAATGATTTACAATCCGCCTTATAAATGTCATTATGTGCACTTATCCCGCATACAATCGAATCTCTGGAAGCAGCTAACTCCCTGCTGGACTGATATATATTCATAGTGAAGGACGGAGGCCTCCCAGACTGGACCGCTGGGAGACCTCTTGGCGGCCTATGTGGAAAGAGAACTCAGCACCCCCCCCCCAGGGAACTGGGTGAACAGAGTACATACCGTGCCTCTGTATATATCTGACATTTCATTACCATGGAGGAGCTATATTATGCTATTAAGGCCCTGATGGAGGATTATGAGCTAAGAATATGTGAGAGAATAGACAGAATTATCCGGTCTACAAATGCACCAGCCCTTTCAGATAGGGCTGCCACGAGGGGAGATACGTCATGGAGGATAGAGCGTTCCCCTGGGCCGCAGAGTGTGAGTTCACAGGAATGTGAGCCTGCAAGAGACAAAGGCTGTATGACACAGAATTTATTCAATTCCCCTCACTCTTGTGGGAAATTACAGAAGTGTGACTCTGAGGCGTCAGAGGTTACTTCAGGCACCGCTACAGACAACTATTGGAGCCCCGGGGATCACAGGAAGGCACGATATCCATCAATGGAGCATCACTCTCAGCGCTCCAGTTCTAGATTTCTCCCTGCCGATACTGGAGCGAGCCCCTCCGATGCCGGGTCCCTCAGAGACCACAACACTTCAACTCAAGAAGTAAAATGTTTGGTTTTGCCCCCCTTTCAAAGCCCCTGCTGCAGGGAGGTCCTGGGACATTGCTTTGACACGCTGTGCTTGTGTTGGCTAGCCGCCTTGCAACAAGAACTGATCTACTGTGACATTTCTCGCGGCAGAACAGGGGTAGGCTGAATCTTTCATCTTTTTGGTAGCTGAGGACTGCTAAAGGTTTTGTGAGACGGTCCTTGACTGATTTGTATTTGCTTCAGCCCCTAACGCACTGTAAGCTCGGATAATTGTGAACCTGCTTGTTTCATGATGACCAAGAGTCTGATGCTCTGATAAGGAGACTATAGCTGGTTCATATATAAGTGTGAATGGGAGCCGTTTAGCCTCTAGATGCTGCAATGCTGATGGACTCAATGTACTATTTAGTTTAATAGAGGAAGCATTGCGTGCACCACATTACTAGTTGATCCTCCCTCCTGTGTTGCCAAGGACACCGGGGCGCATAAATGTGTTTTACCTATACATGTGTCTTCTGGAGGAACTCTGTTATGTTTGCTTGAATCTTTCCCTGCCCCTATCAGCCACGGAGCTCATACTAGTGACACTAAACTATGTTAATTTACTGTATAAAGGGCGCTATTATACTTATGTTATGAATTGACCTTTATAGCTGACGCAGAGCTCACATTATAGATATCTTGTTCAGGAGACCACTAGTGTTCATATGTATAATATTGCTATTAACTGAGCTAAATATGTGTGCCTTGTGATATCATAGCTTCTGACATTATTTCTTTAGCCTTAACATAACCTTAGTTTACAGGTAGATTTTGAACTAACCTAATGGTTAGCAGGGGAGGCCTTCTTCGGCGTGAGGGCCATTATTGTAACTTCATCTACGTATAGCGCCTATAGATTATTATAAAGGGATTATAACAAGATTTATTATTTTTAGCCCTTTGGGGAGACTTCAACACGTGAATTTATATTTCCCATTTATTATATGTATCGCAGGATCTAGTACTGGCACACTCTATGTGGGGTTTAAATGCTACGTTGAGAGATAAAATGGCGGCTAAGCCCTAAATATAGATATGCTCCTCAGTACATTGGCTCCTGGAATTCTTTGGAGCTCTTGGCTCTCTGTTTGAGTTGGTATAACTGCCGCATATATTAAGAGAAAGTGCAGGCCCGAAGATGGCTTGTGCTGCCCAAAACCCCTCAGATTAGATAGTTACTCATTTTTGGGGTCCGTTAGCGGCCCCGGTTGTTAAGGAGGGTAAAAATGAGGGGTAAACATATGTTTGCTTTTAGAACATTTGAAGAGCAGGCTGTACTGTACAGTGACAGGTGATTATGTTGTGTTTATGCACTGTTCTCCCTTTATCTTGATGTAGGCATATCATTGTATAAGTGATACCATTTTTGTCATTTGTGATTTTGGTATGCTTCATGAACAAACTGTTTGTCTTTGTATTTTCTTATTCCCCAATAAAAATTATTAAAAAAAAAAAAAAAAAAAAGATAGGATACGCAATTGACGTAAGGGGATTTGCGGTATGCTCGAGTCACGGAAAAAAAGTGAGCGGTACACCTGTACCTGCCAGACTCGTAATACCAGTGGGCGTTTAACCCTAACGCAAGACTAGTAATCTAGGCTTAAAAGAATTAATTCTATTCTAATACCCCTTAAAAAAACAGCAAACTCAAAATAAAAAAAAACTATTCTAAAAATAAGCTACCAATAGTCCTTAAAAGGGCCTTTTGAGGGTATTGCCCTAGAGCAATCAGCTCTTTAGTGAAAACCCCCACTAACCCCTCTAGCATTATACCCCCAACCCCCAAAACCTAAATTACAAAGTGCCCTGAAAAGGGCATTTTGATGGGCATTGGCCTTAAAAGGCCATTCAGCTCTTTTGCTGCCCAAAAAATAAAAACCCTAAGTCCTCTTCAGAATTTTAACGTGGCGCTCCTCTTCATGTGGTCTCCACCCCACACTAAATAGTGAATGCGAGGTACCCCTTTTATATGGGGATACCCTTGGATTCCTATTGGCTGATTTGAATCTTCAAATTCAAATCAGCCAATAGAATGAAATCTTTTTCCTTTCATTCTAGTGGCTGATTTGAATTTGAAGTTTAAAATCAGCCAATAGGAATCCAAGGGTACCCCAATATAAACAGAGTATTTCGCATTCACTATTAAGCTGTAAACTGCGCCGCAATCACCGATGCCACAGTCAGGATGAAGTTAATTATACGTTTTTTAGTTTTTTATGGTAGTTAGGATTTATTTTGTAATTTTTAGGAATTATATTTTGGGTTCAGTTAGGAGTGTTCAGTTATTGGGTATAGATGATAGTTTATGACTGCTAAGTGGAGGGATGGTGGTTTAGGGGGTTTATAGTTTATTTAGTTACTTTGCAATGTGAGGAAATTATGATTTAGGGGATAATAGTTTATTTAGTTACTTTGCGATGTGGAGGGATGGCGGTTTACGTTTTTTTTTAAGTGTTTGTGATGTGGGGGGATGGTGGTTTAGGGGTAAATAGTTTATTTATATAGTTTGTGATGTGGGGGGAGTGGCGGTTTAGGGGTTAATCGTGTAGTGGGAACTTGGTTAGCGCGTGAGTAGGGTATTAGTTTGTTTTCACTTTTTAGCTCCATTTTTTACTATGGGTGAATGCGTGCACGTGAAAACTTAAATTAGGTTTTTTGCTCTATTCGAGGCACAAAATACTTTTTTTGGAACTTGTAATAACAGCTCAACCTGACTAGTGCAAAAAGCTTAACACTAGCGGTGTTTTCGCGATTGCAGAAAATTCTCAGCCACTTGTAATCTAGGCCAAAATATGTTCTGAACTGGTGTACATAGCTGAGTTAAATGCATTAAAGTTAAACAGGTAATTTTGAAAATGACTAAAGTCTAGGGCACTTCAAAGATGTCTAATTGTCTATCAATATTGCTTCTCAAATAAAATTAGAATAATGCAGGACTTATTTGTCCTGGATTGTCAGCAATTAAGAGGAAGATGGTTCATTGTTCTCAAAAGCTCTCTGGTCTGGCAAGATTCTATAAGAATCCTCATCACTTCTACAAAGCCCCTCAGGGAATGCGCTAAACGAATTTTTTACCTTGAAATCCATATATCTCATTAAATTAACTTTCTGTATGTGAAAGAGCCAAACACATATTAGTATGTAGTGCTCAATAAAATAAGCTGATGCCAGCAAGTTTTTGAAACTCTGGCTCTAATAGAGACATCTAATATACCTTACAAATATAATTAATGTTCCAGATTACTCAGGTTTGGCTACCAGTTTTGTGGCAATGACGTAAATTAAAACTAAACACCCTCATAAAATAACACATGAAAAAAATCAACCCTGTTTAACAATCTGGGGCCTAGTTATCAAGCCGTCAACCTCAAATACGCTGGAATTCCGCAGCGTATTTGTGGCGAGGCTGATTCGCCTTAGTTATCAAAGGCTAGAGACCGGCAAAAGTAGAATTTTGTGATGTAAACTTCGATCCGCCGGACTCAGTCCGACACAGATCGATTCTTACGTCACTCCAGATGTTCCGCACACAAGTGCGGCACAATCTGACTACTTTTGCTAGTTATCAAAAAACTAACAGGTACGCTCGACACTTTTCCGGCCCAGCGTACCTGGTTTTCAAACCGCCACCCTGGAGGCGGCGGATCCCATAGGAATCAATGGGAGTCTGACCATAGCGAAAGTACAAGTTCGCTGCTGCCAGACATCCCATTGATTCCTATGGGAGATGTCTGCACCTAACACACTAACATGTACCCCGAGTCTAAACACCACTAATCTGTCCCCCCTACACCGCCGCAACTAAATAAAGCTATTACCCCCTAAACCGCCGCTCCCGGAGCCCACCGCAAGCTACTCTATACATATTAACCCCTAAACCGCCGCTCCCGGAGCCCACCTCAACTATAATATATGTATTAACCCCTAAAACACCGCTCCCGGACCCTGCCGCAACCTATATTAAATTTATTAACCCCTAATCTGCCCCCCTACACCGTCGCCATCTATAATACATTTATTAACCCCTATCCTGCCCCCCCTACACCGTCGCCACCTATAATAAATGTATTAACCCCTATCCTGCCCCCCACTACACCGCCGCCACTGTAATAAATTTATTAACCCCTAAACCTAAGTCTAACACTAACCCTAACACCCCCCTAACTTAAATATTAATTAAATAAATCTAAATAATATTTCTATTATGAACTAAATTAATCCTATTTAAAACTAAATACTTACCTTTAAAATAAACCCTAATATAGCTACAATATAAATAATAATTATATTGTAGCTATTTTAGGATTTATTTTTATTTTACAGGCAAATTTCAATTTATTTTAACTAGGTACAATAGCTATTAAATAGTTATTAACTATTTAATAGCTTACCTATCTAAAATAAAGAGAAATTTACCTGTAAAATAAAAACTAACCTAAGTTACAATTACACCTAACACTACACTATACTTAAATAAATTATTCCTATTTAAAACTAAATACTTACCTGTAAAATAAACCCTAAGATAGCTACAATGTAATTAATAATTACATTGTAGCTATTTTAGGATTTATATTTATTTTACAGGTAACTTTGTATTTATTTTAGCTAGTTAGAATAGTTATTAAATAGTTATTAACTATTTAATAACTACCTAGCTAAAAGAAATACAAAATTACCTGTAAAATAAATCCTAACCTAAGTTACAATTAAACCTAACACTACACTATCATTAAATAAATTAAATAAATTAACTACAAATAACTACAATTAAATACAATTACATAAACTAACTAAAGAACAAAAAATAAAAAAAGCTAAGTTACGGGGGCGGAGCCAACTTCTGAAGCGGCAGGATGCGTCTTGGTGAAGCTCCTGGTCTCAAATATATTCATACAATATTTAGACGCAATTAACCAACTAATTATTGGTTCACTTGAGCACAGATACTAAAGACATCATTATCGAGAGACTTTGAGGTTGATAGTGGACGGCATACCTGACCTATGTTCTTCAGAAAGCCACGCGGGCCTATCTATATATGGTCCTGTAAAAACATAGCCCACTAGTCTAGCTGCCGCATGTCTAGGGCTTCCGCATAGTCCCCCCCCCCAGCCTTCTGGGTTACAAAGTAGACTACTTCTACTACAAACACCTCTTTTACATTCAAAAGAGAACCATCCATTCTGTCGATAAGGACTTAACATACTTCAAAAACTGAGAGCTAGCACTAAAGATGGAGGCCATAGACAAATGGGAGCACAAAATGTTACAACTTATGGAGCTCCACAGTCGGGCCCTGCAGGTTGAGCTATGCAATCTCCTTATAGTCGCAAGCCCCATGAAAAAAACTTTACCCATAGCAGCATGCTGGCCAGCAGATGATCTTGAGGATGGTGCTATGCCGCCGAGGAGGGATCACAGTCAAGGGGACCCGGTGTCTGGAGAGACCTCGGTATGTACCATGGGATCGCATGCGGTTCAAGTGCAGACCGTCAATAATGAGGAGGCTTTTCCGGACCTGGAAACGGACAAAGATACCGCATCAGTTCTTACCCACAACGCAGAGATAGCGCATCAGGACCTTGCTGAAGGTACGGAGCTGATTTCTCTTCAATTAGCAGAAGCGGTTCAGGGGGACTGCTCATTCTTGAATCCTACCAGCTCTAAGATCACAGCCGCAAGAGGACTACAACTTAATCCTAAGAAGGGGGAGCTTTTAAATATCGCCCAAATTATGGAGAGTCCTAGTGCGCTGGAACAATGTCCGGAGCTCTTACTTACTACATTGCTAGCGGAGGGTCACAGCACCCTGTCACGCTGCCCACAGAGTTGGAGAATCATTGGGGAGTTTGCCTCTTGGCTCCGGTTGGTGTTTTTCACAGTTGGAGACACTGCTGAGGATGCCTGGTTGATGTTGCGATTGTCTGCAAAGGTCCAGACTAAAGCCGGAATCGGATGAATCATTTTAACAGCACACGGATGTCAGCAGCATACAGGGTTTAGACATATTCTAGAATGTAACACGACTGGACATAAGACTCTGTTACCCAATATGCTACCTCTTTATTTAGATGTTTATAACCTGGCTTTTGAAGTCAATCAGGTCTCTATTAATTCCCCCTGATTAGAATATCTTATGCCCTAATGACGGCACCACAAGCCTGATACATGGAGGGTTAGAAAATGTTCTGTTATACCAACTGTTTTTCTGTTTAGATAACATGGTTTATCTGTTATGTAAATGTCTATACAGTGTTTAGATTATCCCCATTTCCATGTCTCTAGGTCAGTCAGTATATATTACCCCTATTGTGTTCCAAAATCCAGTCATGCTAGGCATATGGTTACATGCCCAATTGGTATTAGTGTAAGAGAGGGGCTGGTAGATACATCTATTGTGTTCCCTTTTTCCCCTTATCCCAGACTTGCATGCTATCATTGCCAGAATATCTTGTATTGGTGGTCACCTACTATGTATTTACAGAGTAATTTTACTTGTCTTTATAGTCTATACTAAAATATGGGGGCACTTATTGACTTGTTCTGATCATACTTAACTTAACTTACTAGAGCCGGGTTACAGGGTATCCACTATTAGTGCTTCCTGGCTGTGCTGTCTACGGCCGAGACAGCATGGCACATCTTATTACTTACACTAGGGGCCTCTGCAGGCAGATATTAATTGGGTACAGGGAGCTTGGCAAGATAACTATACCTACATAACCTATATATCTCAAAAATACCACATATATATGCTCTTTACTTCCTCCTCACTAACAATTTCAACTATGGATGAGATAAGTAAATGAGCCAATGATATGGTAATTAGCCTCAGGGCAATCATAGTTGAAGCATCTTTCTCTCTTGTTAACTAATCCTTATGGTATAGATAACCTAAGCATATTATAACAGTCCTTTTTCTTTACTCCTGCTAGCCTACTCATGACAGGACCAATGGGAGCTATAATTAACACTTTGCACCCCAATATACTTAACCATGTTTTTACGCCCTCCCTGGCTTTTTTTATTAGTTTAGAGCACCTCTCTGGGACTTAGACTCAACCTGCAGACTGGGTATAATAGGGTTCCTACTAGTATATTTCCCATTCTAGGTTTTTAAGGCTCATTTGATACTAGAATGGATGGTGGAAATTTAAAAATGTACTAAACTAAAGGTGTGAGAAGCTATTACCCTGCGCTTCTAAAGCCCCAATCCCTTCATTATGCCCTGTGTAGCCATTTCTTTGGATCAAGTGACCTATAAGTGGTCACATTCTGTTATCAGGGGTATAGATTTTCAGCTCATATTTCTAATAAGTCACTAGGGGAATATTCTACATAAAGGGAAAAAAAAATAAAAAAAAATAGGTTCATCATAAGGGATCCATGAGTGTTCCCCTCCTATTTCTTGTTACCTACTAAATCCTTGTATATTATATGGAGAGGTCCAAGAGCGGCCTCATGAGACATCTAGTGGGTTTACAGTTGGCAAGGCAAATAAGGTACATACTAAAGTCATGTTTCATACAATTGTGTATCATAGGTTTTTTTTTTTTGTTGTTTTTATGTTTGGCTGTTTATTGCACAAATATTTGGAAGATTGTGTACTGTTTACTGATATTTACTGCTTGTATGCCTCTAATTGAACCTCAATAAAAAAAAAAAAAGCTAAGTTACAAAAAATAAAAAAAATAAGTTACAAATATTTTAAAAATATTACAACAATTTTAAGCTACTTACACCTAATCTAAGCCCCCTAATAAAATAACAAACCCCCCCAAAATAAAAAAAATGCCCTACCCTATTCTAAATTTAAAAAGTTCAAAGCTCTTTTACCTTACCAGCCCTTAAAAGGGCATTTTGTGGGGCATGCCCCAAAGAATTCAGCTCTTTTGCCTGTAAAAGAAAAATACAACCCCCCCAACATTAAAACCCACCACCCAGATACCCCTAATCTAACCCAAACCCCCCTTAAAATAACCTAACACTAATCCCCTGAAGATCATCCTACCTTGAGTCGTCTTCACTCAGCCGAGCAGCGATGGAACTGAAGAGGAGACCTGGAGCGGCAGAAGTTATCCTCCAAGCGGCGCTGAAGAAATCTTCCATCCGATGAAGTGATCCTCCAAGCGGCGCTGAAGAAGTCTTCCATCCGGGCGATGTCATCTTCCAAGAGGCGCTGAAGAAGTCTTCTATCCGGGCGATGTCATCTTCCAAGCGGGGTCTTCAATCTTCATCCCGCCGACGCGGAACATCCTTCTTTACCGACGGACTACCGACGAATGAAGGCTCCTTTAAGGGACGTTATCCAAGATGGCGTCCCTTCAATTCCGATTGGCTGATAGGATTCTATCAGCCAATCGGAATTAAGGTAGGAAAAATCTGATTGGCTGATTGAATCAGCCAATCAGATTGAAGTTCAATCCGATTGGCTGATCCAATCAGCCAATCAGATTGAGCTCGCATTCTGTTGGCTGATCGGAACTGATCTTGGATGACGTCCCTTAAAGGAGCCTTCATTCGTAGGAATAATTTATTAAAGTATAGTGTAGTGTTAGGTGTAATTGTAACTTAGGTTAGTTTTTATTTTACAGGTTAATTTCTCTTTATTTTAGCTAGGTAAGCTATTAAATAGTTAATAACTATTTAATAGCTATTGTACCTAGTTAAAATAAATTGAAATTTGCCTGTAAAATAAAAATAAATCCTAAGATAGCTACAATATAATTATTATTTATATTGTAGCTATATTAGGGTTTATTTTAAAGGTAAGTATTTAGTTTTAAATAGGATTAATTTAGTTCATAATAGAAATATTATTTAGATTTATTTAATTAATATTTCAGTTAGGGGGGTGTTAGGGTTAGTGTTAGACTTAGGTTTAGGGGTTAATAATTTTATTACAGTGGCGGCGGTGTAGTGGGGGGCAGGATAGGAGTTAATAAATTTAATATAGGTTGCGGCGGGGTCAGGGAGCGGCGGTTTAGGGGTTAAATTAATTATTTAGTTGCCGCGAGGTGCGGGATCAGCAGGATAGGGGTTAATAACTTTATTATAGAGGGCGACGGTATAGGGGGGCAGGATAGGGGTTACTAGGCATAATGTAGGTGGCAGAGGTGTCTGGGAGCGGCGGTTTAGGGGTTAATACATTTATAAGAGTTGCGGCGGGGTCTAGGAGCGGCGGTTTAGGGGTTAATATATTTATAAGAGTTGTGGCGGGGTCTAGGAGTGGCGGTTTAGGGGTTAATACATTTATAAGAGTTGCGGCGGGGTCTAGGAGCGGCGGTTTAGGGGTTAATACATTTATAAGAGTTGTGGCAGGGTCTAGGAGTGGCGGTTTAGGGGTTAGTAACTTTATTTAGTTGCGGGAGGCTCCGGGGGCGCCGGTATAGGGGGTAGAACAGTATAGTATAGTGTGGGTGCTTAGTGTCAGGCTAGCAAGAAAGCTGTGAAAAAGCCGAAGAGCAGCGAGATCGGATGAGTGATAACTCTCACAGTCCGCTGCTCATTGCTCCGTACTTGGTGCGCGGCTTTTTGACAGCTTTTATGATAACTTAGGCGAATTTTTGCAGGTCCGCGGCGGCGATGTGAGGCGAGCATAGGCGAGCGTATTGGGCCGACGAAGGCAGGAAAAGTAGACACGTTGATAACTATCCCCCTCTGTCTCAAAAAACCCTTAAATAATAACATGTAAAAAATACATATGCTTTGGTTAAAGTTTTTATCCATTCACTTGTATCATTTTTGCATAAGCGAAAACACCGCTAGCATTAAGCTTTTTGCCCTTTTTGGGCAGTGCTGGCGTTAACCTGAATACAGCGAAAAACCTAGCAAGTTTTGAAGTGCACATGCATGTATTCTCCCATAGAGATCAATAGAGAAACAAAATGGAAAAAATGGAGAAAAAACCCTATCGAGAACTCCATCACTTTTTCGCATTCCCCTTAGAAGTCAATTAAGAAAAAAAATGTTGAAAAAAAAATACACCCATCGCGCATACAACATAGCATATTCGCATTAACAAATGTGAAATATTTACAGTAAATACACAGTTAAAATCTTTATTAAATATGAGTATTGCATAAATATGTTTATCATGTTTGTATCTGTTTAATGGCAAAGGGATATAAGCACTTATATATATTATATATATGTTTATATGTGTGAACATATATATTAATTTTTTTATATTTATATACGTATATGACTAAATATATATATACACATATAAATACATTAATATATACTGTATGTTTACATATATAAGCATATATATATATATATATATATATATATATATATATAAACACATACAGATACATCTTTAACAATGTATATGTATGTGTCTCAATGTTAAAGCCCTTTGCCTGCCTATCTCCTATCTTTGAGCTCTTATGACTTTTTTTGTTCAATATTTTTTTGCAATAATTTTTATTTGACAGTGTTAATATGGGTGTAACTGTACTTTTTAATGTCATTTTGAAGTGTTTTGTGCAACTTTTTTGTTTCGGAAACCAGTTTACCATAGCTCTGAGATTGTGGTAAGGATTGAAGTGTAAAAGGTGATTGCGCTAGCGCAATCATAATTTCACTCCACTTGTAATATCACCAGAATGAAAACAGCTCGCAAAAACACAATTGCCCTAGCCTCACTTGTAATCTAGCCCATTGTACATTATTGTTTGGGGGAGGTCACTCAAAAGATAATGAATCCTGCTATTAAGTGTGCTCTACTTGTAATCAAGCCTTTAATTTTTGCTTATTAAATCTACAAATCTACAATAGATAAGCCTCTTACTTCAGTTCTTTTATACAGGATGTATTTTTTTACTTGCAAAAAAGTTTTGTTCATCCAGTCTATGGGGCCTATTTATCATATGTCTGTCGGACCTGATCCGTCAGTGCAGATCACGTCCGACAGACATCGCTGAATGCGGAGAGCAATACGCTCTTGTGAGCTGCTGGTGCAACGCCGCCCCCTGCAGACCGGCCGCCAGCAGGGGGTGTCAATCAACCCGATCGTACTCGATCGAGTTGATTTCCGGCGATTCCTGTCCGCCTCATCATAGCAGGCGGACAGGGTTATGGAGCAGCGGTCTTTAGACTTGTGTTTCTGGGCGAGTCTGAAGATTCGCCAGAAACACGGGCCCACAAGCTCCTTACGGAGCTTGATTAATGGGCTCCTAAGGCCTAATTTCCATTGCTGTTTGGTAAACTGTGTAAAATGGTGGTAACAGCAAATATCTTAAAGGATCACTAAAGTCAAAGTTAAACTTTCATGATTGGTATAGAACTTGCAGTTTAAGAGACTTTCTAATTTACTTATTTTATCAAATTGTCTTTTTATATACAAACTTTCTGAGACACCAGCTGTTACTGAGCATGTGCAAGAATTCACAGCGTATATCTATACTAATCTGCAATTGGCTGATGGCTGTCACATGATACAGGTGACTTGCCTATTGGGGAAAAAATATAATCATGTAAGAATTTTGATTACTGCTTATTTGAAATTCAGAGTCAGTGTTATTGTGTTGTCTTTTTAGTATGCACTTGTTAATTATGCAGTTATACTTTATTTAATGCTCCTTAATGGAAATTAAATGGAGTAAGTGATTTATTAAAGTTAACAGGAAATTAAAGTCTGAATAAAACTTTAAGGATTTACAATTAAATTGACCTCTTAAAATTGACTTTATAATTCAACTAGGCGATAAGCCTGCCCAGAGGGCAGTCTATGTTTAAAAAATGCAAACCCCCAAGCTAAAGTTACAGAAAATAAAAAAGGAAAATTACAAAAAAATAAACAAAGCTATCCAAAATAAAAAATGTAAACCTAAACTAATACCCCTATAAAAATAAAAAATCCCCCCCAAAATAAAAAAAAAACCCAATCTAATACTAAACTACCAATAGCCATTTAAAGGGCCTTTTGTAGGGCATTGCCCTAAGTTAAACAGCTATTTTACTTACATTTTTTTACCAATTACCCCCTAACAGTAAAAACCCCCACCCAACCAACCCCACCTGAAGTCCGGCGGAAAAGATCTTCTTCCAGGCGGCTCCATCATCTTCTATCTTCATCCTGTGTGAAGGCGGAGCAGAGCGGTCTTCCCCAAAGCTGCGGTCCTCATCGGCAGTCTTCAGCGGCAGTGATTAACTGAAGACCGCTGCTGAGGACGGTGGCTGAGAACTGCCACTGAGGATCCGCACCTCTGCTGTGTGCCACCTTCGTTCCGGATGAAGATAGAAGATGATGGAGCTGCCTGCAAGAAGACCTTCTTTGCCAGACTTCAGGAACAGTGAGTACCTATTTTGGGCTTAGTTTTAGGATGTTTTATTTTAATTTTTGGAGTGGGTTTTTTTTAGATTAGGGTTTTTTTGGGGCTTGAAAAAGAGCTGAATGCCCTTTTAAGGGCAATGCCCATATAAATGCCACTTTAGGGGCAATGAGTAGTTTAGGTTTTTTAGTGTTAGGTTTTTTTATTGGGGGTTTTTGGTGGGTGGGGGGTTATTACTGTTAGGGGGGATTTAGTAATTTTTAAATGTAAAAGAGCTGTTTAACTTAAGGCAATGCCCTACAAAAGGCCATTTTAAGGGCTATTGGTAGTTTAGATTAGGGGGTGTTTTTACTTGGAGGGGCTTTTTTATTTTCATAGGGATTAGGTATAATTTTTTATTTTTGATAATTTTGTTTATTTTTTTCTGTAATGTTAGACATTTTGTAATTTAATGTTAGGATTTCTTATTTAAATTGTAATTTAGTAGTAATTAGGGTTAATTTAGGGGGTGTTAGGGGGCTTAGTAATTAAATTACACCTAGATTACAAGTTGTGCGTTTGTGTTTTAACGCTGAAAAAATGGTCATTTCAGCACAGGAGCCATTACAAGTCTTGTCGGTATAGTTGTACCGCAAGCCTTTTAGCCTGTAACACAACGACAGTCCCGCCCTCGTTAAAATTATATTCCCATAGCGCTGCCATTACGAGTTTTGTGGTGAGGCTAAAAAGCTTGCGTTACACCCTATAATGCAATCTGAGAGCAGTAGTTATGAGTTTTACGCTACAAAACTGTTACATAAAACCGAGGTCCTCCTGCATCGCAATTACTATATTAAGTTAGTAACCCCTAATCTGCCACTCCCAACATCTCCACCAATAATAAAATATATTAATTCTTATTCCGCTGCTCCCCGACATCGTCGCCACTATAATAAAGTTATTAACCCCTAAACCGCCATCCTCCCGCATCGCAGACAGTATTTAATTATTATTAACCCCTAATCTGCCATCCTCCCACATCGCCCTCACTATACTAAAGTTATTAACCCATAATTCCGCAAGCCACCCACAACAAAATATACTAATTAAACCTATTAACCCCTAAACCGAAAGCCCCCCACATCGCAATAAACTAATTTTAACTAGTAACCCCTAAACCTAACTCCCCCCTAACTTTATATTAAAATTACAATTTCCCTATCTTAAATTAATTTAAAATGTATCTGTTAAATTAAAAAAAAATAAGTTTAAACTAACAATTAAACTAATATAACTATTAAACTAAAATTAAACTAACTACTAATTACAAAAAATAAAAAAGACTAAATTACAAAAAAATAACAAACGAAATTATCAAAAATAAAAAAGAATTACACCTAATCTAATAGCCCTATAAAAATAAAAAAGCCCACTCAAAATAAAAAAACCCTAGCCTACAATAAACTACCAATAGCCTTTAAAAGGGCCTTTTGTAGGGCATTGCCCTAAGTTAAACAGCTCTTTTACCTGTAAAAAAAATTACAAAGACCCCCAACAGTAAAACTCCCACACAACCGACCCCCCAAAATAAAAAACCTAACACTAACAAAAACCTAAGCTACCCATTGCCCTGAAAAGGGCATTTGTATGGGCATTGCCCTTAAAAGGGCAGTTAGCTCTTTTGCATTGCCCTTAAAAGGGCATTTAGCTCTTTTACGAAAAGCCCAAACCCTAAACTAAAAAAAAACCCACCCAAAAAAGTTTAAAAATCCTAACACTAACCCCTGAAGATCCACTTACAGTTGCTTAAGTCCCTCTTGAAGGATCTTCATCCCAGCTGCTCCATCTTCATGCAGGAGGCTCCATCTTCATCCAGGTGGCCTCTTCTATCTTTAATGCAAGGTACGCGATTCAAAATGGCGTCCCTTGCATTCCTATTGGTTGATTTGATTTCGGAAATTCAAATCAGCCAATAGGATAAAAGCTACTGAAATCCTATTGGCTGTTCAAATCAGCCAATAGGATGAGAGCTACTAAAATTCTATTGGCTATTCAAACCAGCCAATAGAAATTCAGTAGCTCTTATCCTATTGGCTGATTTGAACAGCCAATAGGATTTCAGTAGCTCTCATCCTATTGGCTGATTTGAATTTCCAAAATCAAATTAGCCAATAGGAATGCAAGGAATGAACAAATGAATACAGAACCCATCACACACAGAGACACGGAGAAGGCTTACCAAGCCCAATAGAATCCACACAAAAGAGTTTTCTCCCGCTGTGATACATATCTGTATAATCAATAGAGGTTGTTTTATATATCACAGCGGTAGAAAACTCGTTTGTGTTAATAGGAATGCAAGGGACGCCATTTTGAATTGCGTACCTTGCATTGAAGATTCAGTATACGGTGACGACCATATGAAGAGGATGCTCTGTGCCGGATGTCTTCAGGATGCACCCGCTCCGCGCTGCCGGGATGAAGATAGAAGACATCGCCGGGATGAAGATAGAAGATGCCGCCTGGATGAAGATAGAACCGCCGGGATTAAAGGGCCACTAAACCCAAAATCTTTCTTTCATGATTCAGATAGAGAATAGAAATTTAAACAACATTACAATTTACTTCCATTATTTATTTTGCTTCATAGATATCCTTAGTTGAAGAAAAAGCAAAGCACATGGTGAGCCAATCACACAAGGATTCTATGTGCAGCAACCAATCAGCAGCTAGTGAGCATATCTAGATATGCTTTTCATCAAAGAATATCAATAGAATAAAACAAATTAGATAATATAAGTAAATTAGAAAGATGTTTAAAATTGCATTCTCTTTCTAAATCATAAAAGAAAAAATGTGGGTGGCATGTCCCTTTAAGATCGAGCCGCTGGGATGAAGATCCTTCAAGCGGGACTTCAGTAACTGTAAGTGGATCTTCGGGGGTTAGTGTTAGGATTTTTTAAACTTTTTTGGGTGGCTTCTTTTTAGTTTAGGGTTTGGCAAAGCAAAAGAGCTAAATGCCCTTTTAAGGGCAATGTCCATAGAAATGCCCCTTTCAGGGCAATGGTTAGATTAGGTTTTTTTTAGATAGCTTTTTTTATTTTGTGGGTTTGGGGGGTGAGGGTTTATAATGTTAGTGGGTCTTCATAATTTTTTTTCAGGTAAAAGAGCATTTTAACTCAGGGCAATGCCCTACAAAAGGCCCTTTTAAGGGCTATTGGTAGTTTATTATAGATTAGTTTTTTTTTTTGTTTGTTTGTTTTTTTTAAAGGGTATCAGAACAGGAATAATTGTTATTGTTTTGGATACTTTCATTTGTTATTTTTTTGTAATGGTAGGCTTTTTTATTTTTTGTAATTTTAGTGTTTTTTTATTTTTTTGTAATTTTAGTGTTTTTTATTTTTTGTAATGTTAGGTTTTAGTGTAAGGCAGCTTAGGTTTTATTTGACAGGTAAGTTTGTATTTATTTTAACTAGATAGTTAGTAAATAGTTAACTATTTACTAACTAGTCTACCTAGTTAAAATAAATACAAACTTACCTGGGAAATAAAAATAAAACCTAAGCTAGCTACAATATAACTGTTAGTTATATTGTAGCTAGCTTAGGTTTTATTTCACAGGTAAGTTTGTATTTAGTTTTAAATAGGTATTATTTAGTTAACCCCTTAAGGACCACAGCACTTTTCCATTTTCTGTCCGTTTGGGACCAAGGCTATTTTTACATTTCTGCTGTGTTTGTGTTTAGCCGTAATTGTCCTCTTACTCATTTACTGTACCCACACATATTATATACCATTTTTCTCGTCATTAAATTGACTTTCTAAAGATATCATTATTTTACTCATATCTTATAATTTACTATAAACATTTTTATAAAATATGATGAAAAAATGGAGAAAAACACACGTTTTCTAACTTTGACCCCCAAATCTGTTACACGTCTATAACCACCAAAAAACACCCATGCTAAATAGTTTCTAAATTTTGTCCTGAGTTTAGAAATACACAATGTATACATGTTCTTTGCTTTTTTTGCAAGCTATACGGCAATAAATACAAGTAGCACTTTGCTATTTCCAAACCACTTTTCTTTTTCAAAATTAGCGATAGTTACATTGGAACACTGATATCTGTCTGGAATCCCTGAATATCCCTTGACATGTTTTGTTTAGAAGACAAACTTTTCCCCAAATTTTTTCCACAAACTTTAGGTTTCTCACTGATATTATTTACAAACAGCTTGTGCAATTCTGGCACACATGGTTGTAAATGCTTCTCTGGTATCCCATTTGTTCATAAATAGCAGACATATATGACTTTGGTGTTGCTTTTTAGTAATTAGAAGGCCGCTAAATGCCACTGTGCACCACACGTATATTATGCCAGCAGTGAAGGGGTTAATTAGTGAGCCTGTAGGGAGCTTGTAGGGTTTATTTAAGCCTTTGTGTAGTGTAGTAGACAACCCCAAGTATTGATCTAGGCCCATTTTGGTATATTTCATGCCACCATTTCACCACCAAATGGGATCAAATAAAAAAAAATGTATAATTTTTCCCAATTTTAGGTTTCTCACTGAAATTATTTACAAACAGCTTGTGCAATTATGGCACACATGGTTGTAAATGCTTCTCTGGGATCCCCTTTGTTCAGAAATAGCAGACATATATGGCTTTGGCGTTGCTTTTTGGTAATTAGAAGGCCGCTAAATGCCGCTGCGCACCACATGTGTATTATGCCCAGCAGTGAAGGGGTTAATTAGGTAGCTTGCAGGGTTAATTTTAGCTTTACTGTAGAGATCAGCCTCCCACCTGACACATCCCACCCCCTGATCGCTCCCAATTAGCTCTCTTCCCTACCCCATCCCACAATTCTGCTGTGTAGGATCCCCCCTTAGCCCCCAACCTCCCTGACCCCCCCAAACAGCTCTCTTACCCTCCCCCTCTACCTTATTGTGTGCCATCTTGGGTACTGGCAGCTGTCTGTTATTGTTAGGGTTACGTTAAGGTTAGGGTTACGTTAGGGTTAGGGTCAGGTTTAGGGGTTAATATAGTTTAATTTAGGTTTTTGCAATGTGGGTGGCTGGCGGTTTAGGGGTTAGTAGGTTTATTTAGTGGTAGTGATATGGGAGGCCAGAGGTTTAGGGGTAATAGCTTTATATAGTTGCAGCGATGTCGGGGAGCAACGGAATAGGGGTTAATAGATTTATTATAGTGTGAGCGATGTTGGGGTACAGGGGAATAGGGGTTAATAACATTAGTATAGTGGCGGTGATATCGGGAGCAGCAGATTAGGGGTTAATAGATTTATTGTGGTGGCGGCAATATCAGGAGCGGCAGATTAGGGGTTAATAACATTATGTAGGTGTCGGCGATGTTGGGGCTGGCAGATTAGGGGGTGTTTAGACTTGTGGTTTATGTTAGGGTGTTAGGTTTGAACGTATCTTCCCCCTCCACCCCCCATAGACATCAATGGGGCTGCGTTACGGAGCTTTCCATTTCGCGATCGCAGGTGTTTTTTTCTGACACCTTCTCCCCATTGATATCTATGGGGAAAGCGTGCACGAGCAAGTCAAAACAGGGCTTGTATTTTGTGAGGTATGGAGCTTAAAACCACCATATCGCACGCACAAGTCGACTGTTTCAAAACTTGTAATCGCTGCGCTATAGAGGGTTATATAACGCAACTTTTGTTGCGTTCGTTAAATTCCCTATAGCACGCATAACTTGTAATCTACCTGAGAGATATTTGCGTTGGGGGTTTGGCCATATAGGGGTTAATATATCAATTAGGTTTATTGCGATGTGGCGGTTACATTTTTTTTTTATTTCTTGTGGGCGGTAACATACTTTTTAGTTATTTAATGCGGGGGGTTCTTTTGGCTGCTTTGCGCAGTGAACATTCCATTGAGGATGGATGCGCAACTGGCGACGGCGATGGACGCATTACAAACACGATTATAGTATAGATTGACCTCTTAGTATTCTTTGTGGAAACTAATGCTCATCCATTGGTATCCTCTGTTGATGAATAAACCTAGGTCAACTCAGGAGCAACAATGTAATACTTGTAGCTAGCACATTGGATGAACCAATGACAAGAGGCATATATGAATAACCCCCAATCATTAGCTAACTAGCAGTAGTGTATTACTGCTTCTGAGCCTACTTAAATTTTCTTTTGAACAAAGGATAATAAAGCAGATTTGATAATAGAAGTAAATTGGAAAGTTGTTGAAATTCAAATGCTATGTCTAAATAGTGAAAGTTTAATTTTCACTCAACTGTTTCTTTAAACAACTAATACAAATTTGAGCAAGCAGTGAAACATATTACACTTTTCTACACAAATGTAATGAATCTCTATCTGTCACACTGTATAGAAAATCAATTACTGAACCATTTAGCTAGTAGAAGGCACCACTTATAAAAAGATTGTACTAGAACTTAGTTAACATGGTTAAGAAAAATCACAAATTGCTACAAAAGCTTAAGAATTATACATTTCTTTAAAAAACTAGGCCAATATCATCTTGGAATCACAATTATAGCATCTGTGCTATGCTTCAAAAATCTGTTTATGGATCCTGAGGACTTTAGTTGGGATATCTCAGCCATTTTCCCTTTGATTCCCTTCTGTCTTTTCTAATATTCCCCACTGGCCTGTTCCTGTCTCATTATCCTCTAATGTGGTCCCCACTTCAATCTTATACTCCTTTTATTTTATCCCATGATCACACTTAGTCTTCTATATACTCACAATATCCTTAGACCTACCACTAATACTCACAGCTATCTCTCTATCATCACTCTTTCAGGTGCACTTCTCTTACTCATACTCACCTTGATCATCACTCTCTTAGATGTACTCCTCTCTTATACACCTTTTATATTACCCCATGATCACACATGGGCCTCTAGTTATCAAGCCGTCAACCTCAAATACGCTGGAATTCCGCAGCGCATTTGTGGTGAGGCTGATTCGCCTTAGTTATCAAGCCCTACACACCGGCAAAAGTAGAATTTAGTGACGTAAGCTTCGATCCGCCAGACTTAGTCCGACACAGATCGATTCTTACGTCACTCCAGATGTTCCGAACACAAGTTCAGCACAATCTGACTACTTTTGCTAGTTATCAGATAACTAGCAGGTACGCTCTGCACTTTTCCGGCCCAGCGTACCTGGTTTTCAATCCGCCGCCCTGGAGCCGGCGGATCCCATAGGAATCAATGGGAGTCTGACCATAGCGAAAGTTCATGTTCGCTGCTGCCCGACATCCCATTGATTCCTGAGGGAGCTGTCTACACCAAACAAGCTAACATGTACCCCAAGTCTAAACACCCCTAATCTGTCCCCCCCTACACCGCCGCAACTAAATAAATGTATTGCCCCCTAAACCGCCACTCCCGGAGCCCACCGCCACTCTAATAAATTGATTAACCCCTAAACCGCTGCTCCCGGACCCCGCCGCCACTATAATAAATATGTTAACCCCTAAACCGCCACTCCCGGACCCCGCCGCAACTATAATAAATATGTTAACCCCTAAACCGCCGCTCCCAGACCCCAACGCCACCTACATAATACCTATTAACCCCGATCCTGCCCCCCTACACCGCCACCACTATAATAAATTTATTAACCCCTATCCTGCCCCCCTACACCGACACCACCTATAATACATTTATTAACCCCTATCCTGCCCCCCTACACCACCGCCACTATAATAAAATTATTAACCCCTAAACCTAAGTCTAACCCTAACCCTAACACCCCCCTAACTTAAATATTATTTAAATACATCTAAATATTATAACTCTTATTAACTAAATTATCCTATTTAAAACTAAATACTTACCTTTAAAATAAACCCTAATATAGCTACAATATAAATAATAATTATATTGTAGCTATCTTAGGATTTATTTTTATTTTACAGGCAACTTTCAATTTATTTTAACTAGGTACAATAGCTATTAAATAGATATTAACTATTTCATAGCTACCTAGTTAAAATAAAGACAAATTTACCTGTAAAATAAAAACTAACCTAAGTTACAATTACACCTAACACTACACTATCATTAACTAAATTATTCCTATTTAAAACTAAATACTTACCTGTAAAATAAACCCTAAGATAGCTACAATGTAATTAATAATTACATTGTAGCTATTTTAGGATTTATATTTATTTTACAGGTAACTTTGTATTTATTTTAGCTAGTTAGAATAGTTATTAAATAGTTATTAACTATTTAATAACTACCTAGCTAAAATAATTACAAAATTACCTGTAAAATAAATCCTAACCTGTTACAATTAAACCTAACACTACACTATCATTAAATTAATTAAATAAATTAGCTACAAATAACTACAATTAAATACAATTAAATAAACTAACTAAAGTACAAAAAATAAAAAAAACTAAGTTACAAAAAAAAAAGTTACAAACATTTCAAAAATATTACAACAATTTTAAGATACTTACACCTAATCTAAGCCCCTTAATAAAATAACAAAGCCCCCCAAAATAAAAAAAATACCCTACCCTATTCTACATTAAAAAGTTAACAGCTCCATTACCTTACCAGCCCTTACAAGGGCCTTGTGCGGGGCATGCCTCAAAGAAAAAAGCTCTTTTGCCTGTAAAATAAAAATACAACCCCCCCAACATTACAACCCACCACGCACATACCCCTACTCTAACCCAAACCCTCCTTAAATAAACCAAAGATCATCCTACCTTTAGCCGTCTTCAGCCAGCCGACCACCGATGGAACAGAAGAGGACATCCGCAGTGGCCGAAGTCTTCATCCAAGGGGCGCTGAAGAAGTCTTCCATCCGATTGAAGTCATCATCCAGGCAGCGTCTTCAATCTTCCTCCATCCGGAGCGGAGTGGAGCCATCTTCAGACGAGCCGACGCGGAGCCATCCTCTTCTACCGACGGACTAACGACAAATGACGGTTGCTTTAAGTGACGTCATCCAAGATCAGAATTAAGGTAGGAAAAATCTGATTGGCTGATTTAATCAGCCAATCAGATTGAAGTTCAATCCGATTGGCTGATCCAATCAGCCAATCAGATTGAGCTCACATTCTATTGGCTGATCAGAACAGCCAATAGAATGCAAGCTCAATCTGATTGGCTGATTAAATCAGCCAATCAGATTTTTCCTATCTTAATTCCGATTGGCTGATAGAATCCTATCAGCCAATTGGAATTCGAGGGACACCATCTTGGATGACGTCACTTAAAGGAACCGTCATTCATCGTTAGTCCGTCGGTAGAAGAGGAAGGCTCCGCGTCGGCTCGTCTGAAGATGGCTCCGTTCCGGATGGATGAAGATTGAAGACGCCGCCTGGATGATGACTTCAATCGGATGGAAGACTTCTTCAGGGCCCCTTGGATGATGACTTCAATCGGGTGGAAGACTTCTTCAGCGCCCCTTGGATGATGACTTCGGCCACTGCGGATCTCCTCTTCTGTTCCATCGGTGGTTGGCTGGCTGAAGACGGCTAAAGGTAGAATGATCTTCAGGGGGGTAGTGTTAGGTTTATTTAAGGGGGGTTTGGGTTAGAGTAGGGGTGTGTGGGTGGTGGGTTTTAATGTTGGGGGGGTTGTATTTTTATTTTACAGGCAAAATAGCTGTTTTCTTTGGGGCATGTCCCGCAAAAGGCCCTTTTAAGGGCTGGTAAGGTAATAGAGCTGTTAACTTTTTAATGTAGAATAGGTTAGGGCATTTTTTTATTTTGGGGGGCTTTGTTATTTTATTAGGGAGCTTAGATTAGGTGTAAGTAGCTTAAAATTGTTGTAGTATTTTTTAAATGTTTGTAAATTAGTTTTTATTATTTTTTGTAACTTAGTTTTTTTATTTTTTGTACTTTAGTTAGTTTATTTAATTGTATTTAATTGTAGTTATTTGTAGCTAATTTATTTAATTAATTTAATGATAGTGTAGTGTTAGGTTTAATTGTAACTTAGGTTAGGATTTATTTTACAGGTAATTTTGAATTTATTTTAGCTAGGTAGTTATTAAATAGTTAATAACTATTTAATAACTATTCTAACTAGCTAAAATAAATACAAAGTTACCTGTAAAATAAATATAAATCCTAAAATAGCTACAATGTAATTATTAATTACATTGTAGCTATCTTAGGGTTTATTTTACAGGTAAGTATTTAGTTTTAAATAGGAATAATTTATTTATTGATAGTGTAGTGTTAGGTGTAATTGTAACTTAGGTTAGGATTTATTTTACAGGTAAATTTCTCTTTATTTTAACTAGGTAGCTATTAAATAGTTAATAACTATTTAATAGCTATTGTACCTAGTTAAAATAAATTGAAATTTGCCTGTAAAAGAAAAATAAATCCTAAAATAGCTACAATATAATTATTCGTTATATTGTAGCTATATTAGGGTTAATTTTATAGGTAAGTATTAAGTTTTAAATAGGATTAATTTAGTTAATAAGATTAATATTTATTTAGATGTATTTAATTAATATTTAAGTTAGGGGGGTGTTAGGGTTAGGGTTAGACTTAGGTTTAGGGGTTAATAATTTTATTTTAGTGGCGGTGGTGTAGGGGGGGGCAGGATAGGGGTTGAAAAATGTATTATAGGTGGCGATGGTATGGGGGGGCAGATTAGGGGTTAATAAGTTTAAAATAGGTGGTGGCGGGGTCCGGGAGCAGCGGTTTAGGGGTTAATACATTTATTATAGTTGCGGCGGGGTCTAGGAGCGGCGGTTTAGGGGTTAATACATTTATTATAGTTGCGGCGGGGTCTAGGATCGGCGGTTTAGGGGTTAATAACTTTATTTAGTTGCGGGAGGCTCCGGGGGCATCGGTATAGGGGGTAGAACAGTGTAGTTTAGTGTGGGTGCTTAGTGACAGCTTGTCAATAAAGCTGGGAAAAAGCCGAAGAGCAGCGAGATCGGATGAGTGATAACTATCACAGTCCGCTGCTCATCGCCCCGTACTTGGTGCGCGGCTTTTTGACAGCTTTATTGATAACTTTGGCGAGATTTTTTAGGTCTGCGGCGGCGATGGTAGGCGAGCTTAGGCGGGCGTATTGGGCCGGCGAAGGCAGGTAAGTAGACACGTTGATAATACAGTTATCTCTTTATCATCACTCTGTCAGATGCACTCCTCACACTCATACTCATCTCTCTGTCAAACCCATTCTGTGTACTAATACTTCTCTTTATCATCACTTTCATATGCCCTCCTCAGAATCATATCAACACCCTCTCAAATTTACTCTTGATCCTCAGATGTACTCCCACACACACACATACATATATATATCATTACACTCTCAGATGTACTCCTACACACATACATCTCTCTATCATTACACTCTCAGATGCATTACCCACACACACACATACATCTCTCAATCAGTACTCACTCAGATGCACTCCTTCACAGATACATCTCTCTATCATTACTTTCTTAGATGTACTCCTACACATATACATCTCTCTATCAGTGCTCTCTCAGATGTACTCCTACACACATACATCTCTCTATCAGTACTCTCTCAGATTTACTCCTACACACATACATCTCTCTATCAGTACTCTCTCAGATGCACTACCCACACACATACATCTCTCAATCAGTACTCACTCAGACGCACTCCTTCACACATACATCTCTCTATCAGTACTCTCTCAGATGCACTACCCACACACATACATCTCTCAATCAGTACTCACTCAGACGCACTCCTTCATAGATACAACTCTCTATCATTACTTTCTTAGATGTACTCCTACACACATACATCTCTCTATCAGTACTCTCTCAGATTTACTCCTACACACGTACATCTCTCTAATAGTACTCTATCAGATTTACTCCTACACACATACATCTCTCTATCATTACTTTCTTAGATGTACTCCTACACACATACATCTCTCTATCAGTACTCTCTCAAATTTACTCCTACACACGTACATCTCTCTAATAGTACTCTATCAGATTTACTCCTACACACATACATCTCTCTATCAATACATTATCAGATGCACATCTACACACATATATCTCTCTATCAGTAATCTCTCAGATTTACTCCTACACACATACATCTCTCTATCAATACTGTCTCAGATGCACTACCCACACACATACATCTCTCAATCAGTACTCACTCAGACGCACTCCTTCATAGATACAACTCTCTATCATTACTTTCTTAGATGTACTCCTACACACATACATCTCTCTATCAGTACTCTCTCAGATTTACTCCTACACACGTACATCTCTCTAATAGTACTCTATCAGATTTACTCCTACACACATACATCTCTCTATCAATACATTATCAGATGCACATCTACACACATACATCTCTCTATCAGTACTCTCTTAGATTTACTCCTACACACATACATCTCTCTAATAGTACTCTAGTAGATTTACTCCTACACACATACATCTCTCTATCAATACTTTATCAAATGCACATCTACACACATACATCGGTCTATCAGTACTCTCTCAGATTTACTCCTACACACGTACATCTCTCTAATAGTACTCTATCAGATTTACTCCTACACACATACATCTCTCTATCAATACATTATCAGATGCACATCTACACACATATATCTCTCTATCAGTACTCTCTCAGATTTACTCCTACACACACACATCTCTCTATCAGTACTCTCTCAGATTTACTCCTACACACATACATCTCTCTAATAGATCTCTATCAGTTTTACTCCTACACACATACATCTCTCTATCAATACATTATCAGATGCACATCTACACACATACATCTCTCTATCAGTACTCTCTCAGATTTACTCCTACACACATACATCTCTCTTTTAGTACTCTAGCAGATGTACTCCTACACACATACATCTCTCTATCAATACTTTATCAGATGCACATCTACACACATACATCGGTCTATCAGTATTCTCTCAGATGTACTTCTACACACATACATCTCTCTATCAGTACTCTATCAGATGTACTCATACACACATACATCTCTCTATAAGTACTCTTTTAGATGTACTCCTACACACATATATCTCTCTATCAGTACTCTATCAGATGTACTCCTACACACATACATATCAATATTAGTACTCTCTCAGATGTACTCCAACCCGAATAAAGCTCTCTATCAGTACTCTCTCTGATGTACTCCTACACAGATACATCTCTCTTTCAGTACTCTCTCAGATTTACTCTGACACACATACATCTCTTTATCATTACTTTCTCAGATGTACTCCTACACACATACATCTCTCTATTAGTACTCTCTCAGATTTACTCCTACACATACATATCTATATTAGTACTCTCCCGGATGCACTCCTACACTCATAAACCTCGCAAACTCGCACACTCGCAAACTGCAAATTAAATAACCTTTACTAGTGGCCGGTTATTGCTGCCGCAAGCAAGCTTTTGGTAGCAATTAGCGCTCTGAAAATTAATTAGAGGTCAGTCCTCTGGTTAACTTTCTAAATGTCCCCTAATTGCCCCTATAATATAGTGTTAGTTTCCGCTTAAAAACATGTAAACATTTAAAAAAAATGCACTAAGCAGTTTTTTGGGGGCTAAAGTTGTCGGCACTGAAAAATTCTTTTACATTGCGGTCTAGGGGAACTGTGTGTTCACTGAAAATATACTACATCTATATATATATATATATATATATATATATATTTACATTTGCTGCCCATCACTGTACCACTTACCCCCTTTGCTGCGCAGGATCTCATGCCGTGGCTCACAGCATGACAATGAGGCTCCCATGAGCACAATGATTCCATGCACCTAACTCGTTGTACCAGTACACATTTGCGTGCGCTTTTATTACAAAGTGGAGTGCAAATATCGATTTAGCAAATGCAATATTTTGCGCTCCATTTGTAATCTGGCCCATAAGGTCTAACTGTTCTGAATGTGTTATACTTATAATATTGCACTGTAACAAACATGTTGTTACTATAGAATGAAGCATACTTGATAATATAAGTACATTGGAAAGTTGCTGGAGATTGTATGCCCTGTCTGAATAATTAATGAAAACATTTGGATGTAAACCTAATGTTTCAGATTTAACCCCTTAATGACCACAATGTACCCTGTATGTCACTGGTTGTTAAGGTTTTTTTCAGAACATAATAGCACAAGTCTAGCAAGAACACGCTATTAATACCCTCCCTCCAGCAGGCTTTGTGGAATAGAGCAGTCTCAATGCTGGTGGCAAGAACGCGCTATAAAACAATCAAGTCCCAAAAAAAGGCCAGCGACATACAGGGTATGTCGCTGGTCCTTAAGGGGTTAAGTTCCATTGTTGCTTAATGTGCACATTTTGGTAGTTTAACATATGTGAAAATGAATAATATGTAGCACTGACAATGTTGCAATGCAAGTAAATATAATTCGAAATATTTAAAGGTCACCTATTATATAATAAATTGTCAAATTTGCACAACTCATAATGATTCAACATCTCACCTTTGTTCATCATTGATTCAGATTTGTGTAGACATCTGTGAAATGAAAAACCTAATTTAAATATAATTAGACTGAAATTCATTGTTGGAAAGAAATAAAACAAAATCTTGCTGCTTTCATATTACGTGGGTTTTCTTTGAAAGTTTAATTTAAAAAAAAACAAGAATCTAGTATATTCAGTATATCCAGCACTATATTCCTTAGTTAAGCTTATCCATCTTGTTATAGGAAAGGGTCTTTGCAAAAATAAAATAATATTTTCATGAAAAATAAAACTGTCACAAATGGAACATTGTGTGATTGAACCAAATGAACAGCATTGACTGCTAATAAAAATTATAATCAACAATTTACATTTTCATTTAAATCCATTAAAATTGTAATTCTAAGTAAGCCTTTCTATTTTCTTATGCCTAGATTTGGAGTTTTGCGTTAGCCGTCAAAACCAGCGTTAGAGGCTCCTAACGCTGGTTTTGGGCTACCGCTGGTATTTGGAGTCTTGTAGGTAAGGGTCTAACGCTCACTTTCCAGCCGCGACTTTTCCATACCGCAGATCCCCCTACGCCATTTTCGTATCCTATCTTTTCAATGGGATCTTTCTAGCGCTGGTATTTAGAGTCTTGGCTGAAGTGAGCGTTAGAAATCTAACGACAAAACTCCAGCCGCAGAAAAAAAACAGGAGTTAAGAGCTTTTTGGGCTAACGCTGGTTCATAAAGCTCTTAACTACTGTGCTCTACAGTACACTAACACCCATAAACTACCTATGTACCCCTAAACCGAGGCCCCCCCACATCGCCGCCACTGAATTAAATTTTTTTAACCCCTAATCTGCCGACCGCAAACCGCCGCCACCTACATTATCCCTATGTACCCCTAATCTGCTGCCCCTAACACCGCCGACACCTACATAATATTTATTAACCCCTAATCTGCCGCCCCCGCTATCGCTGACACCTGCATATTTTTTTAACCCCTAATCTGCCGCTCCGTACACCGCCGCAACCTACATTATACCTATGTACCCCTAATCTGCTGCCCCTAACACAGCCAACCCCTATATTATATTTATTAACCCCTAATCTGCCGCACCCAACGTCGCCTCCACCTACCTACAATTATTAACCCCTAATCTGCCGACCGGACTACACCGCTACTATAATAAATGTATTAACCCCTAAAGCTAAGTCTAACCCTAACACTAACACCCCCCTAAGTTAAATATAATTTAAATCTAACAAAATAAATGAACTATTATTAAATAAATTATTCCTATTTAAAGATAAATACTTACCTGTAAAATAAACCCTAATATAGCTACAATATAACAAATAATTATATTGTAGCTATTTTAGGATTAATATTTATTTTACAGGCAACTTTGTATTTATTTTAACCAGGTACAATAGCTATTAAATAGTTAAGAACTATTTAATAGCTAAAATAGTTAAAATAATTACAAAATTACCTGTAAAATAAATCCTAACCTAAGTTACAATTAAACCTAACACTACACTATCAATAAATTAATTAAATACAATACCTACAATTATCTACAATTAAACCTAACACTACACTATCAATAAATTAATTAAATACAATACCTACAATTATCTACAATTAAACCTAACACTACACTATCAATAAATTAATTAAATACAATACCTACAAATAACTTCAATTAAATAAACTAACTAAAGTACAAAAAATAAAAAATATCTAAGTTACAAAAAATAAAAAAATATTTACAAACATTAGAAAAATATTACAACAATTTTAAACTAATTACACCTACTCTAAGCCCCCTAATAAAATAACAAAGACCCCCAAAATAAAAAAATGCCCTACCCTATTCTAAATTAAAAAAGTTCAAAGCTCTTTTACCTTACCAGCCCTGAAAAGGGCCATTTGCGGGGCATGCCCCAAATAATTCAGCTCTTTTGCCTGTAAAATAAAACATACAATACCCCCCCCAACATTACAACCCACCACCCACATACCCCTAATCTAACCCAAACCCCCTTAAATAAACCTAACACTAAGCCCCTGAAGATCTTCTTACCTTATCTTCACCATTCCAGGTTCACCGATCCATCCTCCGAAGTCTTCATCCAAGCCTCCGAAGTCTTCATCCAAGCCCAAGCGGGGGCTGGCGAACCATAATCCGGCTGAAGTCTTCTATCAAGCGGTAGCTGAAGAGGTTCAGAAGAGGCTCCAAAGTCTTCCTCCTATCCGGGCAGAAGAGTAGATCCGGACCGGCAACCATCTTCTTCAAAGCGGTGACAAGCGGCTCCATGTTGAAGACCTCCGGCGCGGATCCATCCTCTTCTTGCGACGTCCTAATTCCGAATGAAGGTTCCTTTAAGGGACGTCATCCAAGATGGTATCCCTCGAATTCCGATTGGCTGATAGGATTCTATCAGCCAATCGGAATTAAGGAAGGAAATCAGCCAATCAGATTGAGCTCGCATTCTATTGGCTGATCGGAACAGCCAATAGAATGCGAGCTCAATCTGATTGGCTGATCCAATCAGCCAATCGGATTGAACTTGAATCTGATTGGCTGATTCCATCAGCCAATCAGAATTTTCCTACCTTAATTCCGATTGGCTGATAGAATCCTATCAGCCAATCGGAATTCGAAGGACGCCATCTTGGATGACGTCCCTTAAAGGAACCTTCATTCGGAATTAGGACGTCGCAAGAAGAGGATGGATCCGCGCCGGAGGTCTTCAACATGGAGCCGCTTGTCACCGCTTTGAAGAAGATGGTTGCCGGTCCGGATCTACTCTTCTGCCCGGATAGGAGGAAGACTTTGGAGCCTCTTCTGGACCTCTTCAGCCGCCGCTTGATAGAAGACTTCAGCCGGATTATGGATCGCCAGCCCCCGCTTGGGCTTGGATGAAGACTTCGGAGGCTTGGATGAAGACTTCGGAGGACGGATCGGTGAACCTGGCATGGTGAAGATAAGGTAGGAAGATCTTCAGGGGCTTAGTGTTAGGTTTATTTAAGGGGGGTTTGGGTTAGATTAGGGGTATGTGGGTGGTGGGTTGTAATGTTGGGGGAGGGTATTGTATGTTTTATTTTACAGGCAAAAGAGCTGAATTATTTGGAGCATGCCCCGCAAATGGCCCTTTTCAGGGCTGGTAAGGTAAAAGAGCTTTGAACTTTTTTAATTTAGAATAGGGTAGGGCATTTTTTATTTTGGGGGTCTTTGTTATTTTATTAGGGGGCTTACAGTAGGTGTAATTAGTTTAAAATTGTTGTAATATTTTTCTAATGTTTGCAAATATTTTTTTATTTTTTGTAACTTAGTTCTTTTTTATTTTTTGTACTTTAGTTAGTTTATTTAATTGAAGTTATTTGTAGGTATTGTATTTAATTAATTTATTGATAGTGTAGTGTTAGGTTTAATTGTAGATAATTGTAGGTATTGTATTTAATTAATTTATTGATAGTGTAGTGTTAGGTTTAATTGTAACTTAGGTTAGGATTTATTTTACAGGTAATTTTGTAATTATTTTAACTATTTTAGCTATTAAATAGTTCTTAACTATTTAATAGCTATTATACCTGGTTAAAATAAATACAAAGTTGCCTGTAAAATAAATATTAATCCTAAAATAGCTACAATATAATTATTCGTTATATTGTAGCTATATTAGGGTTTATTTTAAAGGTAAGTATTTATCTTTAAATAGGAATAATTTATTTAATAAGAGTTAATTTATTTCGTTAGATTTAAATTATATTTAATTTAGGGGGGTGTTAGTGTTAGGGTTAGACTTAGCTTAAGGGGTTAATACATTTATTAGAGTAGCGGTGAGCTCCGGTCGGTTGTTTAGGGGTTAATACTTGAAGTTAGGTGTCGGCGATGTTAGGGAGGGCAGATTAGGGGTTAATACTATTTCTTAAAGGGTTATTGAGGCGGGAGTGAGGCGTATTAGGGGTTAATAACTTTATTATAGCAGCGGTGAGGTGCGGTCGGCAGATTAGAGGTTAATTATTGTAGGTAGCTGGCGGCGACGTTGTGGGGGCAGATTAGGGGTTAATAAATATAATATAGGGGTCGGCGGTGTTAGGGGCAGAAGATTAGGGGTACATAGGGATAACGTAGTTTGCGGCGGTGTACGGAGCGGCAGATTAGGGGTTAATAATAAAATGCAGGGGTCAGCGATAGCGGGGTCGGCAGATTAGGGGTTAATAAGTGTATGGTTAGGGGTGTTTAGACTCGGGGTACATGTTAAGGTGTTAGGTGCAGACATAGGAAGTGTTTCCCCATAGGAAACAATGGGGCCGCGTTAGGAGCTGAACGCTGCTTTTTTGCAGGTGTTAGGTTTTTTTTCAACTCAAACTGTCCCATTGTTTCCTAAGGGGGAATCGTGTACAAGCACGTTTTTGAAGCTGGCCGCGTCCGTAAGCACCGCTGGTATCGAGAGTTGCAGTTGCGGTAAATATGCTATACGCTCCTTTTTTGGAGCCTAACGCAGCCCTTCTGTTAACTCTAAATACCAGCGGTATTTAAAAGGTGCGGCCAGAAAAAAAGCATGCGTAGCTAACGTACCCCTTTGGCCGCAAAACTCTAAATCTAGGCGTTACTGTTTTAAAAAAAAATAATTATATATATATATATATATATACATATATATACATATATAAATATAATCCAATAGGATTTCATTAGCTCTCATCCTATTTGCTGATTTGACTTTGAAGAATCAAATAAGCCAATAGAAATGCAAGGGACACCATATTTAAATGCATACCTTGAATTCACTATTCAGTGTACGGCAGCGATTGTACAAAGAGGATCCTCCACGCTCCATGGCTCCGCGGTCGCCGGTCCTGCCCCGCACTCATCTCCGATCCACGCTGGCTTGGTACTGAATGAAGAAGGAAGTGGTCCCCGCTTGGAAGAAGATGTTGGCTGCTTGGAAGAAGACTTCACCTCCTGGAACAGGACCTTCTCTGCCGGACTTCAGGAATGGTGAGTACCTTTTTGGGGGTTAGAGTTAGGATTTTTTCTATTTATGTTTTTATTTTTGTTTAGATTAGGGATTTATTGGGCACTCTTAAAAGAGCTGAATGCCCTTTTAAGGACAGTAAAAGAGCTGATGCCTATACAAATGCCCCTGGGGCAAAGGGTAGTTTAGGATTTTTTAGTGTTAGGTTTTTTATTTTGGGAGGTTTGTTGGGTGGTGGGTTTTACTGTTAGAGGGCAGACTTAGTATTTATTAAGGTAAATTATTGTTTAACTTGGGGCAATGTTCTACAAAAGGACCTTTTAAGGACTATTGGTAGTTTAGCATTAGATTAGGGTTCTTTTTTATTTTGGGGGTCTTTTTTATTTTCATAGGGATTAGGTTTAATTTTTTAATTTTTGATAATTTTGTACCTAAATATTAATATCAAATAAGCGATACATTATTTTTAAAATCTTATTAGAAATAAATGTTTAATTGTCCAGATAACTGGTTACGTTTAATTTCATGGTTGGGCAAGCAGAGTAACTGACCATGGAAAGTGAAAAATCCTCTCAGTTGGCCAATATGGTCCCTACAGGCACAATTATTAATATTGTAGAGAAGCTAAGCTATTTTTTTCTCACACTAAGGAATAACTATAACATGACATGGTGGCCAAGGAATTTTTATATTGGATTGATGGGATCAAATTTAATTTTTATGCATGGTTTAAGCAAAAACAAAAAAAAACTCAAGAGAAGATTATTTCCATATGAAGCTGGATCTGTGATGGATGAAGTATCTATCAGGCTATGTTGCATTTTTATGAATAAGAAAAGTTATTGAGATAAATGTAATTATTTCTGTGCAGGTTAAATTCCTAGTGTGGACACTTTTATGTCACGTGTCAGAGCTCAAACTAAATAGTCCTTAATCTGCAAAATTGAATGCAGCTAATATACAGGGAGTGCAGAATTATTAGGCAAGTTGTATTTTTGAGAATTAATTTTATTATTGAACAACAACCATGTTCTCAATGAACCCAAAAAACTCATTAATATCAAAGCTGAATATTTTTGGAAGTAGTTTTTAGTTTGTTTTTAGTTTTAGCTATTTTAGGGGGATATCTGTGTGTGCAGGTGACTATTACTGTGCATAATTATTAGGCAACTTAACAAAAAACAAATATATACCCATTTCAATTATTTATTTTTACCAGTGAAACCAATATAACATCTCAACATTCACAAATATACATTTCTGACATTCAAAAACAAAACAAAAACAAATCAGTGACCAATATAGCCACCTTTCTTTGCAAGGACACTCAAAAGCCTGCCATCCATGGATTCTGTCAGTGTTTTGATATGTTCACCATCAACATTGCGTGCAGCAGCAACCACAGCCTCCCAGACACTGTTCAGAGAGGTGTACTGTTTTCCCTCCTTGTAAATCTCACATTTGATGATGGACCACAGGTTCTCAATGGGCTTCAGATCAGGTGAACAAGGAGGCCATGTCATTAGATTTTCTTCTTTTATACCCTTTCTTGCCAGCCACGCTGTGGAGTACTTGGACGCGTGTGATGGAGCATTGTCCTGCATGAAAATCATGTTTTTCTTGAAGGATGCAGACATCTTCCTGTACCACTGCTTGAAGAAGGTGTCTTCCAGAAACTGGCAGTAGGACTGGGAGTTGAGCTTGACTCTATTTTCAACCCGAAAAGGCCCCACAAGCTCATCTTTGATGATACCAGCCCAAACCAGTACTCCACCTCCACCTTGCTGGCGTCTGAGTCGGACTGGAGCTCTCTGCCCTTTACCAATCCAGCCACGGGCCCATCCATTTGGCCCATCAAGACTCACTCTCATTTCATCAGTCCATAAAACCTTAGAAAAATCAGTCTTGAGATATTTCTTGGCCCAGTCTTGACGTTTCAGCTTGTGTGTCTTGTTCAGTGGTGGTCATCTTTCAGCCTTTCTTACCTTGGCCATGTCTCTGAGTATTGCACACCTTGTGCTTTTGGGCACTCCAGTGATGTTGCAGCTCTGAAATATTGCCAAACTGGTGGCAAGTGGCATCTTGGCAGCTGCACGCTTGACTTTTCTCAGTTCATGGGCAGTTATTTTGCGCCTTGGTTTTTCCACACGCTTCTTGCGACCCTGTTGACTATTTTGAATGAAACGCTTGATTGTTCGATGATCATGCTTCAGAAGCTTTGCAATTTTAAGAGTGCTGCATCCCTCTGCAAGATATCTCACTATTTTTGACTTTTCTGAGCCTGTCAAGTCCTTCTTTTGACCCATTTTGCCAAAGGAAAGGAAGTTGCCTAATAATTATGCACACCTGATATAGGGTGTTGATGTCATTAGACCACACCCCTTCTCATTACAGAGATGCACATCACCTAATATGCTTAATTGGTATTAGGCTTTCCCTACTCCCTGTAGAGTTTGTATACACTAAATGTCCTGGCTGCTATTATATGACAACTGAAAACATTCATACAGCTGCTATAAGATATTGCTACAATTAAAGAGTCTGTAGAAGGCATAATATACTATCTAAATGTATAATAAATGAAGGGCTGCCATAGAAATTAGTAGCTGGTACTATTACTTGAACCAGTCATCATAATGTTGGCTGGCTCAACTGTTTTAATAGTAATTGGACTGTTAATATTCTGTGTCATATATATATATATATATATAATAAACAAACAAAGCGTATACACAGGTAACTCAAAACCAAACTTAGAGCTGTAATACTAAAGTGGCAATGCTTTTGTTTCAGAAAGGCAATATATCTGCGAAGGTATTGCCAATTCTAATAAACTCTGTGCTATGCACCAGGTGAAAAACAAAAGTTCAATGTCCTCAAAACGTATGAAACCGTATAGGTGATAAAAGTTAAGCTCCCAAAATAGCATCCATCAACCATAAGAACAACGATCTCTAAGTATCCCCAGACATGGCATTCTCATGTAGGTAACGGCATACCCCTTTAAAACAGCAGTAAAAGTCTATAATCTCTGCAGCACTGTTTCAAACAGGAGTCAACTCACTGGTTCACGGGCGTTCTATTGAAGACAGAGAAACAAACTGATGTCTGGGCGTCCGTATATCGTAGTCACTGGTGCGAGGTGCCTGTACCATTGCACGCCAGGGGAACCACTTGCTCTACTTCCTGGATTGCACCAATCGCACTACTCGACATCCGGTGCAACCGCTCTAGAGTCTCCGCTGCCGGGAGTAAAGGGATTACCTGGATACACAAGGTAGGTGTGTCCAATTCGACCAATCAGGTGCTTCGTTCTCCTCTTCGGGTATGCCAGCCAGGGGGGAGGTGTGTCCATCTACGTCAGTGGATGCGTTAGGAGCCAGTCTTTATCCTCACTTATTTAGAAACAGCCTGGGAGCTTTTAAATGTAGAGCCAAAACTATTCCTGGTCAATAGATGCGTTTATCACAAACAGAAAGCATTGTAGGCTCAAAGTAGTAAAAACAGTTCTTTTATTAATCCCTCATAGGGTATAAAATAACCTAGGAGGTTATAGCAAGGGTAAATACAGCACAAACGAGCATTGAAATGTTAACATGTTTCGGCCAGCGGCCCTAATCTTAGCTGGCCGAAACATGTTAGCATTTTTACTACTTTGAGCCTACGATGCTTTCCGTTTGTGATAAACGTGTATATATATATATATATATATATATATATATATATATATATATATATATATATATATACATGAAGGAATAGGACTCGGAGTCTGAGAGGGAGGGGAAGGTCTATTCCCGAAAACGTCACAGACTAAAACTTTGATAAAAGCTAGTGCAGAGTCATCTTCCTTCATGTGAATAATTGATTCCTCTTGCACCCTCTGGTTGGCTTGATTTGAAGTGAGAGTGCACCTACTTGTATTTTTATATACAATATAAATATATAAATATATATATATATATATATATATATATATATATATATATAATAATGTCAAATGTTCAAAGGATCTCTATACAAAAACTATTTTAGAATCATTTGACATTATATATATATATATCCAGTGGATATAAAAAGTCTACACACCCCTGTTAAAATGTCAGGTTTCTGTGATGTAAAATAATGAGACAAAGATAAATCATTTCAGAACTTTTTTCACCTTTAATGTGACCTATAAACTGTACAACTCAATTGAAAAACAAACTGAAATCTTTTAGGTAAAGGGAAATAAAAATAAAAAAATAAAATAATAAGGTTGCATAAATGTGAACACCCTTTTATAACTGGGGATGTAGCTGTGTTCAGAATTAAGCAATCACATTCAAAACCATGTTAAATAGGAGTCAGTACACACCTGTCATCATTTAAAGTGCCTCTGATTAACACCAAATAAAGTTCGGAGGTTCTAGTAGGTCTTTCCTGACATTTTGTTAGTCGCATCCTACAGCAAAAGCCATGGTCCACAGAGAGCTTCTAAAACATCAGAGGGATCTCATTGTTAAAAGGTATCAGTCAGGAGAAGGGTACAAAAGAATTTCCAAGGCATTAGATTTACCATGGAACACAGTGAAGACAGTCATCATCAAGTGAAGAAAATATGGTGCAACAGTGACATTACCAAGAACTGGATGTCCCTCCAAAATTGATGAAAAGACGAGAAGAAAACTGGTTTGGGAGGCTGCCAAGAGGCCTATAGCAACATTAAAGGAGATGCAGGAATATCTGGCAAGTACTGGCTGTGTGGTACATGTGACAACAATCGCCCGTATTCTTCATATGTCTGGGCTATGGGGTAGAGTGGCAAGACGGAAGCCTTTTCTTACAAAAAAAGCCATCCAAGCCCGGCTAAATTTTGCAAAAACACATCTGAAGTTTGCCAAAAGCATGTTGCAAAAGGTGTTTTGGTCTGATGAAACCAAAGTTTAACTTTTTGGCCATAATTCCAAAAGATATGTTTGGCGCAAAAACAACATTGCATATCACCAAAAGAACACCATATCCACAGTGAAGCATGGTGGTGTCAGCATCATGCTTTGGGGCTGTTTTTCTTCAGCTGGAACTGGGGCCTTAGTCAAGGTAGAGGGAATAATGAACAGTTCCAAATACCAGACAATATTGGCACAAAACCTTCAGGCTTCTGCTAGAAAGCTGAACATGAAGAGGAACTTCATCTTTCAGCATGACAACGACCCAAAGCATGCATCCAAATCAACAAAGGAATGGCTTCACCAGAAGAAGATTAAAGTTTTGGGATGGCCCAGCCAGAGCCCAGACCTGAATCCAATTCAAAATCTGTGGGGTGATCTGAAGAGGGCTGTGCCCAGGAGATGCCCTCGCATTTTGATAGATTTAGAGTGTTTTTGCAAAGAAGAGTGGGCAAATCTTGCCAAGTCAAGATGTGCCATGCTGAAAAAATCATACCCAAAAAGACTGAGTGCTGTAATAAAATCAAAAGGTGCTTCCATAAAGTATTAGTTTAAGGGTGTTCACACTTATGCAACCATATTTTTTTTAAATTATTTTTATTTCCCTTTACCTAAAATATTTTAGTTTATTTTTCAATTGAGTTGTACAGTTTATAGGTCACATTAAAGGGGGGAAAAGTTCTGAAATTATTTATCTTTGTCTCATTTTTTTTACATCACAGAAACCTGACATTTTAACAGGGGTGTGTAGACTTTTTATATCCACTATATATATATATATATATATATATATATACTGTATATAAAAATACAAGTGAATTTGAAGAATCAAATAAGCCAATAGGAATGCAAGGGATGCCATATTTAAACGTGTACCTTGAATTCACTATTCAGTGTACAGCAGTGATCGTATGAAGAGGATCCTCCATGCTCCATGGCTCCGCGGTCGCCAGTCCTGCTCCGCACTCATCTCCGCTTCGTGGATAAAGAAGGAAGTGGTCCCTGCTTGGAAGAAGATGTTGGCCGCTTGGAAGAAGACGTCACCGCCTAGAACAGGACCTTCTGCGCCGGACTTCAGGAATGGTGAGTACCTTTTTGGGGGTTAGAGTTAGGATTTTTTTCTATATTTTTTTTTAGATTAGAGATTTATTGGGGACTCTTAAAAAATCTGAATGCCCTTTTAAGGGCAATGTCCATACAAATGCCCCTTTAGGGGCAATGGGTAGTTTAGGATTTTTTATTGTTAAGTTTTTTTTATTTTGGGCGGTTTGTTGGGTGGTGGTACTGTTAGAGTGCGGACTTAGTATTTTTTAAGGTAAAATAGTTGTTTAACTTAGGGCAATGTTCTACAAAAGTCCCTTTAAAGGGCTATTGGTAGTTTAGCATTAGATTATTTTTTTTAAATTTTTTTTTATTTATTTTCATAGGGATTAGGTTTAATGTTTGCGTACACCAGTCCTGTCCCTGTCTACGCGTTTCATCTGTCCTGCGCAGACTTCTTCAAGATGACTTTGGACCAACTGTGTACTGCTGTGAGGATCCCCCTTCATTAAGAGCACATCCAAGCTCCTCCTTTTCCGTTTACCAGTCTCTTGCTCATTGGCCTCATGGAGCAAAACATGATATGCCTCTAGCCATGTGCTATTTACGGCGTGCTCCGTCTGCTAACTTCATCTATTAGTTATATGCAAGTTTTAGTCTACAACTACACAGTGACACAGCATCTCTCTGAGGGCAATACAAGACTCACATGGGAAAATAGAGATGTCTAATTTAAAACACATTAAAAATATTTATTTTTAAATAATCTAATATGTTTTAAAAAAACATATATGAGATAAAGCCGCAACATCATATTCACATTTAATCTGGTTCTGCTTAAATAAACAATAACGCAAGGAGCCGTCATAAAACTCAATTCCATATAAATATACAATACATGTTTCTATCATAAAACCATTTCTGAATACTCAATTATTAAAAATTATATAGTAGAAATTAATTATTAAAAGTATATTATAAGTCTCATACATTACTACAATAAATATTAAAGGATTAAAAAATCATGATATTGAAAACATTTCTTTAATATTAAAAGAACAAACAGATAATATGATCTCATTCTATTCCAAAAAATGGGGGGGGGGGGGGCTGTCAGAATACTTTTGTGGTTAACCTCTGAACTTGGAATTTAGCAGAAAGATAAGGATTATATAAAAGTGGTTTTGTGACACAAAGTTAGACACTGGATCGCCTAAGTGACTAACTGTGTGTGTTAATGTTGCCCAAGTAACTAGTGTCACATATATATAGATATATTGTATGTGAAGTGAGTTTGGAGGGCGTATAATAGAAGTTACAGCTCTTATGGTTATAGTTTGTAGCGTGGAGAGCGGTACAGCAAACAGACAAATCAAATATAACATGTATGAGCAAAGTCTCTTTATATCACAGTAAGCGTTTTAGGCAAGAGGGATTAATCTTGTAACACTTCGGTATCATACAACCTGATCCCTGAGCGTGGCGTGGAGTGGTTACTGCGGTCGGCAACAGCTGATGACGTCAGCCCGACAAGCAGTGTGAAGCAAGAGTCAAGGTAGAAGCTGCGACGCACTGGAACTGGATGTGACAGGCAGCAGATTCAGCAGCACTTGGATTGTTCCTGGTGAGAGATGAACTCAGGATGCTGTATATGCTTGCTGAGGTGTTGCCAGATGGCAAGGGTATTACTGAGCTAGTGCAGGTTACACTAGTAGTCAGATAAATTAACCTAGCAATGATGAATGGAAGAGGAGGTGCATAAATACCACTGAGTAAGAGTGGAAGATGAATCCTTAAAGGGACAGAGGAGGTTTGAACCCTGACAGGGGCATAATAATCTATTACAACCCATCTTACTACTCGTATTGTACTATGTAAACCCTCTCAATTTACAACTTATTCAAATCATGAATGCCTGCAAATCAATATCTATGTTGAGCCCTTTAAGGGTTAAAGTTTCTAATGCTTGAATCCATCTGGTCTCTTTTTGCCTAAGAGTTATGAGCCTCTAATGGGGACCCTCGCCAAGGAGAACTACTTCTAAAATACTAATGCGAGGACTTTTTCCATGTTTGACCCTAAAATGGTCTGACACACAAGGGGGCATATTTATCAAGCTCCGAATGAAGCTGCTGGTGCAATGCTGAATACGGCGAGCGTATTGCTCGCCGTATTCAGCGAGGTCTGTCGGACCTGATCCACACTGTTGGATCAGGTCCGACAGACCTTGATAAATATGGGCCTATGTGTTCTCAGGCCTATTTCTATATTATTAATGTGTTCATAACAGCTTATTTTTATTTTTCTCTTCGTCCTTCCTCCATAAAACATGTCACAGTCACATGTAAGACCATAAATGACAAAGGTGCTGTGACAATTCCCTCTACATTTGATGGGCCATGTCTTGGTATTGTTCCAATTATGATTAAATTCCGATTTATTAGATGGGCACACATGCAGCAATTGCTGCGTCCACATTTGTATGTCCCAGGTTTACCTGTGACCCATTGGTCGAGAGAACCTGTCTTATTGGATTTCTTGGGACCTTTTAGTTTAGAGGGGGCTAGAATATTTTTAAGATTTCTGCTCTTTTTAAACACAACTTGTGGCTTATCCTCAATAACTCCCCTCAATATGGGGTCTGCTTTCAAAATTCCCCAATGTTTATTTAAAGTGAATGTAAATGATATGCTTTCTAATGAACATTATTAATTCCTAATATACTTGCAATGTAAACCGCAATATTTATTTTGGAAAATAAGCATCTTCTGATATTATAATTTAATTTATAACTTATCTACGTCTTGAACGCCAACTCTTCCCATCCTTGACTTCCGGTATTGCTTATAGAGCAGTCCCTCCTATTCTCTTACGTAGGCTTGAAGCGCGCTCCCGAGGAGACAACAATTTGCGCATGCGTTTTGAAACAGCTGTTAATATGCACAAAAAATGTATTAACCCCTAAACCGCCGCTCCCGGACCCTGCCGCCACCTAATAAAGTTATTAACCCTTAAACCGCCGCTTCCGGACCCCGCCGCCATCTACCTTAGCTACCCCGCCGCTATCTACATTAGCTATCCCGCCGTCATCTACCCTAGCTAACCCACCGCCATCTACCCCATCTACCCCGCCGCCATCTACCTTAGCTACCCCGCCGCCATCTACCCCATCTACCCCGCCGCCATCTACCTTAGCTACCCCGCCTCCATCTACCTTAGCTACCCCACCGCCATCTACCCCATCTACCCCGCCACCATCTACCCCGTCTACCCTGCCGCCATTTACCCCATCTCCCCGCCACCATCTACCTTACCTACCCCGCCGCCATCTACCCCATCTACCCCGCCACCATATACCTTAGCTACCCCGCCGCCATCTACCTTAGCTACCCAGCTGCCATCTACCTTAGCTACCCAGCCCCATCTACCTTACCTACCCCGCCATCTACCCCGCCACCATCTACCTTAGCTACCCCGCCGCCATCTACCTTAGCTACCCCGCCGCCATCTACCTTAGCTACCCCGCCGCCATCTACCCCACCTACCCCGGCGACATCTACCCCATCTACCCCGCCGCCATCTACCCCATCTACCCCGCCGCCATCTACCTTAGCTACCCCACCGCCATCTACCTTACCTACCCCTCCGCCATCTACCTTACCTACCCCGCTGCCATCTACCTTACCTACCCCTCCGCCATCTACCTTACTTACCCCGCCGCCATCTACCTTACCTACCCCGCCGCCATCTACCTTAGCTACCCCACCGCCATCTACCCCGCTGCCATCTACCTTAGCTACCCCGCCTCCATCTACCTTACCTACCCCGCCACAATCTACCCCGCCGCCATCTACCTTAGCTACCCACCGCCATCTACCTTAGCTACCCCGCCACCATCTACCTTAGCTACCCCGCCGCCATCTACCTTACCTACCCCCTAAAGTGAGCTCCTACCCCGCCACCATCTATTTAAAAAATATTAACCCCTAATGTAATCCCCCTACACCGCCGCCACCTATATTAAACACATTAACCCCTAATCTAATCCCCCTACACCGCTGCCTGCTATATTAACTATATTAACCCTAATTATATTTGTTAATATAGTTAATATCGTTATTATATTATATATATATTAAGTATAATAACCCTATCTAACTCTAACATCCCTAACTAAATTCTTATTAAAATAAATCTAATTAATATTAATATTATTAATTACAATATTCATATTTAAATCGAAATACTTACCTATAAAATAAACCCTAAGATAGCTACAATGTAATTAATAATTACATTGTAGTGATTTTAGGGTTTATATTTATTTTACAGGCAAATTTGTATTTATTTTAACTAGGTACAATAGCTATTAAATAGTTATTTACTATTTAATAGCTACCTAGTTAAAATAATTACCAATTTACCTATAAAAAATATCCTAACCTAAGTTACAAATACACCTACACTATCAATAAATTAAATAAACTACAAATTTCTAAACTAAAATACAATAAAATAAAATAAACTAAATTACAAAAAAAACCAAACACTAAATTACAAAAAATAAAAAAAATTACAAGATTTTTAAGCTAATTATACCTATTCTAAGCCCCCTAGTAAAATAATAAAGCCCCCCAAAATAAAAAAAAATCCCTGCCCTATTCTAAATTAAAAAAGTTCAAAGCTCTTTTACCTTACCAGCCCTTAAAAGAGCCTTTTGCGGGGCATGCCCCAAAGAAAACTGCTCTTTTGCCTGTAAAGATAAACACAATACCACCCCCAACATTACAACCCACCAATCACATACCCCTATTCTAAACCCACCCAAACCCCCCTTAAATAAACCTAACACTACCCCCCTGAAGATCTCCCTACCTTGTATTCACCCAGCCGGGCAGAACTCTTCATCCGATCCGGGCGATGTCCAATCAAGCGGCAGAGAAGTCTTCTTCCATCCCGGCAAACTCTTCTTCCATCCGGCGATGTCTTCAAGCAAAGTGGCATCTTCAATCTTCTTTCTTCGCTCCTCCGCCGCGGAGCATCTATCCGGCACGAAGACTAAACGAGGAATGAGGTACCTTTAAATGACGTCATCCAAGATGGCGTCCATCGAATTCCGATTGGCTGATAGGATTCTATCAGCCAATCGGAATTAAGATAGAAAAATATGAGAGAGAGAGAGAGAGAGAGAGAGAGAGAAAATTAAATAGAACACAACATGGCCCGTGTGAACGGGCTTTAGGACTAGTTATAAATAAATGATGACTTAAACTAACGTTTATTTTAGGTAATTAACAAGATGAGGAAGAGTGGTGAACGTGACTTGACATTCACTTTAAAATCCTCTTGATATAACCTGTCCCTTCACTATACGTGGTGGAAATTCTAAGCATACTGTTGCTTTTATTATAACCTTCATTCTTAGTGTGGTGTTGCAATTAATTTCTACTATATAATTTTTAATAATTGAGTATCCGGAAATGGTTTTATGATAGAAATATGTATTGTATATTTTTATGGAATTGAGTTTTATGATGGCTCCTTGCATTATTGTTTATTTAAGCAGGACCAGATTAAATGTGAATATGATGTTGTGGCTTTATCTTATATATAGTGATGTTGCGAACCTAAAATTTTGCGTTCGCGAACGGCGGAGGCGAACTTCTGCAACTGTTTGCGAACGGGCGAACCGGGCGAACCGCCATAGACTTCAATAGGCAGCTCCCATGGAAAATTACATAGTTGATGCAGAGTCTGGTTTTAATCCATAAGGGGCACAAATCACCTAACATTCCTAAATTGTTTGGAATAACGTGCTTTAAAACATCAGGTATGTACACACTACTGTTACACCAGATATGAGTTGCACTGGGGTGACACTGTGCCCTGGCAGGCAGGCCCTGAAATGCACACGTGTGAAGGAAACTGACTGCTATTATTTAACACAGTCAAAAAAGTGTTTTTTTTTTTTTTAAATCTACACTACTGTTACACCAGATATGAGTTGCACTGGGGTGACACTGTGTCCTGGCAGGCAGGCACTTAAACGCACACGTGTGAAGGAAACTGACTGCTATTATTTAACACAGTCAAAAAAGTGTTGTTTTTTTTTAAATCTACACTACTGTTACACCAGATATGAGTTGCACTGGGGTGACACTGTGCCCTGGCAGGCAGGCACTTAAACGCACACGTGTGAAGGAAACTGACTGCTATTATTTAACACAGTCAAAAAAGTGTTGTTTTTTTTTAAATCTACACTACTGTTATACCAGATATGAGTTGCACTGGGCAAGTGGGCACAGTATACGCTGTGAGCCTGACACACACGCTGGCAGGCAGGCAACTGCAATTAGATTACACAGGAAAAAAAAAAAGCAGCCCTAAAAAGGGCTTTTTGGGGTGCTGTCCTTACAGCAGAGATCAGATGAGTACTTCAGGACTGTAGTGGACACTGAATACACTAGCCTAGCTATAGATTTCCCTACTAAATCAGCAGCAGCTACACTGTCCCTCCTCTCACTAACAATGCAGCTTCCGAATGAATCTAAAATGGATGCTGTCCAGGAGGTAGGAGGGTCTGGGAGGGAGGGTCTGCTGCTGATTGGCTGGAATGTGCCTGCTGACTGTGAGGTACAGGGTCAAAGTATTACTCAATGATGACGAATAGGGGGCGGATCAAACATTGCATATGTTTGCCGAGAACTATTCGCCGGTGAACAATTCGCGACATCACTACTTATATATGTTTTAAATTGGACATCTCTATTTTCCCATGTGAGTCTTGTATTGCCCTCAGAGAGACGCTGTATCGCTGTATCGCTGTATCGCTGTATCGTTATAGACTGAAACTTGCATATAACTAATAGATGAAGTTAGCAGACGGAGCATGCCGTAAAAAGCACATGGCTAGAGGTGTGTCATGTTTTGCTCCATGAGGCCAATGAGCAAGAGACTTGTAAACAGAAAAGGAGGAGCTTGGATGTGCTCTTAATGCAGGGGCAGTGGAGGCTCCTCCATATGTTCACAATCGCATGTGCCCCCCTGGAAAAAAAAAAGAAAAAAAGAAAGAAAATATTTTTTTTAGCTGAATAAATATAATTTCTCCAATAGCCCCCTATTGGAAAAAATTATATGTATTTAGCCAAAAAAGGTTCCAGTCTACTGTCAAGTTTCATAATAATAATAAAAAATCCTTTTATCTACCTCTATACCTCCTCTACCGCACGTGCGGTAGAGGAGGTATAGGCTGCTATATCCCTTTGCATATTTTTCTATGTGACTGCTGCTCCGCCCATAACACAGCCTATACCCTTGCTAATCGCACACTTTTCAGTGTGCGAGTCTGGTCATTGCTATGGGCGGGCAGCAGGGGGAGCACTTTTTTAATGCTTCCTTTTTTTTAGCTGTGACGCTCAGAGGCAGTATCCTACAGGAGAGGGTTGTGTGCTCCGTGTAAGCCCCTCACAGTACACATGGCATTGGCAGGTATGAGAAAATGTAAGGATATACAACTGTGCATGCACCAATGCCTATATCTAGAGCAGGAGTTTGCATTGGTGCCTGCATGGTCATGTAATCCTCCCCTGCTTCTGCTTGTTGGGTTAGTACTATGGGGCAGACTGACAAGTCGGGCAAATCGGCCCTTGCCCGAGGGCCCTGCTCCTTAGGGGCCCTGCATCATACAGCAGCAGCATTTTTTTTTATATAGAAAAATTAATAATAAAATATATTTTATTTTTTGGGGGGTTCGGATTTTCTACTGGATGCTGGTGGTGGTGAGGGGGGCCCTCTCACAGATGTGTGCAGCCGGTGGTTGTGGTGGAGGAGCGAGTGTGTGACTTAGTGCGTGGGGCCATCAACTCATCAGATTTCAGAATCGTGGACTGGACTGGATAGAGAGTCGAGACTACTTGGATAAGGAAGGAGCCGGTAAGTGAACTTAAAGTCCTGGCCTGGCACTGGCAGACCAAAGTGGAAGCACTGCACGGCTGCACCTGCATTATGTGGACCGGGTGTGTTATAAGTTTTGGAATCCGGTCCACATATTATTGATCACTCTGTGGCTTCTGCTTAGCTCCACCCACACGCCGTGCGCATGTTAGAGACAGCAGCCGCGGCACTGCAGCACCATAGGAGCGTGTGGCCATGTGTGGTGAAGGAGAACTTAGGCAAGTGAAGGAACCAGCTACCTAACCGGAGGTAATGAATTTGCAAACTCCCATCATTTAAGTGAACGAATTAGTCAGTGAGTGACTGTGTAAGTATTAAGTAAAAGTACTGCAGTGCAGTCTCATCATGTTTGTGTGCTTGCTTGCCTGTGAGTAACTAGCAGTCTAGCTGTAAATTCCTCTGCAGAGTACCTGACTGACCCTTCCTTTCTCTTGCTCTGTAACTGTCCCGTTGCCGTTGGAATGCTCAGCTTCTGTTGCACTTCCTCTGCTATCTGGAAGTGATCAAAACAGGAGCTGCAGATAAACTTGTGCAGCAGCAGCAGGCAAAACCTCTTGGGACTTGTAAACAAAAGCAGCAGGGAAATTCTTTATCCACGATATCTTACATAGTTTCTTTCCCTGGTCCCTGAAATAGCTGCCCCCACAGTGATAGTAATGGACTTTAAAGCCAGGAAGTCACAGCTGTCAAAAAAGGTAGGGATTTTAAAAATATATGTATTTTGTACTACATATAACCTGCTCTAATTTATTAACTACTAAAAACTGCAGTAAATCTGAGTTTAGCGTTCTAAATTAATGCCTGAGGTCTGAGGACAATATAAATATAACTTTATTTTTTACATTCTATTCACTTTGGGGAGCTGAAATGCAGGCAATGTCACAGTCTAGCAATGGTTTACTTTGTTATATATTAATGTTAATTTAGTGCCCATTTTAACCCCTTTCCTATGACAGGGCTACAGTGGAATGTATAGCAATCTAGTGCAGCCTTCTAGTTATTTGTTTGCTGTAACTGAATTCAAATATACCACTGCTAAAAGCAATTTATTCATCACACTGATACTAGCTTAAAAAATTATATTTTGTGCTTTAAGATAACTTCTGTTTTCTTTCTTTCTTTTTAAAGGGACAGTAAAGTCAATATTTAAATTATGATTCAGGGCAATTTTAAACTATATTCCAATTTCCTTCTATTATCTAATTTGCTTTGTTCTAAGTATCCTTTGTTGAGAAGCATACCTAGGTAGTCTCATGAGCAGCAATGCACTACTGGGACTTGCTGCTGATTGATGGTTGCACATATATGCCTCTTGTCATTGGCTCATCTGATGTGTTTAGATAGCTCCCAGTAGTACATAGCTGCTCCTTCAACAAAGGTTACTATAACAAGAAAACTAAGTGAATTTGATAACAGAAGTAAATTTTAAAATGTTGCTTTAAATTTTATGGTCCATCTGAATCACAAAAGAATTTGGGGTTCCATGAGACGAACAAGCTTACGAATAAATTATGTTTCTTTTGTTTATATATATATATATTACTGAAAATCACCATTAGGCTGTTATAACTCACACTATACCTTTTTTTTAATGATCAATCTTACAATATTTTATAAGTTTTTTTCATTTGTCTTGTTGGATGTTGAAGTTGTACATTTTGAAGGAGTTGCAAATTAATAGTAAATGATAGTGAGACATAGAAGGTTCAAGGTGGGGAAGATTGAACTTTAAAATTTGGGAGGGGGGCTCATTTTGGAATTTTGCCCTGGGAGCTAGATTCTCTAGAAACAGCCCTGCTGCTTGTTACTTGATTTGCTATTGCTTCGCTCACAGTTATATATTGGATTGGCTGGGCCTGGTGGCTGGTTAGGTTAGTTAGTATGAGGTAGACTCAGGCAAGTGAAGGAGCCGGCTGCAATTTGCAAACAAATCCCAATCCCATTGATTGACGCTCAAGTTAATAGTCAGTGTAACTAAGTAATTAGTAAAGTACTGCAGTCTGCTTGCTTGATTTGCTATTGCTTGCTTCCCATGTTATATATTGGCTTGTCTGGTGGCTAGTTAGTATAATCTAATTATGACCTCCCAGACTCCCAAATTCAATATTTATTTGTATTATTGTGTTATATATATATATATATATATATATATATACACATATAATATGTATGTGTGTGTATGTATATATATATATATATATATATATATATATATATATATATACACACACACATACACACACATATATACACATATATATATATATATACACACACACACATATATATATATATATATATATATTGTGTGTGTGTGTGTATATATATATATATATATATATATATATGGTAAAGTCCAGCACCAATTCACCTTAATATAAGGGTGCAAGCAGCCTCTGTCTCACCTTTAACAGATATTAATATCCAAATAGAAATGGCTGCAGCACACCAAATCAAGTTTATACCATTTTTATTACAAGCAGTGAAATACAGGCGACGTTTCGGGCTTCTGCCCTTTCTCAAGCCAATGTGTGTGTGTGTGTATATATATATATATATAATATGTGTGTGTGTGTGTGTATGTGTGTGTATATATATATATATATATATATATATATATATATATATATACACATATAATATGTGTGTGTATATATATATATATATATATATATATATATAATATGTGTGTGTATGTGTGTATATATATATATATATATAATATGTGTGTGTATGTGTGTATATATATATATATATATATATATATATATATATAATATGTGTGTATATATATATATATATATATATATATATATATATATATATGTGTGTGTGTGTGTGTATATATATATATATATCTATCTATATCTATATATCTCTGATGAAGCGCATGTGAGCATGCGGGAAACGCGTCAGATCCAACCCTGCACACTGTGACTGTGTATCTCACCTAACTGTTCATTAAATTAACCACTTTGGAACCAGAGTTTGCAGTACCTTGTTTTTCTTCTTCCTAATACTATATATATATATATATACACACATTCAAATGGGTGGAGCTAACTGAGGGGTGGGGCTAAATACCACCTAGTTAAAATACTTGATAGGTGGTATTTAGCCCCAGTTCATGTATTGTGAACCCCCATTTGAATAACCCACGAGCCGCCACTGTGCAGGGGGATCCTCACAGCAGTACACAGTTGATCCAAAGTCATCTTGAAGAAGTCTGCGCAGGACAGATGAAATGCGTAAGCAGGGACAGGACTGGTGTACGCATCCATTCTCCTGCTTGAGAGAAGGTTCTCTTACAGTGACTTCAAATAGTGGTACTGCCAATAAACGTTTTATTGGAGGACAATGAACTCTTGGGAGTGAACTGTGACTTATGCAGCCTGGAGCCATAATTATACATATGTTTATAAGACATCTTTGAATCTAATTTCCTGTAAGTGCATAGCGTTGTGTGTGCTCAAATAAATTTTCATATTACTACCTTGAGTTGAGGATGCGCTTCTGTGTTCTCGTTTTTTAGTTATCCATTGCCCTAGCACTCCTTGGTGCCTGGAGATTTGTGGAAGCTGCACCTGCGACTGATTAAAGGGGAGAGCTACTATCCTTAAAGGATGCCAGCATCAAGACAGCTTTATTAAAGTATACTACCTATACTCCCTGAGGCAGGTTGGTGTTTAAGTGTAAGAGGTTTGTCTAATCTGGTCATTTTGAGTGTAACACCTATTAAGGATTTTATTCCAATTGATGTACAGTAATTTGATTAGCAATACCTAAGGATTATAGTGGGTATTGTTATGTTTATTGTATGATTGTGTGCACATAAATTAGTGGCATAGTACAGTTGTGACACATATAAGAATATTATAACATTATATTTATTGTTGCATTTGTACATTTGCGCAGCTCAGGGTTGAGTGTGTTAGATTAATTTATTTTAATTTAATCTTAAATTTATTTTTCTTAGTATTGTTAGCATTTTTTTATTTTAATTGTAATTTTGCATTTTATTATTTTATGTAATTTGGGGTTAATTTAGTGGGTGTTAGGTTAGGGGGCTTAGTAATTAAAGTTATTTACATTGTTAATTAAGGTACATGCTTTGTGGGGGTTTGGCGGATTAGGGGTTAATAGTTTTATTAGGATTGTTGCATTGTGTGGGTTTGGTGGATTATGAGTTAATAGATTTATAAAATTTGTTGCAATGTGGATTAATGGCGGATTAGGGGTTAATAGTTTTAATAGGTGCTTTGCAATGTGGGTTAATGGTGGATTAGGGGTTAATAGTTTAATTTGGCATATTGCATTGCGGGGGGTTGTCGGTTTAGGGGTTAATTAATTTATTATTAGTTGCGATATTGGCGGATTGTGAATAAAGGGGTATTTACGTGTCAGGTTTATTTTTTGGAGGCTGGTTAGACTTTTATTTTATTTTTTTTTATTTTCTTAAGCGCCAGCAGTTTCTAAAGTGCTGTAGTCACTGGCGACTCCAGAAATTTGTATTTACGCACATTTCTGGACATGCTAGTTTATCCGATTTACGGGACTTTATGAACTACCGGTGCCATATATGTGATACCCCGATGTGCAAGGTGAAATTACGGGCAGCGTGGGTTTCATCAGTTACGCTGAAGCCTGCGCCGCATATGTATTCTTGCCCATGATGTTTAGTACTGTCATTCCATGCATTTTTGTTTGCAATTGGGTAGTTGGTAATCTGTTTATTAATTTTCTATTTTATAACACCACATAGATGAGTAGACACAAACGCAGGTCAATATGTTAACAAATTAGCTCTCTTTGCAAATTGAATTCAGCAGAAAATTATTTATATAAACCTTTGCAAAAATATCTATTCTAAAGTTATAGGTGTTCTCTAAGAACTATGTGCAAAATAAAAATAATATAAAAATATATATTTTTAACCATATCCATTTAGTCCCTATTCAGTAAGTCGGTCATTCCCTTGGTCAGTCTTGACAGTCTGGTATTCAAAACTGTACATACAGCAGATCTTAAATTTTACTACTGCAAATACTAAAATTCAGATTACCTTTTTAAGTTCAAAATGATTTTCAAATTCAATATAAAGTTGTCTTTTTCTCAAATGCATTATATATGCATGCTCACAAAATATTTTTTTATTTTTTGCTGGTGTAAGCATCAACAATAAAAAAAACTATATATATATATATATATATCTGATGATAAATTATTATTATTATTATTATTTTATTTAGCCATTTTGGCTGTAGCTTTGTCTAAAAAAATCATTACATTGTTATATTAAAAGTGTATTAAGTTCTGAACTAATTTATTTCAAATTGAGGGACTTTTATGATTGCTATGATTGCCAGGTTAAGATAAAATGCTAAATTTGCAACAAATATATTCAACCACTGAAAAGTTTTTTAAAAAAACTACTTTTTATATGGAATACTTATTTAAACTTCCATGCACCCATAATATGAAATGTAACTGAATTTCTAAAGAACAGTACATTATATTCCTTATTCCTGATTAGTCATAACTTTTGGACTAGAATACAGTTGTTTTCAAGACAGTTTGGTTTGAAAATATATACTGTATTTTGTGTATATTTTTAACTTGACTGGATAAGTAGCTATTTGAAATGTTTTCATGCCTGCTGTCAAAACATCTCCATTGTTTTGCATGGAGAGATTTGAAAGTAAAATTGAGCATTATTTATAGAGATTTTTGTAATCAAAGGTGCAATCTTGGAAAACATTTTTCCAGAGTACCTTAATATTAAAATCAAATAAGCGATACATTATTTTTTAAATCTTATTAGAAATAAATGTTTAATTGTCCAGATAACTGGTTACGTTTAATTTCATGGTTGGGCAAGCAGGGTAACTGACCATGCAAAGTGAAAAATCCTCTCAGTTGGCCAATATGGTCCCTACAGGCACAATTATTAATATTGTAGAGAAGCTTAGCTATTTTTTTCTCACACTAAGGAATGACTATAACATGAAATGGTGGCCAAGGAATTTTTTATATTGGATTGATGGGATCAAATTTAATTTTTATGCATGGTTTAAGCAAAAAAAAAAAAAAAAAACTCAAGAGAAGATTATTTCCATATGAAGCTGGGTCTATGATGGATGAAGTATCTATCAGGCTATGTTGCATTTTTATGAATAAGAAAAGTTATTGAGATAAATTTAATTATTTCTGTGCAGGTTAAATTCCTAGTGTGGACACTTTTATGTCACGTGTCAGAGCTCAAACTAAATAGTCCTTAATCTGCAAAATTGTATGCAGCTAATATGCCCTCTATAGAGTTTGTATACACTAAATGTCCTGGTTGCTATTATATGACAACTGAAAACATTCATACAGCTGCTATAAGATATTGCTACAATTAAAGAGTCTGTAGAAGGCATAATATACTATCTATATGTATAATAAATGAAGGGCTACCATAGAAATTAGTAGCTGGTTCTATTACTTGAACCAGTCATCATAATGTTGGCTGGCTCAACTGTACTGATAGTGATTGGACTGTTAATATTCTGTGTCATTGTCAATAGTGGTTTGCATAGGACTGAGCCATATGTTTAGAGTTTCCAGACTTTTGTGTTTTTGATCAAGGACATAAATTCATGTGTTTTGCCATCATTCCTAATCTTAAAGGGACAGTCTACACCAGAATTGTTATTGTTTTAAAAGATAGATAATCCCTTTATTACCCATTCCCCAGTTTTGCATAACCAACACAGTTATAATAATATACTTTTAACCCCTGTGATTATCTTGTAACTAAGCCTCTGCAAACTGCCCCTTTATTTCAGTTCTTTTGACAGACTTGCAGTTCAGCCAATCAGTGCCTGCTCCCAGATAACTTCACGTGCATGAGCACAGTGTTATCTATATGAAATACGTGAACTAACACCCTCTAGTAGTGAAAAACTGTTAAAAAGCATTCTGAAAAGAGGTGGCCTTCAAGGTCTAAAAATTTAGCATATGAACCTCCTAGGTTAAGCTTTCAAATAAGAATACCAAGAGAACAAAGCAAAATTGGTGATAAACGTAAATTGGAAAATTGTTTAAAATTACATGCTCTATCTGAATCATGAAAGTTTATTTTGGCCTAGACTGTCCCTTTAACCTTCCTCAGCAGATTTCACCCAACTCACAACTTCATCCTTCTACTATTAACCCACACTGTGAACAGTCTCTCTATAAACCCCTACTCCCATATACAATCCCCCTAATGTGTTCGCACCTTAGGCCTTATTGATCCCATATATATATATATATATATATATATATATATACTGATCCAAGGAAAGAAGTTGCGCTCAAGCTTGTAATATTCTTGAAGAAAGAAAGGCACTCCAGGCACGTTGTAAAAAGTAAAAACAACTTTTATTCCAAAAATGACTTAAAAGAAGGACAAAATAGTGTTGTCCAGCAAAGAGCCAGCAGTGACTCCAACAATCAGGTTGATGAGCTGATCCTCACGCAGACATGTTTCGTGCGTTTGCGCACTTGATCACTGCTTACCTGAGGATCAGCTCACTCACCTATTTATGCCTAAGCTAATTGCCAAAAATTTACATACTTGAAACCTGATTGAATACCTATATCCACAAGACAGGTTACTTTAATTATTCTACCGGTAGCTGAGAATAAGCATAAAAAGAATACAAAGGGATAATATTGGGAATACATGACAGGAAATAATCTGACCATTGATTTTAAGAATTGCTATATATAATGTGAACTAAAATTTCCTGAAATTGCCATACTAATAAAATATTAGGATACCGACTATTACAATTGAATGGATCCAAACACATTTTTCATGTAGATCTATACTTAATATATGTATTGTTTATGTAACAAAAAAGAAGAAAAAAGATCACAATGCCAACGAGAAATATAGGTGTCTTGCCATTACTATGACATATAAGTTATTTGATCAGACTATAAATAGACATATATTAGATAAATACATCTAGGTCACGTCTAATGTTTAACCCTTCTGGTTCACTAGTCTGTAATTTAAACATCCAATAAATTTCCTTTTTATTGAGTAATGACTCTCTATTTCCACCTCTTTTCCACTTGGTAATATGGTCAATGCCCTGTATTCTTAACGATGATACATCTGAGTTGTGAATTAGTTTAAAGTGTCTTGATATGGGAGTGTCACTGTCTTTATCTTCAACTGACCTAAGATGTTGCAGGAATCTGTCTTTGAGGGATCTCTTGGTTTTTCCTGTATATTGGATCTTACAAATATCACATGTGAGAAGATAGATTACGTGCGTAGTTGCACAGTTAATGAAGTATCTGATGTCATACTCTGTGTTAGTTGTGCTTGAAACAAATTTATCGCCTTCATGTATAAAGTTACAAGTTTTGCAGATGTGTCGTCTGCACTTAAAGCATCCCTGTCTTTGTTTAAGCCAGCATCTATTTATCTTGGGTTTGATGTCAGAGGGGGATAAATGATTAGATAGAGTCTTAGCTCTTTTAGGAATGAAGTCACATCCAGACTTTAAAATCTCTCTGATGGTAGGGTCTGAATACAGAATAGGAAGAGAGTCTTTAATGATTGTACATATTTTATTATATTCTACACTAAAGGTAGTTATGAATTTAATCTTATTATTTTCATTCTTTTTAGTCTTTGACTTGTTGTGTTTATATTGGAGCAACTCAGTTCTTGGGATTTGATCGACACTTGCTTTTGCTTTTAATAGAAGGCCCTCATGATAACCTCGCTGTTTGAATCTTTGAGTGGCTTCACTGGCCTGCTTGTGATATTCTTTTTCACTGGTGCAGTTCCTTTTAATGCGAATGTATTCCCCTTTGGGTATGCCTCTTAGCACATGCCGGGGATGACATGATTCGAATTTTAACAGTGTGTTACCTGCAGTTTCCTTTCTGTACATTTTAGTCTGGATAGTAGATCCAGTCTCACCGCCTTGAACAGTGAGATCCAAAAAGTTCACACTTTCATTGCTGTGAGTACCTGTGAACTCTATACCTAGTTGATTGCAGTTGAGGTAATTGCAAAAGCTATCCGCCTCAGTTGCGTCACATTCTAAGATGAAAAACAAATCATCTATGTAGCGACAATACTGGATAATCGCTCCCTTGAATGGATTACCATCTCCAAAGACGTGGGACAGCTCCCACCAACCCATAAATAGGTTGGCATAGGAGGGGGCAAATTTAGCCCCCATAGCAGTCCCACGTCTCTGGAGATAATAATCAGACTGAAACATAAAAAAATTGTGGGTAAGCAAGTATTCAATTGCATTCAGCAAGAAAACCTTAGTTGCTTCTTCAAAGTTACAAGATGAATTAATAAAAAATTCAATAGCCTTAAGGCCCTTTGAATGCTCAATAGACGTGTAGAGAGATGTCACATCAACAACCATTAACCTATAGTTTGGTTTCCATTCAATGTTAGCAATTTTTTTAATAAAAGAAGTGGTGTCTTGTATATAGCTAGGAAGTTGACATACTAGAGGTTGTAAAAAAGTGTCGACGAGTTCAGAGAGTGCTTCATTCAGGGACCCTATGCCGGCAATGATGGGTCTGCCTGGAGGAAATAAAGAATTTTTATGTAATTTGGGGAAATGATGGAAAATGGGAGTTACTGGATTAGATATTAACAATTTTTCTTCAACAGATTGAGTAATGATGTTATTACTACGGGCATATTTAATAATAATCCCAATTTCCCTCTGAAACTTGTTAGTAGGATTTTGTGTCAATTTTAGGTAAACATCTTTTTGACTTAACTGCCTCTTGGCCTCTGCAATATAGTCAGTTCTGTTAAGAACGACCACATTGCCGCCCTTGTCAGATGGCCTAATTACAATGTTGTCATTCTGTGTAAGCTCCCTGAGAGCTGATTTCTCTTTGTACGTTAAATTGTTACATTTTCTATTACCTTTATCTGTCACTTGTTTATCTAGATCACGTAATTTGATCTCTACCGTTTTTTGAAAAATATCAATCACTTTTGAACGTGTCTTAAAAGGATAGAATGTGCTTTTGTTTTTAATATGTTTTAAAGAGATGTTACTCTCTTGTAGGTTATCATCTTTAGTGTCCTCTCCTTCTTGTAGGAGTTGATCTAAATCTCTCAAGGTGTTAATTTCAGAAAAGTTAAGATCAGATATAGAACCTACATCATAAATTGCTGCATCATACTCTTTAGTTAAATCAGGTTCACTTTCTGCATTCCCATCCTTCCTATAAAAATGTTTTTGTAATGTGATTTTTCTAGCAAATCTGTTGACGTCTAAAATGGTTTCAAAAACATTGAAGTGATTGGAAGGCACAAAGTTGAGACCTTTAGACAACAAATCTATTTGTGCAGTGGTTAAATTTACAGAAGATAAATTAACAACATTTTTATCATTTATGCATATTTCTTCCTCTCCTTCTGAGACCTGGTTGTATATACAGATCTCATTTTTTTCTTCTTCTGTATTTCCCTTGCATAAATGATAAAAATGTTGTTAATTTATCTTCTGTAAATTTAACCACTGCACAAATAGATTTGTTGTCTAAAGGTCTCAACTTTGTGCCTTCCAATCACTTCAATGTTTTTGAAACCATTTTAGACGTCAACAGATTTGCTAGAAAAATCACATTACAAAAACATTTTTATAGGAAGGATGGGAATGCAGAAAGTGAACCTGATTTAACTAAAGAGTATGATGCAGCAATTTATGATGTAGGTTCTATATCTGATCTTAACTTTTCTGAAATTAACACCTTGAGAGATTTAGATCAACTCCTACAAGAAGGAGAGGACACTAAAGATGATAACCTACAAGAGAGTAACATCTCTTTAAAACATATTAAAAACAAAAGCACATTCTATCCTTTTAAGACACGTTCAAAAGTGATTGATATTTTTCAAAAAACGGTAGAGATCAAATTACGTGATCTAGATAAACAAGTGACAGATAAAGGTAATAGAAAATGTAACAATTTAACGTACAAAGAGAAATCAGCTCTCAGGGAGCTTACACAGAATGACAACATTGTAATTAGGCCATCTGACAAGGGCGGCAATGTGGTCGTTCTTAACAGAACTGACTATATTGCAGAGGCCAAGAGGCAGTTAAGTCAAAAAGATGTTTACCTAAAATTGACACAAAATCCTACTAACAAGTTTCAGAGGGAAATTGGGATTATTATTAAATATGCCCGTAGTAATAACATCATTACTCAATCTGTTGAAGAAAAATTGTTAATATCTAATCCAGTAACTCCCATTTTCCATCATTTCCCCAAATTACATAAAAATTCTTTATTTCCTCCAGGCAGACCCATCATTGCCGGCATAGGGTCCCTGAATGAAGCACTCTCTGAACTCGTCGACACTTTTTTACAACCTCTAGTATGTCAACTTCCTAGCTATATACAAGACACCACTTCTTTTATTAAAAAAATTGCTAACATTGAATGGAAACCAAACTATAGGTTAATGGTTGTTGATGTGACATCTCTCTACACGTCTATTGAGCATTCAAAGGGCCTTAAGGCTATTGAATTTTTTATTAATTCATCTTGTAACTTTGAAGAAGCAACTAAGGTTTTCTTGCTGAATGCAATTGAATACTTGCTTACCCACAATTTTTTTATGTTTCAGTCTGATTATTATCTCCAGAGACGTGGGACTGCTATGGGGGCTAAATTTGCCCCCTCCTATGCCAACCTATTTATGGGTTGGTGGGAGCTGTCCCACGTCTTTGGAGATGGTAATCCATTCAAGGGAGCGATTATCCAGTATTGTCGCTACATAGATGATTTGTTTTTCATCTTAGAATGTGACGCAACTGAGGCGGATAGCTTTTGCAATTACCTCAACTGCAATCAACTAGGTATAGAGTTCACAGGTACTCACAGCAATGAAAGTGTGAACTTTTTGGATCTCACTGTTCAAGGCGGTGAGACTGGATCTACTATCCAGACTAAAATGTACAGAAAGGAAACTGCAGGTAACACACTGTTAAAATTCGAATCATGTCATCCCCGGCATGTGCTAAGAGGCATACCCAAAGGGGAATACATTCGCATTAAAAGGAACTGCACCAGTGAAAAAGAATATCACAAGCAGGCCAGTGAAGCCACTCAAAGATTCAAACAGCGAGGTTATCATGAGGGCCTTCTATTAAAAGCAAAAGCAAGTGTCGATCAAATCCCAAGAACTGAGTTGCTCCAATATAAACACAACAAGTCAAAGACTAAAAAGAATGAAAATAATAAGATTAAATTCATAACTACCTTTAGTGTAGAATATAATAAAATATGTACAATCATTAAAGACTCTCTTCCTATTCTGTATTCAGACCCTACCATCAGAGAGATTTTAAAGTCTGGATGTGACTTCATTCCTAAAAGAGCTAAGACTCTATCTAATCATTTATCCCCCTCTGACATCAAACCCAAGATAAATAGATGCTGGCTTAAACAAAGACAGGGATGCTTTAAGTGCAGACGACACATCTGCAAAACTTGTAACTTTATACATGAAGGCGATAAATTTGTTTCAAGCACAACTAACACAGAGTATGACATCAGATACTTCATTAACTGTGCAACTACGCACGTAATCTATCTTCTCACATGTGATATTTGTAAGATCCAATATACAGGAAAAACCAAGAGATCCCTCAAAGACAGATTCCTGCAACATCTTAGGTCAGTTGAAGATAAAGACAGTGACACTCCCATATCAAGACACTTTAAACTAATTCACAACTCAGATGTATCATCGTTAAGAATACAGGGCATTGACCATATTACCAAGTGGAAAAGAGGTGGAAATAGAGAGTCATTACTCAATAAAAAGGAAATTTATTGGATGTTTAAATTACAGACTAGTGAACCAGAAGGGTTAAACATTAGACGTGACCTAGATGTATTTATCTAATATATGTCTATTTATAGTCTGATCAAATAACTTATATGTCATGGTAATGGCAAGACACCTATATTTCTCGTTGGCATTGTGATCTTTTTTCTTCTTTTTTGTTACATAAACAATACATATATTAAGTATAGATCTACATGAAAAATGTGTTTGGATCCATTCAATTGTAATAGTCGGTATCCTAATATTTTATTAGTATGGCAATTTCAGGAAATTTTAGTTCACATTATATATAGCAATTCTTAAAATCAATGGTCAGATTATTTCCTGTCATGTATTCCCAATATTATCCCTTTGTATTCTTTTTATGCTTATTCTCAGCTACCGGTAGAATAATTAAAGTAACCTGTCTTGTGGATATAGGTATTCAATCAGGTTTCAAGTATGTAAATTTTTGGCAATTAGCTTAGGCATAAATAGGTGAGTGAGCTGATCCTCAGGTAAGCAGTGATCAAGTGCGCAAACGCACGAAACATGTCTGCGTGAGGATCAGCTCATCAACCTGATTGTTGGAGTCACTGCTGGCTCTTTGCTGGACAACACTATTTTGTCCTTCTTTTAAGTCATTTTTGGAATAAAAGTTGTTTTTACTTTTTACAACGTGCCTGGAGTGCCTTTCTTTCTTCAAGAATATTACAAGCTTGAGCGCAACTTCTTTCCTTGGATCAGTGTACTCGGCTTTGCCTGTGGCGTGTGTGGCAGACACGCCTGAAGTTTGCAGCCTATCGCTTGGATTCATTTAGGGGGTGTGTCCCCCGCCCACTCTCCTGTGTGCCGGGTCGTCCATTTTCACTGAACGCTCAGGAGGAGCGCACCTAACAGTGACTATCCTGGAACTGTATATATATATATATATATATATATATATGTATATCAAGGACAGTACACATTTGCTTACACAGATTACAGACCTTACGTGGAATGATTCCTATGTATGGACTACTATTGACGTGACTGCCCTATATTCGAATATCCCCCATTTAAAAGGATTAGAAGCCATTGACTTTATGCTACATAGATACTCAGATTACAGTCATGAATTTATAACATTTATTGTTCAGGTAACTGAGTTCCTTTTGAAACATAATTTTTTCATCTTTCAGGGTACCTATTACCTACAAAGACGAGGCACGGCGATGGGGGCAAAATTTGCCCCAGCCTTTGCCAATATTTATATGGGGTGGTTAGAATTTAATATGATCTTTTCAGACTCATTTCCATATAAAAATAATATCATACTTTATGGTCGTTTTATAGACGACATTATTGTCATCTGGGAGACTAGGGATAGTTGTAATGTAGACAAATTAACAGAATATCTGAACGAAAATGAATATAATTTGACATTTACAGCACAGACACATAATCATACTATTGATTTTTTGGATCTGAACCTAAAGGTATCAGATAATAAAATTTCCACATGTACCTATCGTAAACCCCTGGCAAGAAATACAATACTGAGAGCTGATTCTTGCCATCTCGACCACCTTAAGAGAGGCATACCAAAGGCCCAATACTTGCGCCTTAGGAGAAATTGTACAGAATTAACAGAATACTGCTCCCAGGCTAGAGAATTGATAAATAGACTGACAGATAGGGGCTACCAAAGAAATTCACTATTACAAACAGAAAAACAAATAGCAACTCTAGATAGACAAGATTTACTCCAAGGAAGGAATAATCTAGATAGGACCAAGAGATTTAACAAGACTGTGATGCCTAGTCAAAATCTCCTGTTTGTTACACAATTTAGTAAACAATATAATCAGATTTGTAGTATAGTCAAGAATAATCTGACCATTCTAAAAGGTGATGAAGCTTTAAAAGACATCTTAACATCTGGAGTCAAGTGCATAGCACGGAAAGCCCCTACCATAAGAGAAATAACTAGTAAGCAATTCACTGAAAAAGTAACAGTAGGCTCTAATTGGTTAAGCCTAAAATCAGGATGTTTTAAATGTGGCCATGTACCATGCAAAGGGTGCACGAGCATAACTGTGACAGACACTTTTTCTTCATACGTGACGAATCAAACATTTCATATTAGGGACAGGATTGACTGTAATTCGCAATATGTGGTCTATCTAGTTAATTGCTTATTTTGCTGTTGCCAGTATGTAGGCATAACTGCTCGCCCACTGAAAGATAGGATCCGTGAGCACTTGCGCTCTTTGGATGAAAAAGAGCCTAGAACACCTGTAGCTAAACACTTTAGACTCCATGGTATAGGTCCTAGATATTTCTCATTTATAGGCATTGACCTAATAAAAAAACATCCCAGAGGGGGAGATAGGGAAACAAGCCTAAGGAAAAAATAAGTTTTTTGGATTGTAAAATTACATACAAGAGCACCAGAGGGCATCAACAAGAGGATGGATGTTGACTTATTTGTTGAATAAGCCCCTTGCTGCCCTGTTATCTAATTTTACACAATCCCTCTCTTTATTTGTTTAAAAGTGAGTCACTATAAAAGTTAGGTTCTATCTGTTCCCTAGCTAATGAATATGATCAAATCAATACAACTCATTAGTTCCTCTGTCTGTTCAAATTAAAAATTAAAAATCAAAATGTATTTGAAAATTGATATAGTAAAATTGCTAATTGTTGTAGTGAATTTCCTCATCCAAAATTAGATCTTTTTCTTTCTTTTTTAATAACCTTTACATATATATTTTATTTATTTAGGGTTAATAATATTATTTAATGTTTATTTTTAATAACATGATATACAAAAAACATTTATTGTGTTTCTTTTCTTAGAGAATAGGTTTTCATTTTTTTTTCTTTTTTTATAAGAGATAGTTATATGGTTAAGATTGGATGTATATTTAGCTATCTAATTTTCATATATTTGTTATTTTGGAAACAAAGTTTACATTTATATTTTTATTATTTACAAGGTTCACAACCAGTATTTTGTGTCCTATCCTCACTTATAAGTATTATTTATTTATCTACTCATGTTTAGATCCTTATCTTTATAAGATTAGTTATTGTTGTATTTATGAATTGTATTTTCTTTATTACTAAAAAACAAAATTGTTATTGAATATATCACGATATATGTTTATATACACTTATAGGCTTCTATATATGAAGTCTCAGAATTTAATTGTTTACACATGTATATTTATCTATAAGAAAAAGAATGAGTGGTTGGCTTGTTTACAGCAAACAATCTTATCACATATTACAGGTGTAACTGTTATCCTATTTACTTAAAGATACCTGGATTGCTTGCCTTGCTGTATATAAGTCCATTCACATCTTGATCACATCACCTCTGATGAAGCGCATGTGCGCATGCGCGAAACGCGTTAGGTGTTTTTGTTCTGGCTTCACCTCTTGTACCTGCACTCTGCCAATAAACTGGTTTTGAACTGACCTTGGATGTAGCTTCGGCCTCAATGCTTCCCGCCTTTGGGGATTTCTTGCCTTTTATATATATATATATATATATATATATATATATATATATATATACACACACACAGTATATATATACATATACATACACACACAAATCCATATGGTATAGCACACCAAAAAGACCAAATAGTTACACGAAATAGAGAGTATTGGTGCACATCCACTTGCAAATAAACAAAACACTTTTAAATGCTGCATAATTGCCTGGAAAAAACACCTATGCATTTATGTAAAAATTGGGATCTTAGTCAAACAAAATGGCCATATTTTGTTTAATCCAGTCACCAACTTACAAGGTGTCCCAGGCTTGTTCTATCACTACAATGCTTTGCCTTTATGGGCTGAATCAGTCCTCCTTTAACTCTTTATATTAGAATGAGATGCCCTGGCTTTATACACAATTCCAGCGCACTGTCATGAGAGCACCTGAATTTGGGTTTGGTACTTTGACCAATGGAAGATGGCCAGTATTGCGTTATTTTTAAATCCAAATCCAAATGGTATAGCACACCTAAAAAAGCCCACACAAAAATAAAAATGAATGAATTCAATTTTGCAGCATTTAAAAATATTTTGTTTATTTACAAGTGGAGGTGTGCCATTGCTTTTTGTGTGTGTGTATATATTGAGTATATATAGAAAATCCAATCATCTTCTGAGGAAGAGGTGAATGCCCCAAAATGTCACAGAATAAAGGTTGCTGTGCTTTAAATACAGAGAGTGCGATAATTGGATTTCTGAGAATTGGCGATGACTCAGTTTACATGATACAAAACAGCATTATACAAAAAAGCTTAAATTCCCACTGCTTTTTGTAGACAAGTCTCCTCTCCTCTCTTCCATCACCTCCTTTTCCTGCCCTGACCAATCTATCTGCCATTATAAATCCACCCTTACATGGATCCTTGAAAATCTGGCCCCACTTACCATAGTTTGGAAATCTCACACTTATCCTCAGCCCTGGCATACTACTCTGACACAGTACCTACGCAGATGTTTCTGTACTGCTGAGCGAAACTGGAGAAAATCTTCACTACAAGTTCACTTTTAACTCCTACTATTCAGCCCTTAATCTTTCTGAGCAACATTACTTCTCTACTCTTTTTTCAAACCCAAAATGTCTGTTCTCCACTTCCAATACTCCTATCCGCCCACCCCCACCTCCTTATACAACTTCTCTCTCAGCTCAAGATTTTTCCAGTGACTTCAATAACAAAATCGACTCCATTAGAAATGAAATCAGCTCTCAACATTCTACCAATCTCTCACTTCCTCAAAAGCTCGCAAACATCCAATACCAACGTAGCCATAAAATAAGCTCTTTCGCCCCTGTTACTAAGGAAGAAGTTTCTGCCCTTATACTGTCCTCTCACCTCACTATCTGTCCCCTCGACCTCATCCCCTCACAGCTACTTCTCTCCCTCTCTTCTGCCCTCAGCACAAGTATATTTCCCTCATCTCTAAAACATGCACTGGTCACACCTATCCTCAAAAAACCTTCTCTCAATCCCACCATCCTTCTACTGCCCTATTTCCTTTCTCCCTTTTGCCTCAAAGCTTCTTGAAAAGCTAGTATATGCACATCTATCCCATTTCCTTACATTAAACTCCCTTCTTGACCCACTGCAATCTGAATTTTGCCCCATCACTACACAGAGACAGCAATCATTAAAGTTACCAATGACCTACTTAAGCAAAATCCAAAGGACACTTCTCTCTGCTTATCTTCCTTGATTGGTCTGCAGCGTTTAATACTGTAGACCACCCTCTTTTGTTCCAAACCCTCCAATCCTTCGGCATTTGTGACACAGCTCTCTCTTGGTTCTCTTCCTACTTGTCTAACCGTACCTTTAGTGTAGCCTTCTCTGGGGCATCCTCTGCCCCATTACCATTTTTTGTTGGGGTACCGCAAGGCTTTGTCCTCGGTCCCCTTCTCTTCTCAATCTACACATCATTATTAGGTTCCTTAATAAAATCCCACGGGTTTCAATATCATTTGTATGCTAATGACACCCAATCTACCTCTCTGCACTAGACCTAGCTTCTGTCTTGCTAACCTGTGTCACTAACTGTCATTCTCATATCTCATATTGGATGTCCTCTCACCACCATAAGCTAAATCTCTCCAAAACTGAGCTCCTTATTTTACCCCGTTCTTCCAAAATCTCCACCCCACATTTCTCTTTAACTGTTGATAACTCCATCATTACTCCCACCCCCCATTCCCGATGTCTTGGGGTCACACTTGACTCAGATCTTTCTTTTACTCCTTACATTCAGTCCTTGGCTAAAGCCTGCAACTTCCACGTTAAAAACATCTCTAAAATTAGACATTTCCTAAAACACGACACACCTAAGATTGTAATCCACTCTCTCATCCTTTGCCACCTTGACTACTGCAACTCCATCCTCTCTGGTCTCTCTAGCTGCTGCCTAGATCCTTCACAATCCATAATGAATGCCTCTGCCAGGCTTATATTCCTTACACGTCGCTCTTCCTCTGATGCACCTGTCTGCCAAATCCCTTCACTGGCTTCCTCTTGTCTCCAGGATTAAACACAAAATTTTGACTCTGACATACAAAACCCTCAACTGCATTGCTCCCCCCTATATCTTAGACCTTGTCTCCAGATACTCTCCTTCCTGTCGCTTTCACTCTGCTCATGATCTCCTGATCTCCTCCTTTCTTGTTACCTCCTCACATTCCTGTTTACAGGACTTCTCCAGACTGGTTCCCAACTTGTGGAACTCTCTGCCTCGAACAAACACAAGACTCCCCCCTAGTTTTGTAAGCTTCAAGCGCTCCCTAAAGACTCTACTATCATGGATGCATACATCCTGCACTAACCTTTCCTAACTCAACTTCTATCCCCTTAGCATCCACTTAGCATGGAAGCCTATGAGCCCAGCTGTTTGTAGATCACCTTCATAAGAGCCGACTACAACAGTGCAACTCTCGGCAGGACCCTCTACCCATTTGATCCCTATAAATGCTATATTGTATACCGCCTATGTTTATTGCTCTACGGAATCTGTTGGCACTTTACAAATACCTAATAATAATAATAACAAGCAAAATATCTTGTCCGTCAGAGAGATTTGTTTTGGATTTTTTCAAACATTTGGTTAGGCCGAATTTCAACCATGCAGGCATTTGGTTAGGAAGAATATTGGATGTGTTACCATTATTTCCAATGGGAAAAGCTAATATGCGCCTAGATTACAAGTTTTGCACTATAGAGGGTGCGAAACGAACGCAACAAAAGTTGCATTATTCCCCCTCCATAGTGCTGCCATTACAAGTTTTTAAAAAGCCGCCTTGTGCATGCGATATGGTGGTGATGAGCATCAAAATCCAAAGGCTGCTTTGACGTACTCGTGCACGCTATTCCCATAGACATCAATGGGGAGAAGGTGTCAGAAAAAATAAATAAAACCTGAAGCGCGGAATGGCGATCGCCGTAATGCAACCCCATTAATGTCTATGGGAAAAAAAAAGTTACGTTTAAACCTAACACCCTGACATAAACCCTAAGTCTAAACACCCCTAATCTGCCGTTCCCGACATTGCCGAAACGAATAAAAGTTATTAACCCCTAATCTGCTGCTCCCAACATAGCCGCCACTAATAAAAGTTATTAACCCCTATTCCGCCGCTCCCTGACATAGCCGCCACTATAATAAAGTTACCCCTAAGTTACCTTATTAACCCCTATTCCCCTGCACCCCAATATCGCAGACAAGATGCAACTTTAAATTATGGGAGAAGCAGGTAAAATAAATAAAGTAAATACTATATAAACTTTAGTTTAATGTACTGCAGCGTATTAATTACAACTCAAAGTAGATTTACTTTTCTCCTTTTTACAATGTTGACTGTGGTATTTGTTTGTGGTTAGCCAACAAGTCTCCTTATATGCAGTCTGCAGATGATGACTTCCTGACACTCACCTCTTCCTCATCTTCATTAGCAGAACTGCGTAAAGAATTACATTTATATGGCCTGTACTCTAATTTTAAGGTTAATGTCATGAAATCAGAACACATGAAGAACAATATCCAAAAAGAACTTCACACATGGCAGCACAAAACCTTGTCATGGGTGGGCAGAATAAATGCAATACAAATGACCATCCTTCCTAAGATCCTCTACCTCTTTCAAACAACACCTATCCATATTCCAGATTCTTACACCAATAACCTACAAAAAACTCTAAACAAATATATCTGGCAAGATAAATATCCACGTATAGCAAAAGCTACTATTTATCATCCTAAAACAAGGGGAGGCCTAGGGGTGCCCAATTTAAAATATTACCACCTAGCAGTATCACAAGTAAGAATAGTAGATAGGTGTAAAAACATTTTGAACAAAATGGTCAAAGGAGCTCCAGACATGGTTAAATGATAAAGAATGGTCTACGATTTTTCAAAATATCTTCCCCCTCTATTAGCTGCATGGAAATGAATATGAAACTGCTGTAAAGATGGTATCTTACCCCTGCAAGATTAGCTACGATATATAAAGCCACCTTTTCTGAATGTTGTGGGGGAAAGGGCGACTTCTTACATATTTGGTGGAATGCCCTAGATTGACCTCATACTGGACAACAGTAATAGGGACAACACTACAGATGTAACCAGTCTTATTCCTTTTTAACTAAATCCCCCAAATTAAGTGTAAACTTAGATCTCAATTACTTTTCATCATGCTGAACTGCGCCAAACAGCTTATCCCCAGAGAATGGAAGATGCTAGACTTCCCTACTTACAAGGAATGGACATCCCTAGTTTCCCTTACATTACAAATGAAAAAATACCACTATACTTCAACCAGACGCTTAGGGGGAATATCATGACAAAGTCTTCCTTTGTGTTAAGTCTCAGTAATGGACAAAACCTTGAATTCTAACTGCACCTGTGACAGAGAAACCCTTCCTTATTCTTCTTAGAGTCTTAAGCATACACAACATGTTGGTAATAATCATATTCCATATATGCACATGGAGCAATGTAATTATGATAAGTATTTGTATTGTACTTTATAAACTTGTAAATTTTCTTATAAATCTCAATAAGAAAATTTAAATAAATTAAAAATAAAATTAAAAAAAATGAATATACTTTTTACCTCTGTGATTATCTTGTATGTAAGCCTGTGCAGACTGCCCCCTAATCTCAGTATTTTAACAGACTTGCATTTAAGCCAATCAGTGCTGGGAATGAGCACAATGTTATATATATGGCACACATGAACTAGCCTTCTCTAGCTGTGAAAAACTGTGCACAATGCACTGAGACAAGAGGCGGTCTGCAAGGGCTTTTAAAATAGCATATGAGCCTACCTACAGCTTTCAACAAAGAATATCAAAAGAACAAAGCAAATGTGATGATAAAAGTAAATTGGAAAGTTGTTTAAAATGACATCTGAATCGGCACATTCTTGAGGTTCCGGAGGAGGAGCTAACTGCAAACACCTGTGTGTGGTTACCTTCCAGTCCTGCAGCTGCTGGCGGAGTTTCCTCTCGTGCCGAACCCAGAGAGCTGGGTAGCTACCTGGACAGCTTGTATCAACGCTCTTGGAACTTGGCAGTGGACAGACATCCCACTGCGCTGACACTCTTAGTCAGCTTGTAAAAAGCCTGCACCTTGGAGCCTTTGTTCTGTTACATATTGGAACATTTATATCTAACCGCTAAGGAGAAATTGTAAAAAGAAGCCAGGTGCCTCCCTCCCCCACCGGTGCTGTGTGGGAGGTCGAGGCTGTGTTTGTGCATTCTACCTGTCTGGCTGACTAAACACCCTGAATACTACTTTCAACAATAGCAGGCTTACAGCAGACTCTTTACTTACCCCTCCCTCCCCCACCGGTGCTGCGTGGGAGGTCGAGGCTGCGTTTGCACACTCTACCGGCCTTGCTGATTAAACATTCTGAATACTGCTATTAGCATTAGCAGGCTTGCAGTAGTCTCCTTACTTATCTCTCCCTCCCCCACCGGTGCTGCGTGGGAGGTCGAGGTTACTGCTGTAGACCAACATTTTCCTATTTGCAAAGGAACTGTCCTGACTTACCTGGCTAAGTTACCTACAGTAGAACGTAGGTCTTTTTTGTACACCCTCCTCTCCTTCACTGAAGCACTGGAGAGCTGAAAGACTACCTGGGGCCGCGGAACCACACTACTCAGCAGGGAGCGACGGTTGTTTGAAGCGGTCCTATCGGGCATTGACCTGAGGCTATTTGGCACCTTACCTGCTCCCCCTCTCCCCCACCGGTGTTGCGTGGGAGGCTGGGGCTGTGACTGGTTGGCCCTGGTCTCTGCAGCTGCAGCCCCTCTTTGTGGCGCTTTGGGGTCTTTCCGCCCTGACTCTATATGAAGACATAGGGGAGGATTGTCTCGGGAGACGGCTCTGTCGGCGACCGGTTCCTTTTTTCTTGTCTTTGTTCCCGCTGGAGGAGCTGACCAGAAGTTACTTCACTGTTCAGAGACACAGCGAGCCGGGTACAGATAGAGCGGCAAGGAAGGTGGCTGTTTCCTAAGCTCTCTTAGTAGGTATCCATTATTCTTATGATACTATATCCATAGGTTCCCTCCGTACACTCACCTGGCCAATGGGTGAACGCTGTCAACTCGAAAAAGCCAGGTAAGGCAAAGATTTACATGCACATAAAAGAGCCGGCTGAACTTTAATATCGCTATAAATATTTTTTTACTTTATCTTCAGTACCCACAGAACTACTGCCTGTTAATGACTTATTGGGACACTTGAATCACAGTATTGTTTGGTGAAAATCGGTATAAAAAATATATCTGACATATCATGGCAGAAATACCATTGTTTAGAAAAATGCAAAATATGTTTATCGTGTAATAAGATACTCTATCCTTTTTGTTCCCTTTTGTTTTCTCTTCTCTAAAAGTGACATGCCTTTATAACTGGGGAATTCGTGACTGGGAAGCAGGTTATTGAAAGTTTTACTGGGTCTTAAGAAAAAGAAATTGAAGGCTATCCAGTATAATTTAGGAAATAGTTGCTTGGCAATTAGGGAAGTTGCTATAATCTCTGTTGAAGGTATTTTACTACTCATTACTGGCTGGTGAGGAAGCACATATATAAACATAAAAGGTTCTCAACCCCCTTACATAATAACTCCCCTATAAGAATAAATTTCTTACTTTTGAAAATAAAAATCTTATATTATCTTGTAGGGAGAAGGGTTCTATATGAATACTTAATTATTTTTTTTTCTTTAAAAAAAATAATAATAGATTTCCCATCCTCCTGACAAATAAAACAATTTAGTGGAAATGGAGGAATTAAGTTCCAGATAAGCTACTGTGTAACTATCTGCTTGATAGTTTTATATAACTTCTGGAACAATATTAACACTTTGAAGGTTATAAACTTAAATAAAATACTGGATTAGACACCTTAGAGATAACAACTCTCTTATAAATTACTACACATAGTCTGTATTAAGAACCTAGGTGGTTTGACAAATTGATCTGATTTATACTCTGATCCTTGCATCCTTGGCTGGACTTACTCACAACCAAACAGCACTGGTTTAATTCACATTGAAATTCCCCCCTCTTTTTTTTTTTTTTCTCTTTTCTTTCCCCCTCCCCCACCTTCCCTTCCCTTCCTTCCTCACTTGACCATCACTGCACACATACCCTCCCTCACTTACCCACCTAAGAATTCCTTCTTCCATAGAACTTATCATCACAATCACCTTCTCCTTTTCACATTTTTTACACGCAGAGGAAACTGCTCCACTATAATTTTCTTTTCTCTCACTGGCACATGGATAAATTCCTTCACGCTTCACCCCGGAATCCCTCTCCAGCCATGGCAGCAAGACAGAGAGACAGGAAAACGAAGGGCAATCAAGAGGTTGCCATGGAAGCTCAACCAATTTTGCTAAATGCACCAGTTATACAAGAAACAACCAATATACATAGCTTAGTGGCTAGCATATCTGATGCGCTCTCTCCTAAATTTGAAGCTCTTAGAGCTGAAATCAAACAAGATTTTCTTTCTCTCACACAAGAGGTTCGCCAATTTTCTAATAGGTTGCAGGAAGCCGAACAAAGAGTGTCGGACCTGGAAGACCTAACAGCTGCACATAGCTCTAACCTAGAAGGTGTAAATGTTAATATACAGAAAATTCAAAACAGATTAGAAGACCTTGAAAACCGTTCTAGAAGGAACAATATTAGAATTATAGGTCTACCGGAAGAACAGCAATATGATAACCTTGTCAATTTCATCTCAGAAACTTTGCCTACAATTTTAAAGATGCCATCCACCCTATACCCTATTCCAATAGAGAGAGCGCATAGAATTGGCACATACCGTCCCGATAACAAAGGCAGATCTAGGCCTAGGCCTGTGATTGCCAGAATACTAAATTTTCAAGACAAACTTACATTATTTCAATATTTCCGTAAACAACAACCTGTTAAAATAGGAGACACTACAATTTTGATGTTTCAAGATTTCTCCGCTGACACTGCAGCAAGGAGGAGAGAGCTTGCCCCTGTTTGCTCAAAATTGATACAAAAAGGGTACCAGGCAACTATAATATTTCCTTATAAATTAAAGGTCAAAATTGGTGAGGCTACGCATTTTTTTGAAGAAGCCCATCTGGCCGAGAGCTTTTATAATACACTGGGCTCCTAGGTCTTATAAATATGATTGAATCTCATTTATTGGTTTAAATATAATATTCAGGCTTTTGCTTATGGGTAAGATCGTGTCTCTTCTAGACACAAGTCTTATGGTGCAACTCCCACCCATGCGGAGAGTGTTTTTACTACATAAATATAAAAAAAAAATTTTTATTTTTTTTTTTCTCTTCTTCCCTTCCTTTGCCTCCCCCCTTCTTATTTTATAAATGAATAAACGGAAGAATAATTGCAAAATAGTATCATGGAACGTAGGTGGTATAACTACCCCCATAAAGAGAAAGGCGATTCTCAATCACCTACGAAAAATTCAGACTGACATAGGCTTCATTCAAGAAACCCATTTATCAGCTGAAGAATCTTTAAAACTTAAGACAACTTGGGTAAAAGAAATATATTTTGCTCCTAGTGTTAGGAAGAAAAGAGGGGTTGCAATATTAATAGGTAAGAAAATTGACACTGAAGTTTTGCATGTCGAATCTGATCCTGAAGGGAGGTACATTTTATTGAAAATAAAGATTGCCCAGAAGATGTGTACACTGTGTAATACATATGGCCCTAATGTAATTGATCCAAAATTTTGGAATGCTCTACAGACCAAATTAATATCTTACACAGAAGGTTGTCTAATAATGGGAGGAGATTATAATATGGCACCACAATGCCCAATTGATAGATTAAGGCGCAATGATAAGCAGTTAAAACAAAAAAAAGATAATTTAGAGGGTAAGATGTTAAAAAAAATTATGCAGAACTTAACATTGCGAGATGTTTGGAGACATCAAAATCCTCTTACTCAGAGTTTTACTTGTCTCTCTAAGGCGCATAAGACACTCTCCAGAATTGACTTATTTCTAATAGATGAACGTATGTTAATGGGAGGGGTAAAATCAGATATAGGATCAATTTTTCTCTCGGATCATGCGCCGATTATACTTGAGTTTCAGCTCTCATATACACGCTCCACTGCAACACGTTTTTTCTTTCCTTACTATTTGATGTCTGAGATCAAATTTAAGAATTGGCTTATAAACAGATACAAAGAATATGTAAACTTTAACAAAGATTATCTAAGCCGTCCTGAAATATTCTGGGACACTGCGAAAGCGGTAATGAGAGGGGAAATAATCTCATATACTTCAGCTTTACATAAGAAAATCCGAACTAGAGAAAAAGAGTCTTGCCAACGTCTTATTAATTCTTACAACCATTTCTTGCTTGACAAAACTCCTGTAAATTGGGCAAAGTATGTCAAAGCAAAAAATGAGAGGGACACTTTTATCTTATTTCAAGAAACACAAAAAGAGCTAAAAATGCAGGCTAAGCTGTATAAATATGGTAACAAATCGGGTAAGATGTTGGCCAAATTAATAAGAAATGAGATGAAACAACCAATCATAGACAAATTGTATAGCAAAGGACAACAGCTTTCTGAAGCTGAGGATATAATAGGTGCATTCCATGAATATTACCAGGAACTATATTCATTTAAAATAAGTGACACACATAAATCTGATGATTTTTGGAGAAGTATTACACATCCTATACTCACATCAGAAATGGCTGAAAGTCTCAACGCCCCTATTTCCTTGGAAGAAATAGAGGAAGTAATTTCTAAGCTCTCTCTAAATAAGGCAGCAGGACCAGATGGTCTGCCTAACGAATTTTACAAGATTCTGACTGGAGAAATTACTTCACATCTCTGCACACTCTTTAATAGTTTTTTTATCAGTGGTAAATCGATCCCTTCTTCATTTTCTAACTCTTACACAACTTTGATATTAAAAGATGGAAAAGATCCCGAACACAAGGAATCGTATAGGCCAATTGCATTGCTAAATTCGGATTACAAAATTCTTACTGCTATTCTAGCATCAAGACTGCAGGGGCCACTCTCAGAAATTATACACTCCGATCAAGCAGGTTTTTTAAACAATCGTAATTCGGCTTCAAAAATTAGGGAAGCTTTACTAGTGACAGAATATTTTGAAGCTGCACCCAGTAACGGAGGAGAGGACCTACCTGACCTGGCTATTATTTCCTTAGATGCCGAAAAAGCTTTCGACTCTATAATTCATGAACATATTAAATCATCACTAAGGCAATTTCGGTATAAGAGGTAACTTCCTAGAATTTATTGAAAATTTAAACAAACAACCAACTACAAGATTGATAGTAAATAACAACATTTCTTCCTCAATCTCTCTAGGTAGAGGAACAAGGCAGGGTTGTCCTCTCTCTCCGCTCCTATTTAATATTTCTATTGAGTCTCTTGCAATTAAAATCCGTCAACAATTAGATGGTATAAAGGTTCGCAGCTGCGAAATAAAAATCGGCCTTTATGCTGATGACTTGTTGCTTTACTTGTCCAATACCAAACTAAACTTACCAAAACTCTTACAGATCCTGGAACAATTTGGTGCATTTTCTGGCTATAAGATAAACACGCCAAAGTCAGAGATATTATGGCTTAGGAAAAATAAAACTTCAGTATTAAAAACCCCTTTCCATCAAGTAATAGATTCCTTTAGATATCTTGGGATTCACATTCCGACAAGAGCTGCGGATCTCTATACCTTGAACATTTCCCCAGTGGTGAAAGTGATTAAAGAAAAGCTCTTAACCTGGCAAAATCTTCCTATATCACTTTCTGGAAGAATTGCCCTTTTTAAAATGGCTTTACTTCCAAAACTTTTATACATACTCCAAAATACATCAATAATTCTTCTGGGAAAGGAAATACGTTCAATTAATACTTCTCTGATTCAGTTCTTATGGCAGAATAAGAGGTCAAAGATATCTTTTCTGAAACTCTCAGTACCAAAAAAAGATGGAGGCTTTGCTCTCCCAGACATAAGGTTATACAATCTCTCTTTTCTTGCTCGAGTTGTAACAGACTGGATATCGTCCAACAATTATGTTTTGAATAATCACCTCGAGTCCAATATCTGCTACCCATATTCTCTCCCTGCATTACTACATTTAACACCTAAGGAAGTCCCCTTAGAAATTAAAAGACTCAAAACAATTTTTAATCCTCTTAAAGCCTGGCATAAAATAGTAACTCTTCTTTCAATTAATAATAGCGCTACTGATCTTTTGCCCATAGTAGGTAACCCTGCGTTTCAAGCAGGTTTACATTCTGAAATTTTTAGAAAATGGCACGCTCTGGGGCTGACAAAAGTACATCAATTAATTGATAAGGAAAGAAAATATATTAAAACATTTCAAGAATTGAAAAGAGACTTTGACCTGTCTAACAAAGACTTTTTTGCATTTCTGCAATTAAGACATTTTGCTCAAGACTTAGTTAAGAAGGCAGGATGGGAATGGGGACTAGGTAAATTGAATGATTGGCTTGTTTTAACAAAGAATGGCCATATGTCTATTGCACCGTGTTACCATCTTCTGGGCACAAATAAAGGGGAGCCGGTCTTGGCAAAGTTGGTCTCCTACTGGAATACATTAATTCCTCAGAGTAATATTGACTCCAAAATCATCCAACTGTCAATTAAAAAAATTGCACAAGTGATACTATCTGCAACCTGGAGGGAGGCACATGCCAAGCTTCTACACGGGGCGTATTTTACTCCCGAGAGAGGCTTCAAATGTGTGAATGTAGGGTTTAATAAATGTCCTAAATGTTCGTACCAAGCAGCTAATTTAACACATATGTTTTGGCACTGCCCAAAGATTAAAAATCTTTGGAATAAGGTTGAATATTGGTTAGAGAAGGTATTAAAGATAGAACAGGTATCTCTGACATTATTTCAGATAATACTTTGCCTTAAGAAAGAACATGACAGGCAAACTGATGAAAAAATAATAATCGCTACCATTCTTGCCACTAGATACTTAATTTGTAAGAAGTGGAAAAGTCACACAACTCTGAGTATCTCTGAAATAAAAAAACTGCTTGAAAAAGCAATGTATATTAGATCAGAGAAACTCGGACATAAATAATGAACAAGATATCAAAAGATTCTTTAATAAATGGGCGGCTTTTTTAAAAATATTCCCTGACTCAGAAAGAGATCATATAATCTTTCCTTTCAGAAATACAGAATTTGTTTTATTGGGGATTTGGTAAACATCAAGAGGAGGGTGGTGGTGGTGTAGAGGAGGGGAGAGAAAAAGGAAGGAAAAATTTTTAATTTTTTTTTTTTTTTTTTTTGTGTTGTCTCTTCGCATGGGTGGGGGAAATAAGGGAGGGTTATATGGAAATTAAAACCCCAAGCATTGTCAGGAAAAGAAGTGCTTATGTTGATTAACATGATGATTAGTTTAAATTTAACTATATGCATGAATGAATATAGTATTATGTTGATGAACCTATTGTATTATTTGATTATGCTATGTCTCCAGCATTATAATAATATTTCTGGACAGTGTTTGGATTATAAATAAAAATTAAAAAAAAAAAAAAAATGACATCTGAATCATGGAAATTTAATTTTGACTAGACTGTCCCTTTAAGCGCTAACCAAAGGTACAATAGTGGAGTTTTTCACTAACTTTTAAACTATGCTTTTCTGATAAAATATTAACTTAAAACATTGCACTCATACATACACACACATATGTACATGCACATACTTACTGTATATACACATATAAACATACATACACACACATATATATTGTATATACACACATACATACACACACATATGTACATGCACATACTTACTGTATATACACATATAAACATACATACACACACATATATATTGTATATACACACATACATACACACACATATGTACATGCACATACTTACTGTATATACACACACACACAAGTGTACATACATATAAACATACATACAAACACACATATATATTGTATATACACACATACAAATACACCTATGAGACATTTTCAATGCAATACATTGTCATAAACCAAACCCCATTTAAATCACATATCTCATTAAATTACTATTAAAACATTTTTTTCCAATAATACATTTTTATTTTGTATTTAATATGTATAAATATTAGTGAAGTACTTTATTTTAAGATTTCCATGTGTTTTGCTAGGTCTATATTTTTCTTTCATGATTCAGGCAGACATAAAATATTAAAAAGGTTACCAATTTACTTATTCTATCTAATTTGCTTTGCTCTAATGATATCCTTTGTTAAAGAGATATCTAGATAGGCAGCATGCACGTGTGGAGCACTACATGACAAGAAATAGTGCTAATGTATAACATTCTTGTAAAACTGCTGCCTTATAGTGCTGAGATTATGAAGACAGAGAACTATATAAATTGTTTTCAAAATACAAAAAATAGTATATCTCTGTTGTCTGTGTTTATGAAGTTCACATTTATATATTAGGCTTATATAGTGAATGTCACACAATACTAAATGTGCATAAATTAAGTAGTTATGTAACTGTGGCTAAAATTAGAACCCGGATTACAAATGTAGTACATCAGTTTTTGCAATTGTTTGGACATCTGTTTGATAAAGCACCAGCTATAAAAAGAATTACACAAACAGCATGTTAGTGGCTAAAATTTAAGCCAGATTTTATATGTATGATGAAGCATATGAATGAGAATATTTTCAAAGTTGCTGATACCATCTGGCAGGTTTTTTATAAACATATACAGCTTTTCACAATATTGTTTTTTCCAGAATATAATTATGTAGAAAATTATCATCTTCAGAAGAACCTTCCTGTTATATCAGCATTATAATACAGGGCACTAACTTTGTATAGCATTATACTACAGCAATATTTTTGCATCTTTCTTTGTGACTGTCATACCAAATAAAACCAATAGGAAACAGCCTTTGCTCAGGATTTAAAAAGGAAAATGAATCAGGTAAACAAAAACAAACAAACAAAAAATCATATGGAAATCCAGACTAGTGTAATAAATAAATAAAACATTGTGTTTTCTATGGGAACAAAATTGCCAAAAATGTATTTTTTAGAATAAAGATCCTAAGAACAATTACTTGGTTTTATTCAGTTTTTACAAAGCCACACCATTAGAACCTAGATTGATAGATAGATTGAATTTCAGACATATTTTGCTTAAGTGATTTAAAATATCATCAAAGTGCCCTATAGGGTTCCCAAAAAACAACTTTTTTGTAAAAAAAAAAAACCCTAAAAAAACATATTATATATTCTTTTCCAGTTTGATAGTAATTACCAATTCATTTTTATCTGTTGTTATAAGCATTTCAACAATTGTTCTTATAATTACTTCACCATAAATAGACAGACAAGCAGATAGACAGACAGGCAGAAATAGATAGATGATAGATAGACAGACAGACAGACAGACAGACAGGAAGACAGATATATAGATAGATAGATTAACTTTGGTAGTAAATATGGGCAGGATTACATATCAGTCTTTAAATTAAAATCAGCCAATAGGATGAGAGCTACTGAAATCCTATTGGCTTATTTGAACAGCCAATAGGATATTAGTAGCTCTCAAATAAGCCAATAGGAATTCAAGATAACCCATATTTAAATGTGTACCTTAAATTCAATCCTCAGTGTGCGGTGGTGATTGTATGATGAGGATCTCCACGCTCCATGGCTCCGCGGTAGCCGATCTTCAGTTCCACAGTCGCCGGTCTTCAGTTCCGTGGTCACCGGTCTTCAGTTCTGCGCTCAGCTCTGCGCTGACTTGTTCCTGGAAGAAGATAGAAGATATCGCCTCTTGGAAGAAGACTTCACCGCCGCACTTCAGGAACTTTTTTTAGATTAAGGATTTAATGGGCCTTTGAAAAAGAGCTGAATGCCCTTTTAATTTTGGGGGGTTTGGTGGGTGGGGGTTTTACTGTTAGAGTGTGGACTTAGTATTTTTTAAGGTAAAAGAGCTGGTTAATTTACGGCAATGCCTTACAAAAGGCCCTTTTAAGGGCTATTGATACTTTAGCATTAGATTATGGGGTGTTTTTATTTTGGGAAGCTTTTTTAATTTTATAGGGATTAGGTTTATTTTTTTATTTTTGATAATTGTGTTTATTATTTTATGTAATGTTAGAATTTTTTATTTTTTGTAATCTTAGATTAATTTAATATTAGTTTTTTTTATTTTTAAGTAATGTTAGCTTTTTTATTTTAATTGTTTGTAACTTAGTGTTTTGTAATTTAGGTAATTAGGGTTAATTTAGGGGGTGTTAGGTTAGAGGGTGTTAGGTTAGGGGGCTTAGTAATTTAATTAGTTATTTGCATTGTGGGATGTTTGGCGGTTTAGGGATTAATAGTTTTATTAGGATTATCGCGTTGTGTGGGTTTGGCGGTTTAGGGGTTTAGCGGATATATGGGTATTACGAGTCAGGTTTATTTTTGGGAGGCGTGTTAGACTTTTACAGGAAATTTTTAAAAAAATATTTTCTTAGACGCCGGCACTTTATGAACTGCTGGTGCTGTATATGTGATAACCCGATGTGCGAGGTGAAATTACTGGCGGCGCGGGTTTCAGCAGTTGAGCTGCTTGCGCCCCATATGTAATCTCGCCCTATACAGGGAGTGCAGAATTATTAGGCAAGTTGTATTTTTGAGGATTAATTTTATTATTGAACAACAACCATGTTCTCAATGAACCCAAAAAACTCATTAATATCAAAGCTGAATAGTTTTGGAAGTAGTTTTTAGTTTGTTTTTAGTTATAGCTATTTTAGGGGGATATCTGTGTGTGCAGGTGACTATTACTGTGCATAATTATTAGGCAACTTAACAAAAAACAAATATATACCCATTTCAATTATTTATTTTTACCAGTGAAACCAATATAACATCTCAACATTCACAAATATACATTTCTGACATTCAAAAACAAAACAAAAACAAATCAGTGACCAATATAGCCACCTTTCTTTGCAAGGACACTCAAAAGCCTGCCATCCATGGATTCTGTCAGTGTTTTGATCTGTTCACCATCAACATTGCGTTCAGCAGCAACCACAGCCTCCCAGACACTGTTCAGAGAGGTGTACTGTTTTCCCTCCTTGTAAATCTCACATTTGATGATGGACCACAGGTTCTCAATGGGGTTCAGATCAGGTGAACAAGGAGGCCATGTCATTAGATTTTCTTATTTTATACCCTTTCTTGCCAGCCACGCTGTGGAGTACTTGGACGCGTGTGATGGAGCATTGTCCTGCATGAAAATCATGTTTTTCTTGAAGGATGCAGACTTCTTCCTGTACCACTGCTTGAAGAAGGTGTCTTCCAGAAACTGGCAGTAGGACTGGGAGTTGAGCTTGACTCCATCCTCAACCCGAAAAGGCCCTACAAGCTCATCTTTGATGATACCAGCCCAAACCAGTACTCCACCTCCACCTTGCTGGCGTCTGAGTCGGACTGGAGCTCTCTGCCCTTTACCAATCCAGCCACGGGCCCATCCATCTGGCCCATCAAGACTCACTCTCATTTCATCAGTCCATAAAACCTTAGAAAAATCAGTCTTGAGATATTTCTTGGCCCAGTCTTGACGTTTCAGCTTGTGTGTCTTGTTCAGTGGTGGTCGTCTTTCAGCCTTTCTTACCTTGGCCATGTCTCTGAGTATTGCACACCTTGTGCTTTTGGGCACTCCAGTGATGTTGCAGCTCTGAAATATGGCCAAACTGGTGGCAAGTGGCATCTTGGCAGCTGCACGCTTGACTTTTCTCAGTTCATGGGCAGTTATTTTGCGCCTTGGTTTTTCCACACGCTTCTTGCAACCCTGTTGACTATTTTGAATGAAACGCTTGATTGTTCGATGATCACGCTTCAGAAGCTTTGCAATTTTAAGAGTGCTGCATCCCTCTGCAAGATATCTCACTATTTTTTACTTTTCTGAGCCTGTCAAGTCCTTCTTTTGACCCATTTTGCCAAAGGAAAGGAAGTTGCCTAATAATTATGCACACCTGATATAGGGTGTTGATGTCATTAGACCACACTCCTTCTCATTACAGAGATGCACATCACCTAATATGCTTAATTGGTAGTAGGCTTTCGAGCCTATACAGCTTGGAGTAAGACAACATGCATAAAGAGGATGATGTGGTCAAAATACTCATTTGCCTAATAATTCTGCACTCCCTGTATATCCTATATTATAAAAGACAAGAGTTTGTCTGAAGCCGTCATGCGCAGTTCAGACAAACTCTTGCAGCTGATCGCACGTGCACCCACCCGGCAGCAGCGCGAGGACCCGGCAGCACAGCTGATCGCACGCGCAGGGGGTGAAACAAAGCAGCGCGAGGACCGGCAAGTAAAGGCGCACAGGAGGAGAGAGAGAGAGAGAGAGAGAGAACAACACAACACGGCCCGTGTGAACGGGCTTTAGGACTAGTTATATATATAATTGGGATCCTATTGGGGGATGTTTTAAAGTAAGTGTGTATTATAATTTGTTTTATGAAGTCATTCAATTTCCTTTAATTAATCCCCTTGTTTCTTTTTTTGTGAGAACTGTAGAATTGCTGTCATGGCAACAATGTTCGTATGTTTATATTTTATTGGTATTTTGGTCAGGTTGTTCCTGTACATAATTTATCAAGTTATTGTTTACGACAGAACATAATTATTATTTTAATGTCTTTCTGTCTCTGATGATAAAATATCATAAATGTATATTTTAAGTATACACATTTTTTCTGATAATCTGTTAGATATATGGTATAACGCTATGTAAACCTGTATGCTTCCTTAAACAAAATATTAATTTATCCATATTCTTCAGCAAAAAAAGTCTACTAAGCTAATATTTTTTTTTAGCTATTAAATACCAATTTGTTGTTTCCTTGTTATTCTAGTGTTGATGTTTTGGATGCAGTAATTTATAACAATATTTCTATGTAAAATGTTAAACAGTTATTATCTTATCTCTGAAAATCAGAAACAATAACACAAAAATAAATTACAGCCATTCAAAATGTTCTTATGAAGGTTATTTCTTTGAAGTAATAATTGAATTTATATAACACAATGTTCTAGTGGTAACAGAAAATTGTTTGTATTATCAATTATTCATTTTAAATTGAAGTGTAAATCAGTAAATTAATACACGTTTCGCTTGTAATCCCTGCAAAACAAAGATAGAGTAAATCAATACATGCTTTAAAAAGACAACGCTAGGAAGGAAAGAACCGGTAACGTTAAATAAAAGGTGACCTTTCATGGGTTTTTGGATAATATGTAAACCATAGGCTTCTTTTGTTTTTTTTGCCATAAATGTCACATTTTGTTTTTATGTACGTTTGCTATAAAATCTGCATCTTGATTTGTATATGTGTTTTGTTTGTTAAAATGCATGTGACTATTTTGTTAAACATTCATGTTTCTATAAATTTTGATGTTATGAGTATTAGCATTTGTTATGATAAATAAAAAGAATAAAAAGCAGCCAATGATACTCATTTCACTATAAATGTATTCTCTCCAATATTACTTATATAATTATATAATTTTGATATTTGTATAAAGCATAAAAAAGAAAAGAGGGTGAAATCTTAAAGGGATAGTCTAGACAAAAATAAACTTTCATGATTCAGATAGAGCATGCAATTTTAAGCAACTTTCTAATTTACTCCTATTATCATATATATTTAAGCTTAGGAGCAGGCCCAATTTTGGTTCAGCACCTGGGTATCGCTTGCTGATCGGTGGCTACATTTAGACACTAATCAGCAAGCGCCTACCAGGTGCTGCACTAAAAATGGGCCAGGCTCCTAAGCTTAGATTCATGCTTTTTAAATAAAGAAAGATAAAGATAAAAAAAATGAATATCCGTTTTCCATTATGAATTTGCATTTGTAACAAAAATAATGCACATCTCTAAAGCATAGTTTGGAGGTATTGCTCAACTCCCTCTAGTCATGGTTACCGCCATGTTTAATCTAGCTTTTGCTAAATTTCTGTGCAGTGTGCACATGTGCAGCAACTCTCCTTCAGATACCTGCAGTGTAACCTAGGTTCCAATATGGCAGCACCCATTATGAGAGAAAATGTGTTAAGTGTTACTTTGATATTGAAGAAATAGGTAATTGATTTTAGTGGGTTATGAAACTAAGCCAAAAAGTATTCCAGTTGCATACAATATTTGTGTATGGGAAACTTGAATAGATTGGAATATTGCTGTCCATTAGGAAGTGTTCGAGAATGTGCAAAAAAAAAACAAACAAGTTAAAGTGTCCCTTTAAGATCAAAACTATGGGGCATATTTATCAAGCTCCGAATGGAGCTTGATGCTCCGTGTTTCTGGCGAGCCTGCAGGCTCACCAGAAACAGCAGTTATGAAGCAGCGGTCACAAAGACCGCTGCTCCATAACCTGTCCGCCTGCTCTGAGCAAGCGGACAGACATTGTTGGAAATCAACCCGATCGAGTATGATTGGGTTGATTGACACCCCCCTGCTGGCAGCCGCGAGTCTGCAGGGGGCGGCGTTGCACCAGCAGCTCTTGTGAGCTGCTGGTGCAATGCTGAATACGGCGAGCGTATTGCTCGCCGTATTCAGCGAGGTCTGTCGGACCTGATTGGCACTGTCGGATCAGGTCCGCCAGACTTTAATAAATAGAGGCCCATATCTTTAAGGCTAGATTATAAATGGAGCGCTAATTTATGGATTGCCCGCAACCTGGCAAATTCACACATTTGTAGGCACGCAATAAATAACCAGTCATTACAAGAAGCTGGTTATTGCTACCGCGAGCTCACGGTAGCAATTAGCAGTCAGAAAATTAACTAGAGGTCAGATTTTCTAAATGTCCCCCAATAGCCTCCAAAATGCAGTGTATTAAAAGTTATTTAAAAAATAAAAATATATTTTTAAATAAAGTAGCTAAATAACACAGTTATAAAGGGCTAAAGTTGCGGGTTTGGGGTATTAGAAAAAAAAAACGTCAATAAAAAGTGCCTTTACATTGAGGTCTATGGAACTGTGTGTTCCCTGTAAATATATATGTATATTATGTTTTACATATATATATTCCCATGTTAATATGTGTATATACACATATAAACACATAAATATAAATTTATACATGTATATTTAACAATTGCTGCCCATCACTGCGCAACTTACCCGCTTCACTGCACTAGTTCTCCTTCCGTGTCTGATGGCATGAGAATGAGGCTCCCATTGAAGACTATGGAAGCGTGCTCTCATGAGCGCAATGCTTTTGTGCAATGCAAATGCAAGGTTGCATCTGCATTACACCTAATTTGTAATACCAGCTCACATTTGCGTGCGCTGGTATTACAAAGGGGAGCACAGATATCGCTTTAGCAAATAGCGATATTTTGCGCTCCACTTTTAATCTGGCCCTTAATGTTTGAAACAAATGTTTTGAAGCAAACTTTTCAAAGGAATGAAGTTACAATTATACTTTGGATTTAAGAGGATAGAAAAAAAGTTTTGACTTTTTTGTAAAAGTATCACTTGTGAAATGACTTAATTTGCCAGAAGCAACACCTAAGAAGTGAAGTATAGGTGTGTTACAAAGATTAAGCTTTTAAATTAATATCCCTCATAGCTCAGTTGCCTCAGAATATTTTTTTCCTCATAATTCAGTTTCACCGTTTTCAACCATATCAATAATTTGATAGAAAGAACAGCATTAAAAACAACTCATTTTCTGTCCTAGTTTTTAAAATTCTGTCTGTTTTTGCCTCAGGAAAGTCTTGTTCCTTTTTCTGAGATAACAGTCTGACATTTCAATATATTTCACTTGTACTTATTTAAAGTAAAACACAAATATCCTATCATAATTATTAAACTATGTGGAAAAGTATATTTTGTCCATTATATGACTGATGCTACTTCACTGTGAGTATGATAAAATAATACAAATATAGTTTGTGAAATCAGCAAATCATAGGAAAATGCAAGTTTTATTTAACATTGAGAAAAATATCATATTCCCATTGGTAATACAAAAAAATAATGATTTATACAATTCTGTCATATTTCTCTTTATCATATATACTTATATTCTTTTCATTCATACTCTTATTTCACATACACACACATCATCCTTCATATGATGGGCAGATTTTGTCTCTGTATCAGCCTTTTAATCGTTACCAATCACTTTCCCTTCAGTCAAGTTCCTCAGCCGCCAAAACAAAATAGCTCCACCAACAAGCACCAATACCATACAAGGGAACTTTTATTGTTAAAAAAAAAAATCCAACCACAGCGTGTTTATTGAATACACAAACATTTTGTAACATAACATAAATAAAATACCATAAAACTTTAAAACAAACCATAATATAAGAAAATAAACAAACCAGCATTGCTATTTTGACTTCCTACCCCCTTGCAAACATGGCCTTATCTCATAGTCATATCTGTGACTATTAATGCATAATACCATTACAAACCCCATGCCCAAGAAGCTACCTAAAAACATGCTCTCAACAGGGATCCTAACTCATTAGCACGAACTGTTCATGTTTACAATGCAAAAGAGAAAGAGGAATCTTAATTGCTTAATACTACACCAATTTCGGGATCATGGTTGACCCATAAGGGCATGTTTAGATGTGGGAGCAATAGGTGTTGACCCTGTGAGTCAGTAACGGATACATGGTGGATCTGATCATACTATGAGATGGCAAGCCATAGAGAGAGTGGTACCCTCAAAACGTGGGGCTGATAGAACTAAACTTTTAAACAAGAGAGAGATGTATTGGATATTCACTCTCCAAACTAGAACTTTACTTGTATTTAACGCAGGGTATGATCTGATTAACTACAGGGAGTGATATCCTGCAATATCTTGCTTTTTTATATATGCATTACATTTTATATATATATATATATATATATATATATATATATATATATATATATATATATATTACATTTTTCTGTATATCCTTCCTTATTCCTTGTGCCTCTGCCTCCTTTCATTTAAACTGTTACCCTTTCTTTCAATTGATATATAGTCATTATTTGACCACTTAAGATATTGAAAATATGTATATAAAGAATGTTTATATAAATATATATATATATATATATATATATATATATATATATATATATATTTATATTTCTTTTTTTGTATACCAGATATATCTTCTTTTGTAGATAGGCTATTGAATGTTACACTATTTTACTTGTATAGTTGTGCTACATCTACAGTATTATAGCAGTGGTTTTCAACCTTTTTTTTTTACCGTGGCACACTTTTTTACATTAAAAAATCCTGCGGCACACCACCATCCCAAAATTTTACAAAATCATACATTGTAGCCTAATACAGCATATATATATATATATATATATATATATATATATATATATATATATATATATATACACATATACATGCACACACACTGTACTGTGCCGTCATGCCATGCCTTCTACAAACTATACATGACATATTGACAGTCATTCACAAACAATCATAATGATTGTCTGTGAATGAATGTCAATATGTCATGGTTGTAAATGATGCCTGATGAGCCTTTCACATACCTCCCAATATTTAAAAATTTGAAAGAGGGACACCCCCGCACTGGGAAAAGTCCCCCCCCCCACACACTGGGAAAAGTGTTATCTGTGGAGCACATCCCTCTTCCTCTCCAGTGAGTCTCCAGTCCTCCAGTCATGTTCCTTGTGGTGAGTGACATGACCTGGCTGGAACTGTTCTGGAGGAGGAGCAAAGCTGCGCCAGCATGCATGGGGGATTGAAGTGTTGCGTGGTGCTGAGTGTAGAGCCGACACTAGGTACGTGTTGTGGTGGGTGGGGGTTCCTTCCAAGTGTAAACACGGGTCGGGGAGACGAGCTGTCGCTGCACAGTTACCCTCAGTCATCATCTCACTCAAAATAAAAAAATGGCCCAGAACAAAAAACATTCTGCCAACGGCACACCTGAGGATCTCTCAAGGCACACTAGTGTGCCATGGCACACTGGTTGAAAAACACTGTATTATAGCATGTGATACTAGCTAGGCTCTTTAGACACTAATCATTTCATTTATCATTTATGATTAGCCTTAACATGTCCATTAGCACTAAACCACAACTATGTTTGTAATATTCTATTTCTAGAGTGGCATACCCTCTGTGCATATATGTACATATCTATATTGGGCTATCATATGTGGTAAATACCTTGATGTACAATTTGGGTCAAAGATGTATTACTAATTATATGGTAAGTACTGTATGTAACACTCCCACTATTTGTTTTTATCCAATGGGATGTTTTGGCTCCCTTTTTAAATGCTGTAGGTAATCTATGGCATCCAGCTATGACTAAGGCTTATTAGCCAAAACACATAAGCTGTATTGTGGGACTGCTGTCCTGACCATCTACATCATAAAGAGTGCCTCTGGTTTTTTAGTTTTGATACTAAATAAATTTGGACTTTTTATTGTCAGCTGTTGCCGACTCTTCTGCTTTGAAACTCTTTTATTGTCACACTGGGGTCACCCCACTGATTGAATTTTCCAATATTTAGATCGCCAAGTGTGCGTGCATGCACACACAAGAATTTTTTTATTGGCAAAGGAGCTTCCATTGTATACATACAATATCACAACAGATACAATGTACAATATAAAACACAATATATATAACACAATTACTAGGACAGAATAACATATCCTGGGAGGTAGTACACTTATGTGCAAAAAAATGCAATATACTGTATACAAGAGACCGTATTTCCATAGAGAATTGCACTAACAGTAAGGAATGCACTAGTAACACGTAAATGAACTATATTAGATTTAGTACTTACATACAGTGATATATTATCTAAAGTGTCTGTGGGTGAGAACTTACGCTCTAGTGATCATCAGTCCTTATGGTTTATTATTCAGGCAAAGGTACTCTGCAACCATAGCAAAACAAAAGTTTTAGACTTTGTCACATGGGCAAATACGTAAATGAATCTCTAAAAGGGATGGAACAGATAACAGGAGTGCAAGAACAGTGGGAATATTTTAAAAATGCTATTCTAGATGCAACTAAACACTGTATTAGGCTTGTTTGTAAAAGTAAAAGAAAACTAATATGGTTTTCAAGAGAAGTAAGGCAGGCAGTTAAGAAAAAGAGGTAGGTATAATAAATTCAAACTCACTGGCTCAGAAGAGGATAAGGAAAAATGGAGAACCCAACAAGAGTTGACAAAGCAGTTAATCAGAAAGGCTAAAGCTGATGCAGAGAGAATAGCACAGTCAATAAAACAAACGGTGACACAATTTTTTTTAGATATATCAGTGAAAAAAGAATAACTCATGGAGGGATAGTAAGACTCAAAACTGATGATAGAGTAGTGGAAGGAGATAAACAAATAGCAAACTGTTTAAATGATTACTTTTGTTCAGTCTTTACAACAGATGGTAAAGATAGTGAGTTTCTATTAAGGGGTGTTACTTTAAATAATAATATGAGTAGTACTTTTCTTTTCACAGAGGAAGAGGTTTCAAGGGCTTTATCAAAAATAAAAGTAAATAAGTCTGTGGGTCCAGATAATATTCATCCAAGGGTTCTAAGAGAACTTCGATTCATTATAGCTACTCCATTTGCTGATTTATTAGTCACTGTTAACAGGCATTGTTCCAAAAGACAGGAAAATTGCCAATGTAGTCCCTATTTATAAAAAAGGTAGTAGGGAAGATTCTGCTACATATAGTTTGACTTCAATTGTAGGGAAATTAATGGAAACTCTTTTAAAGGAAAGACTTGTGTCTTACCTTCAGACAAACAATTTAGAAGGCAATGGACAACATGGTTTCACTGCTGGAAGATCATGTCAGACTAACCTAATTTATATATTTGACCATGTAACTAAATTAATAGACCAGGGAGGAGCCATAGATGTTGCATAACTAAACTTTAGCAAAGCAATTGACACTATCCCACACAACAAACTTATTTGCAAAATGTTTTGCCTTGGAGTAGATGCTAAGATTGTAAAGTGGATAGAATGTTGGCTTAGGGATAAAAGACAGAGGGTTTCAATTATTGGAGTACATTTAAATGAGGGGTCAGTTACTAGGGGTGTTCCCCAAGGGTCAGTTCTTGTGCCTGTTTTGTTTAACATGTTCATAAGTGATATTGGAAGTGGGCTCCAGGGGAGGATGTGCTTGTTTGCTGATGATACAAAAATGTGTACCAGAGTTGAAGTTCCAGAAGGTGTTGATCAAATGAACAGTGATATTAAAAAAATAGAGGACTGGGCAAATAAATGGGATCTGACATTAAATCTTACCATGTGAAAAATTATGCACATCGGATCCAAAAACCCAAAGTCCAATTATTGTCTTAATGGCTCATTACTGACTGTAACTAAAGAGGAATGTGACTTGGTAATAATTATTTTAGATGATTAAAAATTTGGTACACAATGCAGCAGTGCAGCCAGTAAGGCCAGTTGAATACTTGGTTGCATTGGGAGAGGCAATAGTATCAGAAATAGCAAGGTTCTTATGCCACTTTACAGATCATTAGGAGGCCACAACTGGAATACTGGAGACTATGGCCTCTATTTAACAAAGGTCTTGCGGACCTGATCCGACTGTGCGGATCAGGTCCGCAAGACCTTGCTAAATGCGGAGAGCAATACGCTCTCCACATTTAACATTGCACTAGCAGCTCACAAGAGCTGCTGGTGCAACACCCCCCCCCTGCTGACTCATGGCCAATCGGCCGCCAGCAGGGAGGTGTCAATCAACCCGATCGTACTCAATTGGGTTGAATTGTGGCGATGTCTGTCTGCCTGCTCAGAGTAGGCGGACAGGTTATGGAGCAGCGGTCTTTGTGACCGCTGCTTCATAACTGGTGTTTCTGGCGAGCCTGCAGGCTCGCCAGAAACACGGAACATCAAGCTCCATTCGGAGCTTGATAGATAGGCCTCTATATCTTCAGAAAGATATAAATAAACTAGAAACTGTCTAAAGGAGGGCTACTAAAATGGTACACAGTCTAAAATATAAAACGTACAAAGAAAGACTATATGACCTAAATATGTATAGTTTAGAGGAGAGAAAGGAAAGTGGTGGCATAATAGAAATCTTCAAATATATGAAGGGACTTAATAAAGTGGAAACATTTTTTTTACAGAAAGGGTGGTGGATTCATGGAACAAACTTCCAAATGATGTGGTAAACTAAAAGACTATAAAGGAATTAAAAAATGCCTGGGACATGCATAAGGCTATTCTAAGAAAAAAGTAATGTACTATGAGTAGACTTGATGGGCCTTTTTGGTTCTTAAAGCTCCAACAAGGATGGCAGCAACAATGTGGTAAAGAAGATTTATTTAGTACAAAAATATAGCAAAGTTTTGGGAATTACTTCACTATTCATGCCGTCAGGTACCATAGTGCCAAGTTCATATATCCAGAAACACTCCCGTTCTTTTAACAAGAAGTCTCTATCACCCCTCTTCTAGGTCTTAGGATATGCTCAATAATTTGAAACCAAAGCTGATTAACAGCATGTCCTTTTTTGATTCTTGTCTATAGTCAAATTCTATGTTTCTATTGTAAAGGGACAGTCTACATCAGAATTTTATTGTTTTAAAAGATAGATAATCCCTTTATTACCCATTCCCCAGTTTTGCAAAACCAACACATTTATATTAATATACTTTCTTTCTAATGACACAGTGAGTCCACGGATCATCATAATTACTATTGGAAATATCACTCCTGACCAGCAGGAGGCAAAGAGCACCACAGCAAAGCTGTTAAATACCACTCCCTTACCCACAACCCCCAGTTATTCTTTTTGCTTGTATCAGTTGCAAGGAGGGGTAAAGATAGGTGTCTGATTCTTCAATCAAGAGTTTATTTTTTAAATAGAGCAGGTTTGCTTTGTTTTCTTAGGGTGTGGCCATAGTCCATGTCAGTCTCTTCAATAGAGCAGTGGTGGCTTTTAAGGATTGGGAACTTGGGGGGTATAATCCCCTCTGCGCCTCCCAAATAGTGTGTGCTGCCCCACTTTCAAAAGCCTTTGTAGGTTTACTTTTTTGTTTCCCACAGGTCCATGTAAGGAGTGATGCCTTTCAAACTTTGTGAGCTGCCCTGCTGCCGGGCAGATTATTATAGAGGTAAGTGCTGTTTTTTATTTTCTGAGGTCAGAAAATCTGTCACTTAGGGGGTTAATTTATTCCTGATTGTGTACAGGTTTCTTTTAACTCATGGTAGTATTGTGGGGCACTGTTGAGGATTTGGATGGCAGCTGAGGCTGTTTTTGGCTCTGTTTTAGAGAAGTGTTACATTTTCACTCCTTGTTGGGCTCTTGTGTGTGTTTGTAAAATGGGGCAGTAACGTTTTATTTGGCTGTAAGGCTCAGTGCAGGCAGGATTGCAAGAGGCACTTTGGGTTTACAGTTTTTTCTCCCGGTGGCGGTTGTTTGCTGTTTGTAGCTGTCATGCCCGCTGGGAGGTTTGTTTGGCGCGAGTGTTGCGCGCTCTTCCTCTCAGTGTGTGTTTGAGATGGAAGTGAGAGGTTGTTCCGCTGCTGCTCTGGTGCTATGTTGTAGCGGATTTGTGGAGTGTGAGGTCCGGATTGTTTGGGAGTCTGTGTCTACTCCGGTTGGTAGGAGGCTCTTTAAGCACCTCAGTTGGGCGCCTCCCAAATAGTGTGTGCTGCCCCTCTTTCAAAAGCCTTTGTAGGTTTACTTTTTTGTTTCCCACAGGTCCATGTAAGGAGTGATGCCTTTCAAACTTTGTGAGCTGCCCTGCTGCCGGGCAGATTATTATAGAGGTAAGTGCTGTTTTTTTATTTTCTGAGGTCAGAAAATCTGGCACTTAGGGGGTTAATTTATTCCTGATTGTGTACAGGTTTCTTTTAACTCATGGTAGTATTGTGGGGCACTGTTGAGGATTTGGATGGCAGCTGAGGCTGTTTTTGGCTCTGTTTTAGAGAAGTGTTACATTTTCACTCCTTGTTGGGCTCTTGTGTGTGTTTGTAAAATGGGGCAGTAACGTTTTATTTGGCTGTAAGGCTCAGTGCAGGCAGGATTGCAAGAGGCACTTTGGGTTTACAGTTTTTTCTCCCGGTGGCGGTTGTTTGCTGTTTGTAGCTGTCATGCCGGCTGGGAGGTTTGTTTGGCGCGAGTGTTGCGCGCTCTTCCTCTCAGTGTGTGTTTGAGATGGAAGTGAGAGGTTGTTCCGCTGCTGCTCTGGTGCTATGTTGTAGCGGATTTGTGGAGTGTGAGGTCCGGATCGTTTGGGAGTCTGTGTCTACTCCGGTTGGTAGGAGGCTCTTTAAGCACCTCAGTTGTTCTTGTTAAGGTGTAGAGGTGTTAGATAAGGGTTTAGGGTGGTTTGTTTTTGGGCTCTTATTTTTTATAAATGTTATTTAAAGGGACAGTAATATTTGATTTTTGGAGCAATTTTTTCTGTCACATTTAATTAATTTTTTGATTATTTTTTTTGTTTAATTTGTTAAGATGGACCAAGAGGACTTGCAAGCAGTTACTTGCAATTTATGTTTAGATGCTAATGTGGAACCACCTACCCCTTTCTGTTCTTCTTGTATAGAGAGAACATTACAGTACATGGATAGGCTTTTTGATTCAGAGCATTCTTTTTCTAAGGAGAATGTTGTTCAGGAGTCTTTCTCCGCAGCTTTCTCCCAAATCATCCCAATCTCTATCCTCTTCACATGCAGTGCCCTGCATTTAATCTCAGGTTGGTTTTTCTTTGCAGGATTTGGCTACTCACATATCCTCTGCTGTATCTGAGGCTTTGAGGCCTATTTAACAAAGGTCTTGCGGACCTGATCCAACAGTGCGGATCTCCGCTCTCTGTATTCAGCATTGCACCAGCAGCTCACAAGAGCTGCTGGTGCAATGCTGCCCCCCTAAGGAGCTCGATAAATGGGCCTCTTTGTCTGCTTTTCCTGTGTTGCAGGGGAAGCGCAAAAGGAAGTATAAGGTTTCTGACTCTGTTTCAGTTAGGTCAAATGTTTCTTCCCATAGGTCTGAGAAGGAAAATACTTCTGTTGCGTCTGAGGGTGTAATTTCAGACTCTGATAGTGTAAATCCTTCTGCTGATTCTGACTTTGTTTCTTTCAGATTTAAGCTGGAGCACCTCCGTTTGTTACTCAGGAACGTTTTGGATACCTTGGATGACTCTGATTCGACTGTCATAGTTACTACCAAGAAGGCTAGTAAGCTTAATACGTTTTTTAATGTTCCTTCCATGGCGGAAGTTTTTCCAGTTCCAGATCATGTTTCAGAGATTAATACACAGGAATGGGAGAAGCCTGGAGTTCCTTTTTCTCCTTCTTCAATTTTTAGGAAGATGTTTCCTATTGCAGATTCTATTAAGGAATCTTGGCAGACGGTTCCCAAGGTAGAGGGAGATATTTCTACCTTGGCTAAGAGAACCACTATTCCTATTGAGGATAGTTGTTCTTTTAAGGATCCCATGGATAAGAAGTTGGAGGCTTTGCTTAAAAGGATGTATGTTCACCAGGGGTTCCAATGGCAGCCTGTTGTGTGTATTGTTACGTTTACCAGTGTGGCTGCATATTGGTTTAATGCGTTGTGTGATTCTATTCAGCAGGATACTCCTCTTGAGGGGATTCAGGATAGAATTAAGGCTTTAAAATTGGCCAATTATTTTATTGCGGATGCTTCTTTACAGGTTATCAAGTTGGGAGCAAAAATTTCTGGCTTTGCTGTTCTGGCATGCAGGGCCTTATGGTGAAAGTATTGGTCTGCGGATGTATCATCCAAGTCTAAGCTTTTGTCCATTCCTTACAAGGGTAAGACCTTGTTTGGGCCAGGTTTGGCTGAGATTATTTTGGATACTACAGGAGGGAAGGGACATTTTCGTTCCTTTTGTAACTTCCCTGGTAAACCTTCCTCCTCCTCTTCCAAACAGGATCAGTCCAAGCCCTCTTGGAGGTCTAATCAGTCCTGGAGCAAGGGAAAACAATCTAAGAAGCCTGTTGCTGATTCAAAGTCAGCATGAATAGTCTGCCCTCGATCCCGGGGAGGATCTCGTGGGGAGCAGACTTTCTTTGTTTGCTCAAGCTTAGGCTCAGGATGTTCCAGATCCCTGGGTGGTAGACATTGTGTCCCAGGGATACAAGCTAGAGTTCAATAATTTTCCTCCCAGGGGAAGGTTTTTTCTCTCCAGGTTATCTGTAGACCTGTTCCGGATCTGGAGTAGGGTCTGGGCTTCTATTCCAATCTGTTCATCATTCCCAAAAAGGAGGGAACCTTCAGACCTATTCTAGATCTCAAGAGTGTAAACAAATTTCTCAGAGTTCCGTCTTTCAAGATGGAAACTATTCGGTCAATTCTTCCTCTGGTTCAAGAGGGTCAATTCATGACTACAGTAGATCTGAAGGATGAATATCTGCATATTCCTATTCACAGGAAAGCATTTTCAGTTTGTGGCTCTTCATTTTTGTATTGCAACAGCTCCCAGGGTGTTCTCAAAGGTCCTGGGTGCATTACTGGCAGTGCTCAGACTGCAGGGGGTTGCAGTAGCTCCTTATCTGGATGACATTCTAGTTCTTTTTTTCTTTTCAACAAGCAAGCTCCCACACTGATTTGTTTTTGTCTTTTCTGCGCTCCCATGGTTGGAAGGTGAATTTAGGAAAAAGTTCCTTGATTCCGTCTCTCTCCCTCTCTTCCTCCCCTGTGTCTCTATCTCTCCCCTCCTCCCCTGTGTCTCTTTCCCTCCCTTCCTCCCCTGTGTCTCTCCACCTCCCTAGTTCTCTCCTCCTCCCTTCCTCCCTCCCTCCCTCCCCTGTTTCTCTCCACCTCTCTCGTGTCTCTCCCCCTCTCTACCTCCCCTGTGTGTCTCCACCTCCCTTGTCTCTCTCTCTCCCACCCCTATCTCTCTCTCCCCCTGTCTCTCCCTCCCCTCTGTCTCTCTCCACCCTCTGTCTCTCTCTCTCCCCTCTATCTCTCTCCCCCTCTGTCTCTCTCTCCCCTCTGTCTCTCTCTCCCCTCTGTCTCACTCTCTCTCTCCCTCCTCTGTCTCTCTCTGTCTCTCTCTCTCTCTTTCTCTCCCCTCTGTCTCTCTCTCCCCTCTGTTTCTCTCTCTCCCATATGTCTCTCTCTCCCCTCTGTCTCTCTTCCCCTCTGTCTCTCTCTCCCCTCTATCTCTCTTTCTCCCCTCTGTCTCTCTCCCCCTTCAGTCTCTTTCTCTCCCCTCTGTCTCACTCTCTCTTTCCCTCCCCTGTCTCTCTCTCCCCTGTATCTCTCTCTCTCCCCTCTGTCTCCCTCTCTCTCTCTTTCTCTACCCTCTGTCTCTCTCTCTCTCTCTCTCTCTCTCTTTCTCCCCTCTGTCTCTCTCTCTTGCCTCTGTCTCTCTCTCCCCTCTGTCTCTCTCTCTTATGTATCTCTCTCCCCCTCTGTCTCTCTCACCTCTGTATCTCTCTCTCCCCTCTGTCTCTCTCTTTCTCCTCTGCCTTTCTCTCTCCCCTCTGTCTCTCTCTCCCCTCTGTCTCTCTCTCTCTGCCATCTGTATCTCTCCCCTCTGTCTCTCTCTCTCCCCTCTGTCTCTCTCTCCCCTCTGTCTCTCTCTCCCCTCTGTCTCTCTACCCTCTGTCTCTGTTTCTCTCTCTCCCCTCTGTCTCTCTCTCCTCTGTCTCTCTCCCCCTCTGTCTCCCTCTCCCCTCTGTCTTTCTCCCCCTCTGTCTCTCTCTCTTCTCTGTCTCTCTCTCTCCCCTCTGTCTCTCTCCCCCCTCTGTCTCTTTCTCTCGCCCTCCCCTCTGTCTCACTCTCTCCCTCCCCTCTGTCTCTCTCCCCCCCTCTGTCTCTTTCTCTCCCCCTCCCCTCTGTCCCACTCTCTCTCTCTCTCCAATCTGCCTCTCTCTTTCTCCCTTCCCTCTCTCTCCCCTCTGTCTCCCTCCCTCCTCTTTCTCTCTCTCCCCTCTGTCTCTCTCTCTCCCCTCTGTCTCTCTCTCCCCTCTGTCTCTCTCTCCCCTCTGTCTCTCTCCCCTCTGTCTCTGTTTCTCTCTCTCCCCTCTGTCTCTCTCTCCTCTGTCTCTCTCCCCCTCTGTCTCCCTCTCCCCTCTGTCTTTCTCCCCCTCTGTCTCTCTCTCTTCTCTGTCTCTCTCTCTCCCCTCTGTCTCTCTCCCCCTCTGTCTCTTTCTCTCGCCCTCCCCTCTGTCTCACTCTCTCTCTCCTCTCTGTCTCTCTCCCCCTCTGTCTCTTTCTCTCCCCCTCCCCTCTGTCTCACTCTCTCTCTCTCTCTCTCTCTCTCTCTCTCTCCAATCTGCCTCTCTCTTTCTCCCTTCCCTCTCTCTCCCCTCTGTCTCCCTCCCTCCTCTTTATCTCTCCCCCCTCTGTCTCTCCACCCCTCTGTTTCTCTCCCCCCTCTGTATCACTCTCTCTCTCCCCTCTGTCTCACTCTCTCTCCCCTATAACTCTCTCTCTCTCTTTCCCCCCTCTGTCTCTCTCTCTCTCCTCTCTCTCTCTCTCTCTCTCTCTCTCTATCCCCCCTCTGTCTCCCCTCTGTCACTCTCTCCCTCCCCTGTCTCTCTCTTTCTCTTTCTCGCCCCTCTTTTTCCCTCTCCTGTCTCTCTCTTTCCCCCCTCTGTCTCTTTCTTGCCCCCCTCTCTCTCTCTCTCTCTCCCCCCTCTGTCTCCCCTCTGTCACTCTCTTCCTCCCCTGTATCTCTCTTTCTCTCCCCTGTCTCTCTCTCTCTCCCCTCTGTCTCTCTGTCTCCCCTCTGTCTCTCTCCCCCTCTGTCTCCCTCTCCCCTCTGTCTTTCTCCCCCTCTGTCTCTCTCTCTTCTCTGTCTCTCTCTCTCTCCCCTCTGTCTCTCTCCCCCTCTGTCTATTTCTCTCCCCCTCCCCTCTGTCTCACTCTCTCTCTCCCCTCTGTCTCTCTCCCCCTCTGTCTCTTTCTCTCCCCCTCCCCTCTGTCTCACTCTCTCTCTCTCCCCTGTCTCACTCTCTTTCTCTCCCCCCCTCTCTCTCTCTCTATCTCCAATCTGCCTCTCTCTTTCTCCCTTCCCTCTCTCTCCCCTCTGTCTCCCTCCCTCCTCTTTCTCTCTCCCCCCTCTGTCTCTCCACCCCTCTGTTTCTCTTCCCCCTCTGTATCACTCTCTCTCTCCCCTCTGTCTCACTCTCTCTCCCCTATAACTCTCTCTCTCTCTTTCCCCCTCTGTCTCTCTCTCTCTCTCTCTCTCTCTCTCTATCCCCCCTCTGTCTCCCCTCTGTCACTCTCTCCCTCCCCTGTCTCTCTCTTTCTCTTTCTCACCCCTCTTTTTCCCTCTCCTGTCTCTCTCTTTCCTCCCTCTGTCTCTCACTCGCCCCTCTCTCTCTCTCTCTCTCTCTCTCTCTCTCTCTCCCCCCCTCTGTCTCCCCTCTGTCACTCTCTCCCTCCCCTGTATCTCTCTTTCTCTCCCCTGTCTCTCTCTCTCTCCCCTCTGTCTCTCTCTCTCCCCTCTGTCTCTCTCCCCCTCTGTCTCCCTCTCCCCTCTGTCTTTCTCCCCCTCTGTCTCTCTCTCTTCTCTGTCTCTCTCTCTCCCCTCTGTTTCTCTCCCCCTCTGTCTCTTTCTCTCCCCCTCCCCTCTGTCTCACTCTCTCTCTCCCCTCTTTCTCTGTCCCCCTCTGTCTCTTTCTCTCCCCCTCCCCTATGTCTCACTCTCTCCCTCCACTGTCTCACTCTCTTTCTCTCCCCCCCTCTCTCTCTCTCTATCTCTCTCTCTCTCTCTCCCTCCTCTGTCTTTCTCTCACCCCACTGTCTCTCCCCCCTCTGTCTCTGTCTCTTTCTCTCTCTCTCTCTCTCTATCTCTCTCTCTCTCTCTCTCTCTCTATCTCTATCTCCAATCTGCCTCTCTCTTTCTCCCTTCCCTCTCTTCCCCCTCTGTATCACTCTCTCTCTCCCCTCTGTCTCACTCTCTCTCCCCTATAAATCTCTCTCTCTTTCCCCCCTCTGTCTCTCTCTCTCCTCTCTCTCTCTCTATCCCCCCTCTGTCTCCCCTCTGTCACTCTCTCCCTCCCCTGTCCCTCTCTTTCTCTTTCTCGCCCCTCTTTTTCCCTCTCCTGTCTCTCTCTTTCCCCCCTCTGTCTCTCTCTTGCCTCTCTCTCTCTCCCCCCTCTGTCTCCCCTCTGTCACTCTCTCCCTCCCCTGTATCTCTCTTTCTCTCCCCTGTCTCTCTCTCTCTCCTCTCTGTCTCTCTCTCTCCCCTCTGTCTCTCTCTCCCCTCTGTCTCTCTCGCTCTTTCTCGCCCCTCATTTCCCCTCTGTCACTCTCTTCCTCCCCTGTCTCGATATTTCTCTCCACCGTCACTCTCTCTCTCCCCTCTGTCTCTCTCCCCCCAATAACTCTCTCTCTCTTTCCTCCCTCTCTCTCCCCCCCCCCCCTCTCTCTCTCTATCCCCCCTCTGTCTCCCCTCTGTCACTCTCTCCCTCCCCTGTCTCTCTCTTTCTCTCCCCTGTCTCTCTCTCCCCTCTGTCTCTCTCTCCCTCCCCTCTGTCTCTCTGTATCTCTCCCCTCTGTCTCTCTCTCTCTCTCCCCTCTGTCTCTCTCTCTCTCTCTCTCTCTCTCTATCCCCCCTCTCCCTCCCCTCTGTCACTCTCTCCCTCCCCTGTCTCTCTCTTTCTCTTTCTTGCCCCTCTTTTTCCCTCTCCTGTCTCTCTCTTTCCCCCCTCTGTCTCTCTCTCACCTCTCTCTCTCTCCCCCCTCTGTCTCCCCTCTGTCACTCTCTCCCTCCCCTGTATCTCTCTTTCTCTCCCCTGTCTCTCTCTCTCTCTCCCCTCTGTCTCTCTCCCTCCCCTCTGTCTCTCTCTCCCCTCTGTCTCTCTCGCTCTTTCTCGCCCCTCTTTTTCCCCTCTGTCACTCTCTTCCTCCCCTCTCTCTCTCTTTCTCTCCCCTGTCTCTCTCTCTCTCCCCTCTGTCTCTCTCCCCCCAATAACTCTCTCTCTCTCTCTTTCCTCCCTCTCTTTCTCTCTCCCCCCTCTCTCTCTCTCTATCCCCCCACTGTCTCCCCTCTGTCACTCTCTCCCTCCCCTGTCTCTCTCTTTCTCTCCCCTGTCTCTCTCTCCCCTCTGTCTCTCTCTCCCTCCCCTCTGTCTCTCTGTATCTCTCCCCTCTGTCTCTCTCTCTCTCCCCTCTGTCTCTCACTCCCCTCTGTCAATCTCCCCTCTGTCTCTCTCTCTCCCGTCCATCTCTCTCTCTCTTCCCTCTCCCTCTCTCTCTCTCTCTCTCTCTCTCTCTCTCTCTCTATCCCCCCTCTGTCTCCCCTCTGTCACTCTCTCCCTCCCCTGTCTCTCTCTTTCTCTTTCTCGCCCCTCTTTTTCCCTCTCCTGTCTCTCTCTTTCCCCCCTCTGTCTCTCTCTCGCCTCTCTCTCTCTCTCTCTCTCTCCCCCCTCTGTCTCCCCTCTGTCACTCTCTCCCTCCCCTGTATCTCTCTTTCTCTCCCCTGTCTCTCTCTCTCTCCTCTCTGTCTCTCTCTCTCCCCTCTGTCTCTCTCTCCCCTCTGTCTCTCTCGCTCTTTCTCGCCCCTCTTTTTCCCCTCTGTCACTCTCTTCCTCCCCTGTCTCGATCTTTCTCTCCACCGTCACTCTCTCTCTCCCCTCTGTCTCTCTCCCCCAAATAACTCTCTCTCTCTCTTTCCTCCCTCTCTCTCTCTCTCCCCCCCTCTCTCTCTCTATCCCCCCTCTGTCTCCCCTCTGTCACTCTCTCCCTCCCCTGTCTCTCTCTTTCTCTCCCCTGTCTCTCTCTCCCCTCTGTCTCTCTCTCCCTCCCCTCTGTCTCTCTGTATCTCTCCCCTCTGTCTCTCTCTCTCCCCTCTGTCTCTCTCTCTCTCTCTATCCCCCCTCTCCCTCCCCTCTGTCACTCTCTCCCTCCCCTGTCTCTCTCTTTCTCATTCTTGCCCCTCTTTTTCCCTCTCCTGTCTCTCTCTTTCCCCCCTCTGTCTCTCTCTCGCCTCTCTCTCTCTCTCTCCCCCCTCTGTCTCCCCTCTGTCACTCTCTCCCTCCCCTGTATCTCTCTTTCTCTCCCCTGTCTCTCTCTCTCTCCCCTCTGTCTCTCTCTCTCCCCTCTGTCTCTCTCGCTCTTTCTCGCCCCTCTTTTTCCCCTCTGTCACTCTCTTCCTCCCCTCTCTCTCTCTTTCTCTCCCCTGTCTCTCTCTCTCTCCCCTCTGTCTCTCTCCCCCCAATAACTCTCTCTCTCTCTCTTTCCTCCCTCTCTTTCTCTCTCCCCCCTCTCTCTCTCTCTATCCCCCCTCTGTCTCCCCTCTGTCACTCTCTCCCTCCCCTGTCTCTCTCTTTCTCTCCCCTGTCTCTCTCTCCCCTCTGTCTCTCTCTCCCTCCCCTCTGTCTCTCTGTATCTCTCCCCTCTGTCTCTCTCTCTCTCTCCCCTCTGTCTCTCACTCCCCTCTGTCAATCTCCCCTCTGTCTCTCTCTCTTCCCTGTCTCTCTCTCTCCCCCCTCTCTCTCTCTCTCTCTCTCTCTCACCTCTGTCTCTCTCTCACACCTCTGTCTCCCTCTCTCCCCCTCTGTCTCTCTCTCTCCCCCCTCTGACTCTCCCCTCTGTCTCTCTATCTCCCCTCTCTCTGTCTCTCCCTTCTGTCTCTCTCTCCCCTCTTTCTCTCTCCTCCCTCTGTCTCTCTCCTCACCTGTCTCTCTCTCCCCTCTGTCTCTCTACCCATCTGTTTCTCTCCCCCCTCTTTCTCACTCTCTCTCTCCCCTCTGTCTCACTCTCTCTCCCCCTATAACTCTCTCTCTCTCTTTCCCCCTCTGTCTGTCTCTCTCTCTCCCCCTCTCTCTGTCTCTCTCTCTTTCTCTCTTTCTATCCCCCCTCTGTCTCTCTCTCCCCTCTGTCCTTCTCCCCTCTGTCTTGCCTCTGTCTCTCTCTGTCCCCTATCTCTCTCTCCCTCTATTTCCCCTCTCTCTTTCTCTCACCTCTGTCTCTATCTCACCTCTGTCTCTTTCTCTCTCCCTCCCCTCTATCTCTTTCTCTCCCTTGTCTCTCTCTCCTCTCTCTCTCTCACACCTCTGTCTCTCTCTCATCCTCCCCTCTGTCTCACTCTCTCCCTCCCCTCTGTCTCACTCTCTCCCTCCCCTGTCTCTCTCTTTCAATCCCCTGTCTCTCTCTCTTTCCTCTCTGTCTCTCTCTCTCCACTCTGTCTCTCTCTCCCCTCTGTCTCTTTCTCTCCGCTCTGTCTCTGTCCCCTATGTCTCCCTCTCCCCTCTGTCTCTCTCTCTACCCTCTGTCTCTCCCTCTCTACCCTCTGTCTCTCCTCCCTCTGTCTCTCTCTTCCCTCTGTTCTCTCTCTCCCATCTCTCTCTCTCTCTCCCATCTGTCTCTCTCTCTCCCCTCTGTTTCTCTCTTTATCCCCTCTGTCTCTCTCTCCCCTCTGTCTCTCTCTCCCCTGTCTCTCCTCTCTTTCTCACTCCCCTCTCTCTCTCTCTCTCTCTCTCTCTCTCACCTCTGTCTCTCTCTCCCCTCTCTCTCTGTCTCTCTCTCTCCCCCGTCTGTCTCTCTCTCCCCATTGTCTCTCTATCTCCCATCTCTCTGTCTCTCTCTCCCCTCTGTTTCTCGCTCCCCTCTGTCTCTCTCTCTTTCCCATCTGTCTCTCTCTCCCCACTGTCTCTCTCTCCCCTCTGTCTCTCCCCTCTGTCTCTCTCTCCCTTCTGTCTCTCTTCTCCCTCTGTCTCTCTCTCTAACCCTCTGTTTGTGTGTCTCTCTCTCTCTAACCCTCTGTGTGTCTCTCTCTCTCTCCCCCCTGTCTCTATTTTAATGGGCCTTGATTTCTAGATCTCATAATCAGATCAAGCATTTTGTTATCTAGTAAGAGGTTCTGTTACAATCCTTTAGACTAAAATCAGATGTTTACTAAGGTGACCAGTTTTCCAAGACATCATTTAAAGGGACATGAAACCCATATTTTTTCTTTCATGATTTAGAAAGAGCATGCAGTTTTAAATAACTTTCCAATTTGCATCTAATATCTAAGTTTCTTCATTCTCTTGATATACTTTGTTGAAAATCATATCTAAATATGCTCAGTGTTGCTGATTGGTGGCTGCATATAGATACCTCATGTGATTGGCTCACCCATGTGCATTGTTATTTTTTCAACAAAGAATTTTTTAAAGAATGAAGGCGTATCCTAGTCAGTGCCTCAACAGCTACTGACCTCACCGCACATCACTGGAAAGATCTATTATAAGATATGGCCCAAATATCTGTATTGGTGTGAATCCAGAGGCTACTCTTGGAGTAGGGTCAGGATTCCTAGGATTTTGTCTTTTCTCTAGGAGGGTCTGGAGAATGGGTTTATCTGCAAGTACCCTGAAGGGTCAAATTTCTGCTTTATCTATTTTGTGGCGGATGTGCCAGATGTTCAGTCTTTTTGTCAGGCCCTGGTTAGAATTCGGCCTATGTTTAAGTTTGCAACTCCTCCTTGGAGTCTTAATTTAGTTCTTAGAGTTCTCCAACAGGCTCTGTTTGAGCCTATGCATTCTTTGGATATTACGTTGTTAACCTGGAAGGTTTTGTTTTTGGTTGCTATCTTTCTGGCTCAAAGAGTTTTGGAGCTTTCAGCATTGCAGTGAGTCTCCTTTTCTTATTTTTCATTCTGATAAGGTAGTACTGCGCACTGCTCTAGGTTTTCTTCCCAATGTTGTTTCTAATAAGAATATTAATCAAGAAATTGTTGTTCCTTCTTCGTGTCCTAATCCTTCTTCTCATAAGGAATGTTTGTTGCACAACCTAGATGTAGTTCATGCTTTGAAATATTATTTGCAGGCGACTAAGGATTTTTGCCAGTCTTCCTTTTAATTTGTTGTTTTTCTGGGAACGTCTGGTTGGTTGAGGAGTGTTATTCGCTTGGCATATGAGACTGCTGGTCAGCTGCCTCCTGGTAAAATTACAGCTCATTCCACGAGAGCTGTTTCTTCTACTTGGACATCATAAAATGGAGCTTCTATAGATCAGCTTTGCAAGGCTGCCACTTGGTCATCTTTACACACTTTTTCAAAATTTTACAAATTTGATACTTTTGCTTCAGTGGAGGCTTCTTTTGGGAGAAAGGTTCTTCAAGCAGTGGTGCCTTCTGTTTAGGTTACCTGTCTTGTCCCTCCCTTATCATCCGTGTCCTCTAGCTTGGGTATTGATTCCCAATAGTAATTATGATGATCCGTGGACTCACCGTGTCATTAGAAAGAAAATGAAATTTATGGTTACCTGATAAATTAGTTTCTTTCTTGTCACTGTGGGTCCACGGCCCGCCCTGTATTTTTAGACAGTTTATTTTTATATAAACCTCAGGCACCTCTGCACCTTATATTACTTCCTTTCTCCTTTACCTTTGGTCGAATGACTGGGGGTTGTGGGTAAGGGAGTGGTATTTAACAGCTTTGCTGTGGTGCTCTTTGCTTCCTCCTGCTGGTCAGGAGTGATATTTCCCAATAGTAATTATGATGATCCGTGGACTCACTGTGTCAAGAAAGAAACAAATTTATCAGGTAAGCATAAATTTCATTTTTTACCTCTGTGATTACCTTGTATCTAAGCATCTTCTGACAGCCGTCTGATCACATAACTTTTTAATTATTATCTATTGACTTTTGGCATTTTAGCCAATTAGTGCTGTGTTTTGCACAGTCCATGGGTGTGAGCATAAAGTTAACTATATGGCTCACATGAACTAGCACTCTGCTGTTGTGAAAATCTAATAAAAAAGCATGTGATAAGAGGCTATCAGTAGTGGCTTACAAACAGGCAAACATTTTGAGGTTTGAATGTTATAAAGTATATTAATATAACAATGTTGTTTGTGCAAAGCTGGGGAGTGGGTAGTAAAGGCGTTATTTATGGGTTTTAAACAATTACAATTTTAGTGTTGATTGTCTCTTTAAAAATGTGACAATACTGTGCAGTTTCCATTTTTTTTAACATATCAAATTTTTGGATAGTATATGCAACCTCTGTATTCACACACCTTTTATTCCAACATGAACACCTTCAGTTTCTCAGTATGTCCTTCAATTTTGTCATAACCATCATTTTTCAAAGAAAGTGATTTCTGTTTCTGCTGCAGTAAGGTATTCTTCAAGGCAGTAATAATAGTATTGTATTGAGTATGTTAGCTACCTCTTACTCTACCAATTTATTATTGAAATTTTCTGGTTTGACTTGGCTTTCCCTCACTGCTTTTGTTTAATCATTTAAATTGGACTGACTTTAGTTAATTGACTTCAGCTTGCCTTTGGATTTTGCATTTGTATTCTGAATTTGTACTAGTTTCCTTGTCTGGTTTTGACCTGGATTTTCTGACTTTGTATTCTCAAATTTCTTACCTAAGTATAGTGAATTTCTAGTTTGCTTTTTTTATTTGGTTGTTTTTGGAGGGTTTTTTTGTTGCTACTAATTTCTGCATCTCCAGTATCCAACAACCTTATTACAATGTATGCCTCTGTTCTCATAAAATTTGCATTAAAGGTATTTATTTTACAATTTACATGCTCTCTTCTAGAATCATACACCTAGATTTAGAGTTCTGCGTTAGCCGTCAAAAGCAGCGTTAAGGGGTCGTAACGCTGCTTTTTACCGCCCGCTGGTATTTAGAATCAGCCAGGAAAGGATCTAACACTCACTTTCCAGCCGCGACTTTTCCATACCGCAGATCCCCTTACGTCAATTGCGTATCCTATCTTTTCAATGGGATCTTCCTAACGCCGGTATTTAGAGTCTTGGCTGAAGTGAGCATTAGACCCTTTACCGACAAGACTCCAGCCGCAGAAAAAAGTCAGTAGTTAAGAGCTTTCTGGGCTAACGCCGGTTTATAAAGCTCTTAACTACTGTGCTCTAAAGTACACTAACACCCATAAACTACCTATGTACCCCTAAGCCGAGGTCGCCCCACATCGCCGCCACTGTAATAAATATTTGTAACCCCTAATCTGCCGACCGCACATCGCCGCCACCTACATTATACCTATGTACCCCTAATATGCTGCCCTTAACATCGCCGACACTTACATAATATTTATTAACCCCTAATCTGCCCCACCCAACGTTGCTGATATCTTACCTACACTTATTAACCCCTAATCTGCCGACCGGACCTAGCCGCTACTCTAATAAATGGATTAACCCCTAAACCGCCTCACTCCCGCCTCAAAAACCCTATAATAAATATTATTAACCCCTAATCTGCCCTCACTAACATCGCCGACACCTAACTTAAGTATTAACCCCTAATCTGCCGACCGGACCTCGCCGCCACTCTAATAAATGGATTAACCCCTAAAGCTAAGTCTAACCCTAACCCTAACACCCCCCTAAGTTAAATATAATTTTAATCTAACGAAATAAATTAAATATTATTAACTAAAGTATTCCTATTTAAAACTAAATACTTACCTGTAAAATAAACCCTAATATAGCTACAATATAACGAATAATTATATTGTAGCTATTTTAGGATTTATATTTATTTTACAGGCAACTTTGTATTTATTTTAACTAGGTACAATAGCTATTAAATAGTTATTTACTATTTAATAGCTACCTAGTTAAAATAATTACCAAATTACCTGTAAAATAAATCCTAACCTAAATTACAATTAAACCTAACACTACACTATCAATAAATAAATTAAATCAATTAACTACAAGTACCTACAATTAAATAAACTAAACTAAATTACAAAAAACAAACAAACACTAAATTACAAAAAATAAAAAAAGATTACAAGGATTTTAAGCTAATTACACCTACTCTAAGCCTCCTAATAAAATAACAAAGCCCCCCAAAATAAAAAATTCCCTACCCTAATCTAAAGTAAAATAGTTAACCGCTCTATTACCTTACCAGCCCTTAAAAGGGCTTTTTGCGGGGCATGCCCCAAAGAAATCAGCGCTTTTGCCTGTAAAAAAAACACAATACCACCCCCCAACATTACAACCCACCACCCACATACCCCTACTCTAACCCAAACCCCCCTTAAATAAACCTAACACTACCCCCTGAAGATCTCCCTACCTTGAGTCGTCTTCATTCAGCCGAGCACCGATGGACCAAAAGAAAACATCTGGAGCAGCAGAAGTCTTCATCCTATCAAGGCAGAAGAGGACATCCGGACCGGCAGACATCTTCATCCAAGCAGCATCTTCTATCTTCATCCATCCGACGAGGAGGAGCTCCATCTTCAAGACCTCTGGCGCGGAACATCCTCCATCCCCGACGACTAGACGACGAATTAAGGTTCCTTTAAATGACATCATCCAAGATGGCGTCCCTCAAATTCCGATTGGCTGATAGGATCCGATCTGTTCTGATCTGATAGAATGCGAGCTCAATCTGATTGGCTGATTGGATCAGCCAATCCAATTGAACTTGAATCTGATCGGCTGATCCCATTTAGTGTTTGTTTGTTTTTGTAATTTAGTTTAGTTTATTTAATTGTAGGTACTTGTAGTTAATTGATTTAATTTATTTATTGATAGTGTAGTGTTAGGTTTAATTGTAACTTATGTTAGGATTTATTTTACAGGTAATTTGGTAATTATTTTAACTAGGTAGCTATTAAATAGTTAATAACTATTTAATAGCTATTGTACCTAGTTAAAATAAATACAAAGTTGCCTGTAAAATAAATATAAATCCTAAAATAGCTACAATATAATTATTTGTTATATTGTAGCTATATTAGGGTTTATTTTACAGGTAAGTATTTAGTTTTAAATAGGAAAACTTTAGTTAATAATATTTAATTTATTTTGTTAGATTAAAATTATATTTAATTTAGGGGGTGTTAGGGTTAGACTTAGCTTTAGGGGTTAATACATTTATAAGAGTAGCGGCGAGGTCCGGTCGGCAGATTAGGGGTTAATACTTGAAGTTAGGTGTCGGCGATGTTAGGGGGGCAGATTATGGGTTAATACTATTTATTATAGGGTTTGCGAGGCGGGAGTGCGGCGGTTTAGGGGTTAATACATTTATTATAGTGGCGGCGATGTCCGGTTGGCAGATTAGGGGTTAATAAGTGTAGGTAGGTAGCGGCAACGTTGGGGGCGGCAGATTAGGGGTTAAAAAATATAATATAGGGGTCGGCGATGTTAGGGGCAGCAGATTAGGGGTACATAGCTATAATGTAGTTTGCGGCGGTGCCCGGAGCGGCAGATTAGGGGTTAATAATATAATGCAGGGGTCAGTGATAGTGGGGGTGGCAGATTAGGGGTTAATAAGTGTGAGATTAGGAGTGTTTAGACTCGGGGTACATGTTAGGGTGTTAGGTGCAGACTTAGAAAGTGTTTCCCCATAGGAAACAATGGGGCTGCATTAGGAGCTGAACGCTCCTTTTTTTGCAGGTGTTAGATTTTTTTTCAGCCCAAACTGCCCCATTGTTTCCTATGGGGGAATCGTGCACCAGCATGTTTTTCCAGCTAGCCGCTACCGTAAGCAACGCTGGTATGGAGAGTTGAAGTGGTGGTAAATATGCCTGTACGCTCCCTTTTTGGAGCCTAACGCAGCCCTTCAGAGAACTCTCAATACCAGCGTTATTTAAAAGGTGCAGGGGGAAAAAACACGAGTAGCTAACGCACCCCTTTGGCTCTAACTCTAAATCTAGCCGATAGTGTTTCTTAATAATATCTTTTTCTATTTACCAATGCAAGTTACGTTTTTGTCGCAAATGCAAAACCAAACTTTTAGAAAGGTCTATTTTCCTTTGGTATTTAGAATTATTAATCTACATCTACTATTAGTACTTATATGTTATTTTGCTTTGTAGACATTGATTAGAGAGAGTTAAGCTTCGGAGTTTGCTCTCTCACCCCTGACTTCTCCTTGGTTACTGAGTTTAACTTACAGTGTACCAGTAAAGGTTTGTGGTAAGTTAGGTCTCTCAGACATTGATTCCAGCTTGTTATATTCTGGAAAAGTATTCTACCTAATGCTGGTGAAGATATGGGCTGGCCAGGAAAATGGTTTGCTATTTGTTACACATTTGTTGGAGACTACCTCAGTTGTAGAAGCCCCATTCATTTTCAGAAATAGTTTTGCTATCGGTCTCAGCTACCAGCACAGTATTTAAATAATGTTTTTAACATTTCATTAAAGTTTTCATTACACTAAAACTAAACAAACCGTGCCCACTTTTTATTTACAATGCATCTTTATGTCCCTGCTAAAATAGTTTTCAGTGTTTGATAGCACCCTATATTAAACATATATATTGTAACCATATGACAACCTATGCTAACTATGGCCTAGATGTAGAGTTTGGCGGTAGCCGTCAAAACCAGCGTTAGAGGCTCCAAACGCTTGTTTTTACCGCCCTCCGGTATTTAGAGTTTAGTTACCGACACTCAAAAATCACCCAACGCACAAATCTCTACCGACAGCTCAGACCCAGTAGTTAACATCTACCGACAAAATAAACATCCATGAATCACAAAACAAATATTACACAAAGTACGCTTACACTCATACAAACACTACACTATATTTATTTTTCAGATTTAATATTTTTTCTTCAAAATAGAAAGGATCCAAGTTGCGAGATCTCGGGTGTTAGAAAAAAAACCAACACAAATCCATTTTGCCATTGACTTACATTGACACACGGGAAAAGACCCTCATATAGCTACATCTAACTAATAATATTATCACAAACATACACTCATCGATGTATACAAAAAATATACTTCACATAACATACACAAACAAGTTATTTATTACAAAATGAACACGATTTATCTACTTTTTCACACAAGACCACGATGTCACTCACTTTACGAGGAAAACCAGTGTTTGAATTTTTTTTAACCAAAATTTTGAGCCTCCATTGACTTCTATGGGGAAGACGTGCTCGTGCACGCGACAGACAGATTTCCCTAACGCACGCAAAAAGCGTAGACAAAAAAACTCCAAATACCAGCGCTAGAAATCGGAAAAAAAAAACATGCTTTTCTGCGTTAGACCCAGCTATGACAAATAGATCAAGAAATTACTATTTCCCTATGGTGGACTTATGGATTTTACTTATTGAATATTCACAACAGAATTAAATTGTTTCATACTTTTACATTACATCAACTACAAATCAACATCACTAGTAACAAACATTTTATAAAATAAAATCACATTTAAACGGACACAAAAATAATTACAACATTTCAGGATTCACAAACAGTACACAATGGGAAACATCTCTCATTTACCTTTATTATTGCATTTCATTTATTCAACTCATATGCTTGCAGCAACTGCATATCTACATAGGCTTAACACATGATCAGTCATGGATGCACATACATTACTTTTATCATTCACTCATACATGTGCATTCAAATGATGGGGGAAAAACACATTACATTCTCTCTAGGAATCACAAAACTGAAAATAGGGATTTTACTGTACTTTTAGCATCATGATTCCATCACAATAAACCATTAGGAATTACGTACAATAAGAACATCATTACAACAGATTACAGCTGTCACTTTATGGGAAGGAACAACAATGCCAGACCGCTATATAGAAGTCAGCATATGTGGGACACAATCACAATATATACGTATATGTACATAACACGCATCACCCATCACGCAACCACAAAGCACACATATTTTATTCAGCACACAATAACAATGTAGCACAATACAACAACAGAATGAGGATTTCAGAACTACATAGGCAGGTTAATAATATGATGACGTCATTAGAAGATTCAACCATACACATTACAGCTTTACGACTGTACCGCCCCTTTCAGAACTTTAGCACTCAATACTACAATACAACATATACGTAAACAACAGTTTGGGACAGCATTATTAATGCGATTTGAATGGGACAATGAATAAATATTGTCAGCTCGCAAATCACTTATATATACAGGGAGTGCAGAATTATTAGGCAAGTTGTATTTTTGAGGATTAATTTTATTATTGAACAACAACCATGTTCTCAATGAACCCAAAAAACTCATTAATATCAAAGCTGAATATTTTTGGAAGTAGTTTTTAGTTTGTTTTTAGTTTTAGCTATTTTAGGGGGATATCTGTGTGTGCAGGTGACTATTACTGTGCATAATTATTAGGCAACTAAACAAAAAACAAATATATACCCATTTCAATTATTTATTTTTACCAGTGAAACCAATATAACATCTCAACATTCACAAATATACATTTCTGACATTCAAAAACAAAACAAAAACAAATCAGTGACCAATATAGCCATCTTTCTTTGCAAGGACACTCAAAAGCCTGCCATCCATGGATTCTGTCAGTGTTTTGATCTGTTCACCATCAACATTGCGTGCAGCAGCAACCACAGCCTCCCAGACACTGTTCAGAGAGGTGTACTGTTTTCCCTCCTTGTAAATCTCACATTTGATGATGGACCACAGGTTCTCAATGGGGTTCAGATCAGGTGAACAAGGAGGCCATGTCATTAGATTTTCTTCTTTTATACCCTTTCTTGCCAGCCACGCTGTGGAGTACTTGGACGCGTGTGATGGAGCATTGTCCTGCATGAAAATCATGTTTTTCTTGAAGGATGCAGACTTCTTCCTGTACCACTGCTTGAAGAAGGTGTCTTCCAGAAACTGGCAGTAGGACTGGGAGTTGAGCTTGACTCCATCCTCAACCCGAAAAGGCCCCACAAGCTCATCTTTGATGATACCAGCCCAAACCAGTACTCCACCTCCACCTTGCTGGCGACTGAGTTGGACTGGAGCTCTCTGCCCTTTACCAATCCAGCCACGGACCCATCCATCTGGCTCATCAAGACTCACTCTCATTTCATCAGTCCATAAAACCTTAGAAAAATCAGTCTTGAGATATTTCTTGGCCCAGTCTTGACGTTTCAGCTTGTGTGTCTTGTTCAGTGGTGGTCGTCTTTCAGCCTTTCTTACCTTGGCCATGTCTCTGAGTATTGCACACCTTGTGCTTTTGGGCACTCCAGTGATGTTGCAGCTCTGAAATATGGCCAAACTGGTGGCAAGTGGCATCTTGGCAGCTGCACGCTTGACTTTTCTCAGTTCATGGGCAGTTATTTTGCGCCTTGGTTTTTCCACACGCTTCTTGCGACCCTGTTGACTATTTTGAATGAAACACTTGATTGTTCGATGATCACGCTTCAGAAGCTTTGCAATTTTAAGAGTGCTGCATCCCTCTGCAAGATATCTCACTATTTTTGACTTTTCTGAGCCTGTCAAGTCCTTCTTTTGACCCATTTTGCCAAAGGAAAGGAAGTTGCCTAATAATTATGCACACCTGATATAGGGTGTTGATGTCATTAGACCACACCCCTTCTCATTACAGAGATGCACATCACTTAATATGCTTAATTGGTAGTAGGCTTTCGAGCCTATACAGCTTGGAGTAAGACAACATGCATAAAGAGGATGATGTGGTCAAAATACTAATTTGCCTAATAATTCTGCAATCCCTGTATAATACTACAGATGACAGCCGGAAGTTCTTCAGTATTAGTGCCATTTTAATGGGACGCATACAATATTGACAGCTCGGCAATCACTTATATATACACAATATTACAGATGACAGCCGGAAGTTATTCAGTATTAGTGCCATTTTAATGGGACGCATACAATATTTATAGCTCGCTAATCACTTATATATACAATACTACAGATGACAGCCGGAAGTTCTTCAGTATTAGTGCCATTTTAATGGGACGCATACAATATTTACATCTCGGCAATCACTTATATATACAATACTACAGATGGCAGACGGGAAGTTCTGAATTATTATTGCGATTTTAAAGGGACGCATACAAAATTTTTACATCTCGCTAATCACTTATATATACAATACTACAGATGACAGCCGGAAGTTATTCAGTATTAGTGCGATTGTAATGGGACGCATACAATATTTACATCTCGCTAATCACTTATATATACAATACTACAGATGACAGCCGGAAGTTATTCAGTATTAGTGCGATTTGAATGGGATGCATACAATATTTACAGCTCGCTAATCACTTATATATACAATACTACAGATGACAGCCGGAAGTTCTTCAGTATTAGTGCCATTTTAATGGGACGCATACAATATTGACAGCTCGGCAATCACTTATATATACAATACTACAGATGACAGCCGGAAGTTATTCAGTATTAGTGCCATTTTAATGGGACGCATACAATATTTACATCTCGGCAATCACTTATATATACAATACTACAGATGGCAGACGGGAAGTTCTGAATTATTATTGCGATTTTAATGGGACGCATACAATATTGACATCTCGGCAATCACTTATATATACAATACTACAGATGGCAGATGTTACTTTATCGTTTACAAACAATGTTGCAGCAACATTGATCGATCACATTCGATGCACATTATAAACAACTATGCACTTTCATTCATGTTAGCCTGGACGTGTGCTTTTTACTATTAGATCGCGTTTAATAAATATTGATTACGCATATGATCAAACATTACAAACATGCACTGTATGTGTGATATTTGACACTTTCACATTGAGATTCATTGAGGGAAAACAACATTTCAGCAAACACCTAAAAAACGCCCACTGTGAAAGCATTCGCGCCGCTCACATACAAACAAGTGAATACAATTAGCAATCATTACAAACTCACTACCATTGGACTAATTGTACTATAAATCCCCCAAACAATATGGCCAAAGCATCCCTTGTGATCCACATCAGATCAATTTGCATACCTTGTTACGCCTTGCTCTGCTGTTTTGAAATATGGATGATGATGACATGGTAGACGCTGCTGGTGCTGCTATTGGCGAACTAGCTGTTGATAGAATCAGGCAGCCTCGGCGGCTCTGAGTGAGACGAAGGGCTCGTCTGGTTTGAGGTCCTCGTGTCTACAGGGTGAGGCCCACCTTGGAAAACATGAGCGACTTTGAGGTTTATGATAAGTATCGGCTCAATCGCGAACAGCTCATTGGCCTTTACGATCTTCTTAAACCTCATTTGGAGCCACGTATAAGAATAAGGACTGCTGTTCCCGGCATGAGTAAGATGCTAAGTTGTCTATACGTCCTGGCCTCCGGGAGTTTTCAATCCGGAGAAATATACATGCATGGCCTGTCTCAAGGTACATTCTCTGTGGTGTTTGATAACTTTCTGGACGCCATGGTACGTATCAGTAAGCAATACATAGGATTCCCACAGAATGATGGTGATTGGAGGCGCCTGAAGCGGGAATTCTTTGATATTGCTGAATTGCCCAATGTCTTGGGAGCCATAGATTGTACCCACATTGCGCTGCGTGCTCCAATTGATGACTTGCCCTTCAGAAATCACAAACATTTTCATAGCCTCAACATGCAGTATGTTTGTGACGCACAGATGAGGATTATGCATGTGTGTGCGAATTTTGGAGGGGCTTGTCATGATGCCCGCATCCTCTCTCTGTCCACCCTCTGGCGGCAGTTTGAGGAAAGACAAATGCCCCCTGGTTATCTCATTGGTGAGTATTTGTGCACAACATGGTTAATTAGTTAGACAATTGCCACTGTAGTTTTAAAATGTTAGCGTAATGTTCATCTATAGGATGCAATTTAAACATTTATTTATATTTCTGCAAATGTCTAGTTTTAGTTCAATGCAGATATGTAGCATGTCTTACCTTAAATGCTCAGATAGAGAATGCAATGTAACCATTTAGTTGGTATTTTACACAAGGTCTGGTTTAGGAGAAATACGCATATGTAGCATGTCTTAGCTGAAATGGGAAGATAGCAGCAAATGCAATTTAACCATGTCATTGTCTCTTTCCGCAAATGTCTACTTTTAGTTCAATGCAGATATGTAGCATGTCTTACCTTAAATGCTCAGATAGAGAATGCAATGTAACCATTTAGTTGGTATTATACACAAGGTCTGGTTTATGCTAAATACGCATATGTAGCATGTCTTAGCTGAAATGGGAAGATAGCAGCAAATGCAATTTAACCATGTCATTGTCTCTTTCCGCTAATGTCTACTTTTAGTTCAATGCACATATGTAGCATGTCTTACCTTAAATGCTCAGATAGAGAATGCAATGTAACCATTTAGTTGGTATTTTACACAAGGTCTGGTTTAGGAGAAATACGCATATGTAGCATGTCTTAGCTGAAATGAGAAGATAGCAGCAAATGCAATTTAACCATGTATTTGTCTCTTTCCGCTAATGTCTACTTTTAGTTCAATGCAGATATGTAGCATGTCTTACCTTAAATGCTCAGATAGAGAATGCAATGTAACCATTTAGTTGGTATTTTACACAAGGTCTGGTTTAGGAGAAATACGCATATGTAGCATGTCTTAGCTGAAATGGGAAGATAGCAGCAAATGCAATTTAACCATGTCATTGTCTCTTTCCGCTAATGTCTACTTTAAGTTCAATGCACATATGTAGCATGTCTTACCTTAAATGCTCAGATAGAGAATGCAATGTAACCATTTAGTTGGTATTTTACACAAGGTCTGGTTTAGGAGAAATACGCATATGTAGCATGTCTTAGCTGAAATGGGAAGATAGAGAATAATATTGAACTAGATTATTCTTTTAAAAAATAAACATTTGTTAGTGGATTATCGTGTACACAAACTTTTTTTGGAATCAAAATACAATTTTGAGGATTCAGTTTGAATTATGTTCTGTTCATAATTTATAGGTGATTCTGGTTACATGAGCCGGCCTTGGCTTATTACTCCCTTACGTAGCCCTACTGATGTGGCTGAGGAGCGCTACAATAGGGCTCATAAGAGAACCAGGGCTGTGGTTGAACGAATGTTCGGGCTCCTGAAGATGAGGTTCAGGTGCCTTGACAGGTCGGGAGGAGCCCTCCAGTACAACCCAAAGAAGGTGGCTAAGATCGTTATAGCCTGTAGTGTCCTGCATAATATTGCACAGCGGGCTGGGATGCTGCAGGCCGTCCAGGCGCACCGAAACCTCCTCAGAGATGAGGAGGACGATCCAGTTCTAGAGGGGCCATTCCGGGACGAGGGGCTCAATGTCAGAGCAGACATCATCAACCGCCACTTTAGATGGTAAATAATAGAAGTTAGATTAGAGTATTGTCAATAGATGTGAACTCTAGGGAAATGACAAGTAGAGAATTGTGCAAACATGTTAGGATTGTTCATCAAATGCTAAAAATGTGTTTCATTTATTAATATAGGTGATGCTCTGGTCATTGGGTCCTGTAGCGAGTCTTTGCCACCTGGTTTTTAAAGAGAACATCAGCTGGTAAGTATAAATGTATGGACTGTTGCTGGCATGAATTGTACACAAATACATCATATGGCATATATTTTCAAAACTAGTATTTAGTTTACACATTACTTAAAATGTAGGGATCCTCTAGCATAACTATCCTCTAGCATGACTATGGTTCAAAGTCACACATTAGAGGTTCGTTCTGCTCAATATGACTCATCTTCACACTTGATAGAACATAACACAAGATGCTACACACGCTAAGTAATCTAGTGACAGAAATTGATTCAGAAATGGGGGGTGGGAGAGGGGTACAGAACTGATTCACACACTTGTAGTAGTAATTTTAATAAAACTTTTTATGCCATTAGGGAGATGACTTCATGTAAAGACTGAAAGGGAAGAATTTGAAGAATGACAGTGAAGACTTCCCAGACTGACAGTGGAAAAAGACAAGATTGAAACTGAAGAATACCAATGGGATCATGTCTTGCATTATCTTTCAAGTCTGCTGACCTTGAAAACCATACAAAGACATGTTCACATGGTAAGTGCCAACTATTTGATAGAATAAGGCTGTGGAGGCATCCTATTGGAGACACTTACATTATTTTTTAATTTTTAGATGGTATTTCACAGTCCTCTATTTTTGAAATGATGAATAAGACACCTATTGAAGATCAACTGTTTTCTCCAGAATTGACTTTCAAAGACCATGCATTATCCAGGTTGGTTTACCAATGCATGATAGTTAAGAATCACAGGAAGAATGTAGAATATTTGTAGCTTACATACATTAGTCATACTTTGTTCATAATTAAATATTTAGGAATCACAATCAGACACTTAGATTATTTTTTAATTTTTAGATGGTATTTCAGTCCTCTATTTTTGAAATGATGAATAAGACACCTATTGAAGATCAACTGTTTTCTCCAGAATTGACTTTCAAAGACCATGCATTATCCAGGTTGGTTTACCAATGCATGATAGTTAAGAATCACAGACATAATGTAGAATATTTGTAGCTTACATACATTAGTCATACTTTGTTCATAATTAGATATTTAGGTATCACAATCAGACACTTAGATTATTTTTTAATTTTTAGATGGTTTTTCAGTCCTCTATTTTTGAAATGATGAATAAGACACCTATTGAAGATCAACTGTTTTCTCCAGAATTGACTTTCAAAGACCATGCATTATCCAGGTTGGTTTACCAATGCATGATAGTTAAGAATCACAGGAAGAATGTAGAATATTTGTAGTTTACATACATTAGTCATACTTTGTTCATAATTAGATATTTAGGTATCACAATCAGATAAAGGAATACATATTATAGTTGATATCGAGGTATTTGAATGGACATGAAATATTACATTTATGTTCAGCATACATATATATTTATTATTTAAATGTGATATACATTATTATGTATAATTAGAAATGCTGATATTTAAATGTAATTTTTATTACACAATATAATGGTGTATGTTTTTTTTTGTTTTTTAATCCAAAAATTTAATTCATAAATATCTTGATAAAATGTTGCACAAAGTTAGAGCATAGACACAAGATGATTGTAAATGTATTTTATGAATATTTTACAACGTGTGTATTAACTTTGTAAAATATTTTTTTTTATTTTCAGATTTTCATCTGATGACTTCCAGGAATATTTTTTTTTTTTGTTAAAAGAACTTTTTTTTTTTAAATGGTAATAATCAACATTTTATTATTAAAAACCCTCTTTTGAACAGATTATAATAAATATTCAATCAAGCATTTTTATTCTAATGACTGCTCTATTCTTCACATTTTCAAGTTGATTATTCTTATAAATCGATACAGATGTGATTTAGTGCTATCCCAAATGTGTTCACTAATATATATCTATATCATTCATAGAGAGAGTTGTTGTGGGGAGCCCAGAGGGATCCAGCACCGACACAGAGCTGCCTTTGCGGTCTTCTGGTTAGTCCATTGACTCATTTATATGTCATTGAAGCTGTATTGGTAATCAATATTATGAGCATGATTCTGATGAAGCATAACATTTGAAACAAACATATAATTTACTCCTCTGATTATATATTAAAGGGACAGTAAACCTTAAAAATAATGTTATATAATTCTGCACATAGTGCAGAATTATATAACATTATTTAAGTGCTATAGCCATAAAAGCATTTTTTCCTTTTATATTTTGCTAAAATACGGCGCTTTTACAGACCCGCTCTCTGCTATCTGCTGAGCGGGTCTGTAATATTCAGTCAGCGCATCGGACCAGCTGTATAGTCACAGCCCGGCCCGACCGCGCCATAAGACTAAGTGCAGCTTGCTCCTGTCACAGGAGCGAGCTGCACTTAGTCTTATGGCGCGGTCGGGCCGGGCTGTGACTATACAGCTGGCCCGATGCGCTGACTGAATATTACAGACCCGCTCAGCAGAGAGCAGAGGGCGGGTCTGTAAAAGTGCCGTATTTTAGCAAAATATAAAAGGAAAAAATGCTTTTATGGCTATAGCACTTAAATAATGTTATATAATTCTGCACTATGTGCAGAATTATATAACATTATTTTTAAGGTTTACTGTCCCTTTAATTTTATTTTAATATTGAAAGATTAAGAATTAAAACTTTCTTAGTCTACACCTTTGTTATTCAGAAGATGTATAGCATATGTTTGTTTCCATGTTCAATTTTGACAACAATCATCAAGTGATACACACATGAGAAATCTTAAATGTTCAATGTACTATGCTTTTATGATTTTAAAATTAATACAAACAATAAATCGAAAATCTGAATCATTGAGAATAACAAATCTAATGTCATTTGTATGCTCCATCAAAATGATGTAAATCATAACTTTGGGTGTGTATATCTTTAATGCAACATTGATGTGTGTCTTTGAGCAACAGTAACATATGTTATAATATCTGATCTTAACGTGTACACAACATGTTATGTTTTACAGAGATTGATTTAACATGTGGGACGGAGGAGGAAGAGGCTCCCTTGAAGTCTGATGGTATGTGAAATATATCTAACATGTATCCAACATGTTTCTTTATTGGAAATCATTTTATTGAAGACATTCAAAGTCTACAGCTTTTGCACTTTAAAAAGGAATATTATTTGTCTGTTCAAATACACTACTGCCCCCTTTATATATCAGGCAGCATGAAGATATGCTTGGATTTGTTAAAATATTTGGATTTCTAATTCATGCCATCATGATGTCACATGCATATTCCAGGCCAAACCACAATAATAATTTTATAATTGTACAGACAGTCATTGCTATTCATCTGAGTGCCTATATGCATACCATATCCTCATGTCATCATTGTTTAGAAATTCAAACACACTTCTAAGTATATTGCAGACATAATCAAGTTGAAATGCGTTGATTTGATTTCATGATGTATGAGATGTTAATATATTTTTATTATTTATTTCAGATGGATCCTCCTCTTCTGGTCATCAGTTTTCCGCCCCTGCCCAATCCCCTGCCCAATCCCCTGCCCAGTTCCCTGCCCAGTTCCCTGCCCAGTCCCCTGCCCAGGCCCAGGCCCCTGCCCAGTCCCCTGCCCAGCCCCCTGCCCCTCCACAGACCACAGACCCTCCCGGCCCTTCCCATTTTTCCTATCCTGTCCCTCCCAAAAAATGCCCCTTCCTCCCCCTTCGCCGCTCTCCCCGTCTTTTGGCCCGTACAGCTACCCCAGCTGCCCAGCCCCCAACTCACCACTCCCCAGCTGTATGGGCTACCCCAGAGCAGCAGCCCATCCCTCCCCAACCCAATCCCATCCCTCCCCAACCCAATCCCATCCCTCCCCAACCCAATCCCATCCCTCCCCCCTGTCTCAACCTTCATTGTCCTGGGTGTCGGATTGTCCTTCCCAGGCACAGCTGTAAGTATCATTCAAAATCAACATTATAAGATACTTAAAGGTACACTGAAGGCAAATTGTTTCTATTGTGATTCAAATAGAGCATGCAATGTTAATCAAATTTATAATTTACTACTCTTATCAATTGTTCTTCATTCTCTTGCTATCTTTATTGAAACAAAGATATGCCTCTAATTATTTTTTAATAAAACAAAATCTGGACATCATTTCTTTATTGTTGGATGAATGTATCCATCAATCAGCAGGGACAACCAAAGTTGATAACCAAAAATGGCCTGCCCTATAAACTTACATTCTTGCATTTAAAATATAGCTAGAGAATTCAAACATTTAAAGAATAGGAGTAAATTAATAATTATTTTTAATGTCATGCTCTATCTGAATCAGTAACTAAAATATTTTGGTTTAGTGTCCCTTTAATTTGATATCACTACATATACCAATCGCCACTACTTGGATCCAACAATTTATGTACAAATGTTCATACATTATCTCTTGTATAACCCAGTGGGAATGTAATTTCCTCTGGTTGCTATGTTTACACAGCTTGTCCTCAACGCCAAAATGTTTAAGGATAGGTGTGCCTACCACAGTATAACTAAAATATTTAAATTGCTAATGTAAGTACAATGTAAATCCTTTTACAAGATTTTAGACACTCAAGCTGTAAAAGTGGATCATCAAAAACTAATTAAAGGGGATGACATGTTGGAGTAAAATGTCCCTTTAATGGGTTAGGTCTGTCTGAATAACATATTTCATGTGTAAATAATCAATGTCAACAAATTAATTTAAAGAATTATTTGTCTTTATGATGACAATGTATCTTTGCTTATTTTTTGTTCTGTTGTGTAATTATCATTAATATTTTATTTTTTCTTTATTTTAGGCTGTGACTCAACATGGCTCACGCTAGAAGGTCTAGCCCGCGTAGAGCAGGCCGTGTTGAGGAACGCAGCTGTCCTGAGAGGGATGAGCGACACCATGCAGGCCCAGATACAGGTTCAGCATTTGACTCTACGTCAGATGAGGCGGTGGAATTCAATGCTTGAATCTGTAGCTAGACAGGCACAGGACGATGAAGGGGATGACCAGTAAGTGGAGGATCTGGAGATGCTCCAAGGACGCAGATAAGAATCCTCCGTCCACATGTTGATGTTGGTTTTTATGGTTGCCATTTGGCCTTTTTTTATTGTTGTGCCTGTTGCACTCTTTTACCTTGTCATATGGCTCCAATGGGGCTATGCTGGCCCTTGGCTACTCTCTTCATGGACTGTGATGCACTCTGTTACCTTGTCATATGGCTCCAATGGGGCTATGCTGGCCCTTGGCAACTCTCTTCATGGACTGTGATGCACTCTGTTACCTTGTCATATGGCTCCAATGGGGCAATGCTGGCCCTTGGCTACTCTCTTCTTGGACTGTGATGCACTCTGTTACCTTGTCATATGGCTCCAATGGGGCTATGCTGGCCCTTGGCAAATCTCTTCATGGACTGTGATGCACTCTGTTACCTTGTCATATGGCTCCAATGGGGCTATGCTGGCCCTTGGCTACTCTCTTCATGGACTGTGATGCACTCTGTTACCTTGTCATATGGCTCCAATGGGGCTATGCTGGCCCTTGGCAACTCTCTTCATGGACTGTGATGCACTCTGTTACCTTGTCATATGGCTCCAATGGGGCTATGCTGGCCCTTGGCTACTCTCTTCATGGACTGTGATGCACTCTGTTACCTTTTCATATGGCTCCAATGGGGCTATGCTGGCCCTTGGCAACTCTCTTGATGGACTGTGATGCACTCTGTTACCTTGTCATATGGCTCCAATTTTCCTGATCTTTAAAAGATTATTTATAAACGTTGTTGATGTTTTCTGACATACTAATAAAAGACATGTTATTGCACCTTTGTCCTCTTTATTCATGTCATTGATTGAAATCTCTAGTTTATCTGGTTGATCCTTAAAGGGACCTTAGCAAAAATAATGGTGTTTCCTGAATCATATATGTAATACAATTGTAAATGACTTTAAGATTAACATCTCCAATGTAATTTTATTATTTGTCTTTATATATTTTTCGTAAAGCTTTATCATTGCATGATTATGATTAACATAGTAATTCTTTTATATATGTATATATAGATTGTTATTTGTGTATATATATGTATATTGCAAATTTCACATCCATGTGTGTATTTATAAACTCTGCGTGAATTGATGCACCTTTAACAAATGATCTGAGGATTGATACAATGATATAATCCCTGTAAAGTGTTCATTTTATTGAAATAGTATTGTCTCTGTGTATCCTCTTTTTAAAAATATAAACCATGTCCCTTTAAGTGATGCTGAGCACAATTGTTAATGAATGGATTTCCATTTCTAAAGCGTTTTTGTCCTTTTTACATGAACAAGGACATATAATCTTATTAATAAACAATCTTATTGTAATGTTGACAGAACATGTATTTCATTTTCAATTCTATCTTATTGTAGTAGTGTAACCAAATCAATCTCTGAGTGTAATGCGCATATTTTAGATGAGGAATATGTTTTTCAAAATATTTGTAAAAAATACTTCTCCTCCCATATATGGCTATAGGTAGGCTGACCATATTTCAACTTGAATAAATGACACGTTTGATCAATACATGTGTCATTATTGTTATTCCAAAACAATCTAAACATATCTTAAAACATCAATGGCATATGTATTTCTCATGTGTATCTTTTAAATGTTAAAGATATAAACCATAGCTATAGTTAAAGGGACAGTCAAGTCCGAAAAGATGATTCATGATTTTGTGACATTCCTAGATAGCAATATAGACACATACTAGTTACTAAAATATAAATACGTTTCTTATTGAGATGCCAAGCTGTCAACTGAGTCCTTGTATTGGCTGCGGTTTTTCAGCGATCTCGGATGCGCCATGTTGCTTAAGACGTCACCTGCCAGGCTGTCCAATGATTCCTTGTATTGACTGACGTTTTTACGCGATCAAGGATGCGCCTTTTATTGGATGGCGTTTTTACGCGATCAAGGATGCGCCTTTTATTGGATTGCGTTCTTACGTGATCAAGAATGCGCCTTTTATTGGATTGCGTTCTTATGTGATCAAGGAAGCGCCATGTTAATTAAGACGTCACATGCAAAGGTGTAAAAAAACGTCTTATTGTATTACGTAGTCCCGCAATATTTGTTTGTGCACGTTACACACGTTTGTGAATGAGAAGACAAGATTAAAACCATGGCGAATATGGATTGTTTGCATCATGTTAAATTGTTGACCCATAGCTGATAAAGACCACCACATTCTCTTTTGCTGGATGTCTGGTTGAATAAACGAATGAAAGCAAAATGTTTTCATGCATAAGATATTTCGAGGCAAGTGCAAATCTCTATAGTCCATCTTGTTTAATATGTTTGTCAACAATATGTTCCTTTTTATGAAAAATGACTGTTGTGTTTAATGTTAAAGATATCTAATTCATAAATATGCGCTATTGTATTAGAATAAAGTAATCAATATGCATTTATCTTTATCATATGCTAAATATATGATGCCGACTTCTTCTAAATGTAATTTCGTCGTATATTTTATTAAAGGTTCATTAGACACTCACATTAAAAAACAAAATATTTTATTTGGTCTCTAGTTATATAGTCCATTGTTTACCAAATACATGTCTACTTTTGCTTCTGTTCAAATAAAATTGAAGTAATTTTCAGACTCATCGCCAAGCCTCAAAGTTTCATGTGAGTACCATCTCCAGCTTTCTCCTGTTTGTGTAAAGGGTCTTTTCATATGTTAATGATGGGGTATTGTCTTGTTTTACGGTTGTAATGGGGGTTCATCTATCTTTTCAATAGAGATAACCCGATTTTATTTGAAAGTGTTTAAAGCTTTTTAATATTGATTTTGATATCAGTATATGTTAATCTTGTTGTTTCTAGTAGTGTCTATTACATGCAGTTCTGTTAAAGATTGTATACTGTCCCTTTAATGCAAATGTTGATTTTTCTATCATGTATGAGTTAATCTCCAAATATATTATTGTTAGCATTTATTTTTTTTTCCACTCCTAAAAGGACTTTAAACCATATTCATTGTTAAAACAAATGTCTTTCTAAAAGAAATTAACACAATAATGTCTCTTTAAGAAAATAGACTTTATTTAACACGTCAATATAAATCTTTTTTCAATATTTCTTGTTTGAACAAGTACATGTAGATATACCAACAATCACCAAATATTATATGTTAGCATATGTAATTTTGTTAAAGGGACAATTTAGAAAACAAATAATGTTTTGCATTATTAAAAAAGTCAATTTTGTAATATCAATGATATCAAAGGTTTCTCACCAATTAATAATTTTTCTGTGTTTATTTTAATTTGCTAGCTAAACCTATGAGGTTCGTGTGCTCATTTCTTAGAGCTTGAAGAGTGCATGTAATCAGAATGCAATTTGACCACTAGAGGGCATTTGGATAGCATTTGTATATATAAAACCTTGAGCTCATACAGCATATTTACCATGTATTGATCATTGATTGTCTAAAATGTTATTATGTCAGAACAACAAAAAAGTGGTCATTTTTCATAGGCATAGATACAAGGGTAAGCACATAAGTCACACATATTTCTCCATGTTTTGTTGTTTCAAACTTGATAATGCGTAATACAGTGTTTTCTTTGTAATCAATAATGTTCTGACTGTCCCTTTAAGCTGTGTTATTGGCATTCAAACAGTAATATGCCATCATGGATAATTGTAATGGTCATTTTTTTTGCGATTCGGGAAACAGTTTGGACATCACATCACAGAAACCAATCAATATCATGAACAAGGATAGGTATGTGATGTTGTTTTCACACACTTATAACCCACACTCTGCAAACAATCTGCCTCCATGGACCCGGTCCCATAGAAGTAGATTATATACAGAGAGTGGTCCACAAGTGTATGAAAACCACATCATCACATACCTATCCATTACACATTAAATAAAAAATAATTAAACATGAAAACAAATACTTACTTCCTCTTCCTTCCCCTCTTCCCACGGGGCTGAGGCTCTGGGAGGGTCAACTGCCGACTCCGACGAGTTCTTATTGGAGATATTGTGGGAAGAGTGGAAGGAAGAGTACTGGGACAACCAAGGTGAGGAGGAGGAGATGGCCGAGGAGATGGCCCGGCAGGAGGAGATGGCCCGGCAGGAGAAGATGGCCCGGCAGGAGAAGATTGCCTGGCTGGAGAAGATGGCCCGGCAGGAGAAGATGGCCCGGCAGGAGCAGATGGACCGGCAGGAGGCCCAGCAGCAGGAGGCCCAGCAGCAGGAGGCTCAGCAGATGGCGGCCCAGGAGCAGGAGGCCCAGCAGATGGCGGCCCAGGAGCAGGAGGCCCAGCAGATGGCGGCCCAGGAGCAGGAGGCCCAGCAGATGGCGGCCCAGGAGCAGGAGGCCCAGCAGATGGCGGCCCAGGAGCAGGAGGCCCAGCAGATGGCGGCCCAGGAGCAGGAGGCCCAGCAGATGGCGGCCCAGGAGCAGGAGGCAGACCAGCAGATGGTGGCCCAGGAGCAGGAGGCAGACCAGCAGATGGCGGCCCAGGAGCAGGAGGCAGACCAGCAGGAGGCAGACCAGCATGCGCCTCCCGGAAGAAATTAAACATCTCTTGTTGGAGTCGAAAGGTTCTGTTTTGGCCTTCTTCTATTCGAGTAAGGAGGTGTATGATTTGTGTTTGGCCTTCAATGATTTTGTTTTGGCCTTCAATAATTCTATTTCTGCCTTCTATATTTTGGATCCGGGAGTTACGCATCTGGTCAATGTAGTCTAGTAGAACCCGCACCTCCGCTATTTCCTCTTGTTGTGCATGGCGGGGTGCCCGTGCATGGCGGCCTGCTGGTGCACGGCGGCCTGCTGGTGCACAGCGGCCTGCTGCTCCTTGAGGGGCCTCTGCTTCTGCGGCCTCTTCCTCTGCTTCCGGGGCCTCTTCGTCAAGGGGGGCCTCTTCGTCAAGGGGGGCCTCTTCCCTCCGAGGTGGAGATTCATCCCCACCACTCTCATCCCGGGGAAAAGGAGGAGCCGGTAGTTGCTGTGCTGCCTCCTCCCCAGACTCTGTATATTTGAAAAATAAATAAATGTATATATTAGCATATTTCCAAATAAAGCTTTAAATTACTTAGCTTACGATACAATTACAAATGCAGCCTCATTAATGCACTTTGAAATCTAACAATCAATACGATTTCCGCATTTTCTAAACCGTGTTTGTGATATCTCTGGTCAATCTGAATGTTTTAGCGTTTGTTTTCAGTCTGTTTAAATGCACACCTAACCTATAGCCTAGATACTAATGTAACCGCAAAGTAATTGTGAATGCGTGTAAATAACGTTATAGCATTAATCTGATCCTTAAAGGGACATGAAACCCAATGTTTTATCTTTCATGATTTAGAAGCATACAATTATAATCAACTTTCTAATTTACTTTTCTTATCTAATTAGCTTCATTCTCTGGATATTCTTTGCTGAAAAGCATATCTAGATATGCTTAGAAGCTGCTGATTGGTAGCTGCATATAGCTGTCTCCTGTGATTGGTTCACCATGTGCATGGCTATTTCTTCATTAAAGTATATCTAAAGAATGAATCAAATCAGGTAATATAAGTAAATTGGAATGTTGTTTAAAATGGTATTCTCTACCTTAATCATGAAAGGAAAGGTTTGCGTATAGTGTCCCTTGAAATACATTTGTATGTTAATTTATTCTTAAATAAGCTTACCGTCAGATGAGAATGGCAGGTTCCCGGTATCAATTCCTCCGATACCGACTATATCCACCTCGGAGATGCTGGGACGCAACATTTCCTCCCATCGGCAGTAATCGATTTCCAGTGCAGGGCCGCCACCGGTTCCTGCGGCATGTTGGGCCTCCCGGCTTAACTTTTTCTTAAGATCCATCTTGCAGTCCCGGTAGCGATGTTTAATAGAGTCCATATCTCTGTTCCGGCCACCCACTGCATTGACTGCATTCCTTATCTCCTGCCAGAGCTTCCTCTTCTCAGTCGGGGTGGTCTTCTGATGCTGCAGCCTCCTATACCTGGCCATATAGGCTTCTATGAGGGCCTCCTTCTCCTCCATCGAAAACCTTGCCTCCCTAGTCGCCTTGGCCTTCCCCTGTGACGATGCCCTCTGTTTCCCGGACTGTGAAGCCCTACTCTGTCCGCCACTGGGCCCAGCCACTTGTTCATCTTGAACCAAGAGGCTGGGTCCACCCACCGCTTCCACCCCCGCTTCCTGCCCCCCTTCCTGCCCCCTTCCTGCCCTGTTTTCCTCCCTCTCCTCCCCCCTCTACCTCTCCCCTGCCTGCCCTCCATCTCTTCCCTAAACTAAACCCCAAATAAGCAAACAAAAAGTGAGTGTGATCAAATGAAAGGGGGTCAAAATAAAGAACTAAAAAGACCAAAAAAAGTGCAGAAAGTGTGAAAGGGATATAAATAAAAGAGGGTAAGGAGTATTTAAATAAACAAAATGAAGAAGAAGACTAAAAGGAGGATATGTAAACTAAATGTAACTAGGGGATGGGGATGGGATGGGGATGGGGTATGGGATAAGAGTAAATGGGATGAAAGGGAATGGGACTACAAGGAATGGGGTATGGAGTGTAGTATGAGAGGGTATGGGGTATGGAGTGTATGTAGTGTTATTGATAAGTGTTTGTATGTATTGAATGTGTTTGCGTGTAAATGTGTTAAGTGTACAGAAAAAGCACTCGCACACTCACCCAAACCAACTGTCGCTCACTAACTCACACTACCACTAACTCTCTAACTCACACTACCACTAACTCTCTAACTCACACTACCACTAACTCTCTAACTCACACTACCACTAACTCTCTAACTCACACTACCACTAACTCTCTAACTCACACTACCACTAACTCTCTAACTCACACTACCACTAACTCTCTAACTCACACTACCACTAAGTCACTCACGATAACACTAACTGACTCACAATAATGCACAAAATCTCTAAGCTCCAATCTCCAAAAACCCACCAGCAACACAGTCAAAGAAGCCTTGTGTGGTGCTTATATACCCTGTGTAAATGTTTAATGATGTACCGGTTTGCGTTGTAAATTGTGTTCAGGTGTGCTTTATTATTAATTATTATTTGTGCAATGTGTATTAGGTGTGTGAATTTGTGCATGTTCATTTCGAGTTAGTATTTGTGGAATGTGTAGAATGCGATGATGTCATAGTGCTCGTTTTCTATAACATTGTCCAATAGTATTATGTTTAAATGTTAATTTGCGATGGTGTGGTATTAGTGAAGTGTTGTATATGTATGTTTGTCCTAATATATAGTAATATTGAATGCGAGTATTTTTGTAGTGTATGATTGTGATTTTTTTTTTCCTTGTTGTTATTTTCCGTATTTCCGCATCTTAAATAATATGCTTATTCCTTGTATTTTATTTAATTAAATTTCCCCCCGCTTCTGAATGTGTAATGCTTATGCGCTTTGTTTAGTGATTGTTGTTGTGACATTTGCGGCGTGTTATTGTTGTGCATTATGTGGTATGAGTCATATGACCGAGCTGTGCGTATTTCTCGCGAGATCGAGTGTTAGGTGAAAAAAGCGTGTTTGTTTGCTTTTCCATTGATCTCTATGGGAGACTGTCTAACGCGGGCAGGATTCCGTGTGTGAAATACACGCGTTAGGAGTATCGTTAGAAGGTTTTTTTTCAACTCTAAATACCCGCGTTAAAAAACGCAGTGCGTTAGACATAAACCGCGCGTAGCTAACGCACCCCATCTACCGCCAAACTCCAAATCTAGCCGTATATTTGTCTTAGAACTTGTGTATTTGAATTCTGACTGTGGGACGACTCCTTAGCTTACATTCCTGCTTTTTCAAATAAGGATACCAAGAGAACGAAAGAATATTGGTAATATGAGCAAAGTAGAAAGTTGCTTAAAATTTTTTAAAAGTTCTTGTCTAATGTGTTCCTAATGAACACTTTTACCTGCCATATTGAGTATTGTCTGTTCCTATGCCCTCTTTATTTTCCATTGGAGAGCAGGGCACAAACGCAGAATAAATGATCCACTTCATTGTGATAAACCCCCTCCAAAAAAAACCCGGTCCTCCCCAGTAGGAGGATATGATCAGCACAGATTTAACCCTTTAACGAATTGATAGTAAAACAAAAAAAGGTACATATTTACTTATTTTATGGCAAACATTTCATATATTTAATAAGGTTTGCTATAGTTTACCATAATTTTAAGGATAAAACACTTCTCTTATGCATATTTAATGTTCCTGGTTAAATAAATCAACTTTTTTTTGTCAGGCCTGCAATGGCATATTCCTCTATATTAATAAATCTAAAAGAGTTGTACCTATCAGCCAATGAGGATTAAAAGACTATAAAGCACATTTTGGACCCACATACAATGTTAATTAGTGGAATAAAAATATGATATAATTGCCTCACTTATTTTGGCTTATTTTGTTCTGTAAAATGTTGTATCCCGATTAAAAAAGGTGATCCATTTAACACAAGCAATCATATTCCTGAATTTTGTTTCTAGCCAGAAATGTATCTAAACCATTTTTAAATATATCTAAGGTATTGGCATTTACTACCTCCTCAGGTAATGAGTTCCACAATTTGATTGCTTTTACAGTGAAAAACGTTTATGTTGCAGGAGATTAAATCTCCTTTCCTCCAGCCTTAAATTGTGACTTCTTGTCACAAACAATTTTCTTGGACTATGGGTTTTGAATATATCATGTTAACTCTCAAATTCTTTGTTTCTAGATAAAACAGACCCAGTTTGGCTAGCCTCTCCTCATAGATTACATTTTCCATTCCCCTTATTAGCTTTGTGGCCCTTCTCTTTTTTTAGATCGATACCCAGAAATGCACTCCATACTCAAGCTGAGGTCTTACAGGGATTTATATAGTGACATAATTATGCTTTCCTCCCTTGCATCAAAGCCTCTTTTAATACATGCTAGTATCTTAGCCTTACAAGTCGCTGCCCTGCATTGTGCACCCATCTTTAGCTTGTTATCTATTACTACTCCAAAATCCCTTGCCTCCTCTGTTTGGCTAAGTCTTGTTCCATTTAAATAATACATTGCCTGCTTATTTTTACTTCTAAAATGTAGAACCTTTCATTTTCCTGTATTAAATCAAATTTTTCCCTATACTTTCCCATTCTTCTAATTTTTCTAGATCACTGTGGAACGCAAATTCATCCTGTCCTGACCTAATGACTTTATACAAATTTGTATTCTCTGCAAAAAAGATGTTGCTTTTTAATCCTTGCTCAAAGTTTTTAATTAAAATATTAAAAAGAACAGGACCCAGTACTGATGCCTGGGGGACTCGCCTGATTACATTTGTCCAATCTGTGTATGATCCATTTACTACTACTCATTGCTCCCTATCTTTTATCCAGTTATTTATCCATGAGCTAACATTTTCAGATATTCCCAGTCCCTTAATTTTGTACATTAAATCTCTCATGTGGCACTGTATCAAACACTTTTGCAAAATCTAAGTATATCACATCAACTGATGCCCCTTTATCTACATTTTTACTTCCTTCCTCGTAGAATCTAATTAGATAAGTTTGACATGATCTATTTCTCATAAAACCCTGCTGATTTGAATTTATTATCTTGCTTACACGAATATACTCATCAATATAATCCCTTATAATGCCTTCAAGTTTCTCCCCCACTATTGATGTCAGACTAACTGGTCTTTAGCTTCCTGGATCAGCCCTGCTTCCCTATTTAAAGAGTGGCTCCACATCAGCTTTACGCCAGTCCTGGGGTATTATGCCTGAGAATAATGAGTCTTGAAAAATTTAGAGTAGAGGTTTGTCTATAATAGTGTTATTATTTTGTTCTAGCTAACCTTACAAGCAATTTACATGTGAGTTAGAAAGTTTAGATGGGTAGCATTTCATATTCTAATAAAAGTGCAAAACAAAAACACTTTAATGGGTTAGAGCCTTTCATTATGGCACTAATACTTACATATAACTAAAAATTAAATCCTTTAGAAAAGCATATCAATGATGTATCTACAAAAAATTATTTGGCTTTAACTGCAAATTTTGTAGACCCCTATGTGTTTAATCCCTGCAAAGTTAAAGTAAGCCATAGAGCACCAATGTACTACTGGGAGCTAGCTTAACACCTGGTAAGCAAATTACAAAAGGTAGCAGCTAGCTCCCAGGACTACATTAGGTGCTTCTGAACCTATCTAGGTATATTTTTTTAATTACAGGATACCAAAAAAGTAGGTGCATGTTATAATCAATCAAGTAAATTGAAAGGTCTCTTAAACATGAATGCTCTTTCTGAATCATGACAGTGTAATACTCAGATGATACCCTATTTCTTTCTTTTATTATTCAGATAGAGCATGCAATTGAAAAAAAAAAATCTAATTTACTTCTGTAATCAAAGTTTCTTCATTCTCTTGGTGTATTTTGTTGAAAAGCAGGAACCTAAGCTCAGGAGTGTTCATGTGTCTGTAGCAATATATGGCAGCAGTTTTGCAAGAGCAGTAGATGGCAGCACTGTTCCCTGTACCAAAATATTTAGGTTCATAGCTTTAACCTTAAAAAAGCTATATGAAGAGCCAATAATACGTCTAGTAACTGGTGTGAAGTGTAGAATTTAAGAAACCTAATAGAAAATATTTGTAGAAACTGCTGGAAAAGTTTTTTTTTGTTAAAGGGACACTGAACCCAAATTTTTTTCTTTCGTGATTCAGATAGAGCAGGCAATTTTAAGCAACTTTCTAATTTACTCCTATTAACAATTTTCTTCGTTCTATTGCTATCTTTATTTGAAAAAGAAGGCATCTAAGCTTGTTTCTTGGTTCAGACTCTGGACAACACTTTTTTTATTGGTGGATGAATTGATCCACCAATCAGCAAGGACAACCCAGGTTGTTCACCAAAAATGGGCCGGCATCTAAACTTACATTCTTGCATTTCAAATAAAGATACCAAGAGAATAAATAAAAATTGATAATAGGAGTAAATTAGAAAGTTGCTTATAAAGTCATGTTCTTTCTGAATCGTGAAAGAAAAATTTTGGGTACAGTGTCCCTTTAAAGTGGAATACTTGATCCCATGCAAGGCAACAAGGGTGTTTTTCATGCCGTGAAAACATTTTAAATACATTAAATGAATGGGTTATAATGGTTCTTATTCTCAAAAGAAAATGATAAAAAATATTAAATTTGAGTACCCTATGAAAATCAATATAATGCACTTCAAACGGGAATTCCAAATTTACAGATCCCATTTCAGTATCCACAATTTATTTTCAGAAATATAATTATTGTGCCATCAATTCATCCAATGGCTAACTATAATTAAACCTTTATTTAAATATTCACATTTAAATGTCTTAAATAAATAAATTCAATTATAGGAAAATATTGGACAGTATGTTTGTATTTTTACAGCGTCTCTGGGTAGTATGTACTATGTATAGAGAAGATGAAATTAATATTTTGTTGATGTTTTTTAACAAGTTTTTAAACCTTAGAGATTAAGAAAATTGAAAGTGTTCTATATTTTGTAACAGCTTTATTTGTGTTAAATCCAGTACACTTTGAAGATTTTCAATTTGCATAAATTAATTAATATCTGAGAATCAGATAAATCACTTTTGAACAAGGAAATTACATAAAAGGCTGAAAAGAAATAGTTTAAAGTTGAAAACAATGCAACTTGTTTTCCATGGCATAAAAATAGTTTTGTATTTTGCAGATGCTGAGGTCAATTACAATATGCCAGAGGCTGAAATATGATAGTGCTTTTCTTTGAAGCATTTTTATTTTTAATTCAGAAATTTCAATGTTTAAGATAGTGAGATTTATTTGAGATACACAGCATAATTATTAGCATATATTAATTAACACGCAGATAATCTATACATATACATTAATTCTATATACATACACTAAATTTCAAAACACGGAAGGGACCGGGTACACATCCCATGACCCTGCAACATGCTCAGCCCTGGGTGCCACTGGCACTCACAGGAAGCTGTACTGTCCCCAGAGTCACAGGCAGTTAACCCCAGACAGGTCTGGGTGCAAGAACCATAGGGAAAATTACAAAACAAATTAATACAACACACAGAGAAAGTCCAGCACTCACTTACAAGCTCTCAGCTAAGATTTAAAAGCAAAAATGGAAAGGTTAGTTACCGCATCTGGCCAAATGGGATTTGGCCAGATGCAGTAACTAACCTTTCCATTTTTGCTTTTAAATCTTAGCTGAGAGCTTGTAAGTGAGTGCTGGACTTTCTCTGTGTGTTACATTAAATTTCATATATATATATATATATATATATATATAATCCCGGTAATGGAAGTCACTCACAGGGTCTTAAATTCAGATAAACAAAGTATTTATTGACGTTTCTGGGTTTTCCCTGTGTTCAAAACAGGTATAACCGTAATGCAATAACTCACCACCTTTATCCCCACATCTTCACTGATAACGGCGTTCCGCATCCCGGAAGTTGCCGGCGTTACATGATCCTCGCATCACGTGGCGTGGTCATGGCAACTGGACGCTCGGTCGGGATCGTCGTCTGTAATTAAAAACGATTAGAGTGCTGTAAGGCAACATTCTAAAGGAACATTCTAAAAGGAATACCCATATACGAGATTACTAGGCATATTTTAACAGTGCGAAACATAATACACAATGCGACAGGGTAATTACTGTCTACTAGCGTGCAGATTACAGCTACAGATATAGAACAGTTACGGCATAAATTACATTGTAGAACCGGCATAGACATGTGAAGCAAACAATGAGACCACAGTGTGTACATAGTCGCCATTATACCAGTTAACAGTTTACGGCTCTCATCTAGCAAGAGCCTGGCAAGAAGGTGCAAGTAAATATATTGTACCACCCCCAAACATAGTACAGGATCCTGTAATCTATGGGAACCGCTGATTAAACAGCGTAAAAATAAGCCAGATCAGGATGTACAAGGGAGGCTAGTGTAAAATCTTTAAGTACTAATATATATACACTATATCATAGTCTAGCATATTTCCCTAGTTCCTATTCTCGTTAGGTATAGCCCCAAATTAAGGCTTCTATAAAGCCTGCAGTATGAGTCATTAAACCTAAAAAGAAAAAACAGAGGCGCCACATCGAGCAATATCGTCTAGTAGGAACAACAAATAAGGAGACATGAAGCCTCTAATGTGAGCCTCTCACCAGATGTGGCGGCACGACTGGAGTGCCGTACAAGGCAGCACGGGACCTTCTCAGACGCCCATAAGACACAACAACGGCATCAGGATATGTTCCAGAGGAGGCAGGTGCCCGGACGGGCCAATCAGGAGATCCAAACAGATCGGAAGTCGTCAGATCCGGAGATCCGTAGAAGTATAACAGGAGCATGGATAGTGTAAAAGTACAATCTTTTATTTATACACAAAAGACACTAGCGACGCGTTTCTCAGCATAAAAACCAGCTGTTTCATCAGGCTAGATACACTAACATAAAATGTGCTCCTCAATAAAATGTTAGTGGGCCAATCAGAGGTCAGACCGGTGACAACACCTCCCGTGACGTCAAATGACAGTCACATCCACCTGCCACCAATGATTGGAGCACTACCGGAAAAATCATAGCATAATAAATACAAAAATACAAAAATGCAAGCACAATATTAAAATAGATTGCAACATCACAATCCCTTAAAATCAGTAATAAAATCGTTCAAAGAAATATTAAGAATGTTTGGTAACAATCATGGCCTAAACTACAAGTGTCTAAGTTAGAAATATGACGGGAGTCAGAGAAATCCTAATAGATCTATATTGCACCAAATAGAAACTTAGAGTGGGAAATGTGTCTAAGCATAAAGGGTCAAATGTATATATCCATATGTATATATATAATGAATGTATAAAATACAAATATATATATATATATATATATATATATATATATATATATATAAATAATACTATTAGTACCTAAAAAAGAATAATCAAAAGAATTACCAGTGATCACTATAAAGATAGATGCATTGGGAATATCTAAAAATAAATGTGGTACACACTACGTGCAAAAGGTGGCCTCCCAAACAGTAAGTGTATTAAAGAGGTATAGGCCTAGATTTGGAGTTCGGCGGTAGCCGTCAAAACCAGCGTTAGAGGCTCCTAACGCTAGTTTTGGCCGCCCGCTGGTATTTGGAGTCAGTGATTAAAGGGTCTAACGCTCACTTTTCAGCCGCGACTTTTCCATACCGCAGATCCCCCTACGCCATTTGCGTATCCTATCTTTTCAATGGGATCTTTCTAACGCCGGTATTTAGAGTCGTTTCTGAAGTGAGCGTTAGAGCTCTAACGACAAAACTCCAGCCGCCTGAAAATAGCAGGAGTTAAGAGCTTTCTGGCTAACGCCGGTTCATAAAGCTCTTAACTACTGTACCCTAAAGTACACTAACACCCATAAACTACCTATGTACCCCTAAACCGAGCTCCCCCCACATCGCCGCCACTCGATTAAAATTTTTAACCCCTAATCTGCCGACCGCCACCTACGTTATACTTATGTACCCCTAATCTGCTGCCCCTAACCCCGCCGACCCCTGTATTACATTTATTAACCCCTAACCTGCCCCCCACAACGTCGCCGCCAGCTACTTAAAATAATTAACCCCTAATCTTCCGACCGCAAAGCGCCGCCACCTACGTTATCCCTATGTACCCCTAATCTGCTACCCCTAACACCGCCAACCCCTATATTATATTTATTAACCCCCTAATCTGCCCTCCCTAACATCGCCGACACCTAACTTCAATTATTAACCCCTAATCTGACGACCGGAGCTCACCGCTATTCTAATAAATTGATTAACCCCTAAAGCTAAGTCTAACCCTAACACTAACACCCCCCTAACTTAAATATAATTTACATCTAACGAAATAAATTAACTCTTATTAAATAAATGATTCCTATTTAAAGCTAAATACTTACCTGTAAAATAAACCCTAATATAGCTACAATATAAATTATAATTATATTATAGCTATTTTAGGATTAATATTTATTTTACAGGCAACTTTGTAATTATTTTAACCAGGTACAATAGCTATTAAATAGTTAAGAACTATTTAATAGTTACCTAGTTAAAATAATAACAAATTTACCTGTAAAATAAATCCTAACCTAAGATATAATTAAACCTAACACTACACTATCAATAAAATAATTAAATAAACTACCTACAATTACCTACAATTAACCTAACACTACACTATCAATAAATTAATTAAACACAATTCCTACAAATAAATACAATTAAATAAACTAGCTAAAGTACAAAAAATAAAAAAGAACTAAGTTACAAAAAATAAAAAAATATTTACAAACATAAGAAAAATATTACAACAATTTTAAACTAATTACACCTACTCTAAGCCCCCTAATAAAATAACAAAGCACCCCAAAATAAAAAATGCCCTACCCTATTCTAAATTAAAAAAGTTACAAGCTCTTTTACCTTACCAGCCCTGAACAGGGCCCTTTGCGGGGCATGCCCCAAGAATTTCAGCTCTTTTGCCTGTAAAAGAATAAATACAATATCCCCCCCCAACATTACAACCCACCACCCACATACCCCTAATCTAACCCAAACCCCCCTTAAATAAACCTAACACTAAGCCCCTGAAGATCTTCCTACCTTGTCTTCACCATCCAGGTATCACCGATCCGTCCTGGCTCCAACATCTTCATCCAACCCAAGCGGGGGTTGGTGATCCATCATCCAGTGCTGAAGAGGTCCAGAAGAGGCTCCAAAGTCTTCCTCCTATCCGACAAGAAGAGGACATCCGGACCGGCAAACATCTTTTCCAAGCGGCATCTTCGATCTTCTTCCATCCGGTGCGGAGCGGGTCCATCTTGAAGCAGGTGACGCGGATCCATCCTCTTCTTCCGTTGTCTCCCGACTAATGACGGTTCCTTTAAGGGACGTCATCCAAGATGGCGTCCCTCGAATTCCGATTGGCTGATAGGATTCTATCAGCCAATCGGAATTAAGGTAGGAATTTTCTGATTGGCTGATGGAATCAGCCAATCAGAATCAAGTTCAATCCGATTGGCTGATCCAATCAGCCAATCAGATTGAGCTTGCATTCTATTGGCTGATCGGAACAGCCAATAGAATGCGAGCTCAATCTGATTGGCTGATTGGATCAGCCAATCGGATTGAACTTGATTCTGATTGGCTGATTCCATCAGCCAATCAGAAAATTCCTACCTTAATTCCGATTGGCTGATAGAATCCTATCAGCCAATCGGAATTCGAGGGACGCCATCTTGGATGGCGTCCCTTAAAGGAACCGTCATTAGTCGGGAGACAACGGAAGAAGAGGATGGATCCGCGTCGCCTGCTTCAAGATGGACCCGCTCCGTACCGGATGGAAGATGATCGAAGATGCCGCTTGGAGAAGATGTTTGCCGGTCCGGATGTCCTCTTCTTGTCAGATAGGAGGAAGACTTTGGAGCCTCTTCTGGACCTCTTCAGCACCGGATGATGGATCGCCAACCCCCGCTTGGGTTGGATGAAGATGTTGGAGCCAGGACGGATCGGTGATACCTGGATGGTGAAGACAAGGTAGGAAGATCTTCAGGGGCTTAGTGTTAGGTTTATTTAAGGGGGGTTTGGGTTAGATTAGGGGTATGTGGGTGGTGGGTTGTAATGTTGGGGGGGGTATTTATTCTTTTACAGGCAAAAGAGCTGAAATTCTTGGGGCATGCCCCGCAAAGGGCCCTGTTCAGGGCTGGTAAGGTAAAAGAGCTTGTAACTTTTTTAATTTAGAATAGGGTAGGGAATTTTTTATTTTGGGGGGCTGTGTTATTTTATTAGGGGGCTTAGAGTAGGTGTAATTAGTTTAAAATTGTTGTAATATTTTTCTTATGTTTGTAAATATTTTTTTATTTTTTGTAACTTAGTTCTTTTTTATTTTTGTACTTTAGCTAGTTTATTTAATTGTATTTATTTGTAGGAATTGTGTTTAATTAATTTATTGATAGTGTAGTGTTAGGTTAATTGTAGGTAATTGTAGGTAGTTTATTTAATTATTTTATTGATAGTGTAGTGTTAGGTTTAATTATATCTTAGGTTAGGATTTATTTTACAGGTAAATTTGTTATTATTTTAACTAGGTAACTATTAAATAGTTCTTAACTATTTAATAGCTATTGTACCTGGTTAAAATAATTACAAAGTTGCCTGTAAAATAAATATTAATCCTAAAATAGCTACAATGTAATTATAATTTATATTGTAGCTATATTAGGATTTATTTTACAGGTAAGTATTTATCTTTAAATAGGAATCATTTATTTAATAAGAGTTAATTTATTTCGTTAGATGTAAATTATATTTAAGTTAGGGGGGTGTTAGTGTTAGGGTTAGACTTAGCTTTAGGGGTTAATACATTTATTAGAATAGCGGTGAGGTCCGCTCGGCAGATTAGGGGTTAATAATTGAAGGTAGGTGTCGGCGTTGTTAGGGAGGGCAGATTAGGGGTTAATACTATTTATGATAGGGTTAGTGAGGCGGATTAGGGGTTAATAACTTTATTATAGTAGCGCTCAGGTCCGCTCGGCAGATTAGGGGTTAATAAGTGTAGGCAGGTGTCGGCGACGTTGAGGGGGGCAGATTAGGGGTTAATAAATATAATATAGGGGTCGGCGATGTTAGGGCAGCAGATTAGGGGTACATAGGGATAACGTAGGTTGCAGCGGTTTACGGAGCGGCAGATTAGGGGTTAAAAAAAATATGCAGGTGTCAGCGATAGCGGGGGCGGCAGATTAGGGGTTAATAAGTGTAAGGTTAGGGGTGTTTAGACTCGGGGTACATGTTAGAGTGTTAGGTGCAGACGTAGGAAGTGTTTCCCCATAGGAAACAATGGGGCTGCGTTAGGAGCTGAACGCTGCTTTTTTGCAGGTGTTAGGTTTTTTTTCAGCTCAAACAGTCCCATTGTTTCCTATGGGAGAATCGTGCACGAGCACGTTTTTGAGGCTGGCCGCGTCCGTAAGCAACTCTGGTATCGAGAGTTGCATTTGCGGTAAAAATGCTCTACGCTCCTTTTTTGGAGCCTAACGCAGCATTTGTTTGAACTCTCGATACCAGAGTTAATTTTATGGTGCGGCCAGAAAAAAGCCCGCGGAGCGTTAACAGCCCTTTTACCGCCAAACTCCAAATCCAGGCCATAGTTTAGTAATGGAACTTCCTAAAGAATTCACTTGTATATTGAGATCATATCGTTTGTCAAATGAAATATCTGTATAAAGATTGAAACAGAAGTGTGCAACTAATAACTCAGGGGGTACCTAATTAGACAAATGAAAAAAATAAATGGATATACAGACACATAATAGGGGTACATACAAAATTAAATAAATGCATAACAATATTAAACAAATAGTAGAATACGATATATACATGTATATATACATACACACATATATATATATATATATATATATATATGTATTAAATATATATATTAGAGATTGAAACCCTCTTTAAGACCCTATATGGTTTAGTCAAACAATCATCCCCAACAGATGGTAGAAAGTTAAAACTATGACCAGATAGTATCGTATAATAGAGTATATCAAATAGGGGTCCCTAAGAATACTTCAAAATGCTAGAGGGAATTTTCAACTAAAAGCTGCCAAATCTATATTAAGATTGAGTCCAGTCGGATGCATGCTTTTAAGCATGTGGATCCAATATGTCTCTCTCTGGCGTAACCTAAAGAACCGATTGTAGAGATAAGATTTGGGAACAACTTCTATTGGTAATATGGTGTAACAGTTGAGTCTCCCAGGATGTTTGAGATTGCAATGTCTTGGAACTCTATGATTTTTAAAATTATTCTTAATATTACGTTGATGTTCAGACCATCTAATGCTCTATTTTCTACAGGTATGCCCAATATATTGTATCCCACAAAAACAGGTCAAAAGGTAGACCACATATTTAGAAGAACATGATATATGGTCTATAATTGAATATTGGTGACCTGTAACTGTCGAAGAGAAACTCTTTCTGTGTAATAGATGGTCACATAATTTACATCTATTGATATTACATTTATAACTTCCATTAATATTCCGTGGGCGTCCAACCATAGGAATGGCTAAGGTAACGTTCTTCTTATTCCTAACGATCTTGCTGGGAGCCAAGATCGTTTTAAGATTAGGTGCCCTTTTATAAACAATCTTTGGTGTATTACCTATCAGGCTACCTAAAATCGGGTCCTTAGTCAAAAATTTCCAATGTTTATTTAAAACATTTTTAATTAATTGATGATTACTGTTAAATTGGGTAATAAACAGCGGAAAATGATCAATTGGATCTGGAGCTATTTTGTTTTTTCCGAAGTACTTACTCCTATCATCTGACCTAGCTCTGTTATATCCTCTATAGATAATGTATGGAGGGTATTTCTTCTCTAGATATCGTTCTTTCAGAATCGCATTTTGTTGGTCGTAATTGTCACATATTTTGACAGACGATGAGGTCCGTGTCCTGGGTAAGGGACTTTCTTTTAGCCCGACTAATGGACATAATATGTTCACTTTATTTGTGGATCTCAATCGGTTCACCCAAAAACTATCGATGCAAAAATATTTTGCAGAGAAACGTCTAAGAGATTATACGAGATGTCCTATTGTGAGCAACAATATGGACAGTAGATTGAATGGACAAAATCTTCCAGTTTATGAACCAGAAGCCTTATTGGAACAACTCCACAAAGGTTATATTCATACTAAATTTCGGAATAAGTCTAATTTGACACCTTCACTGATCAATAATGCCCATATTGAAATCTTTAAACAGTTGGTTAGCGATGACTTGGAACTTATTCCTAAAAACAATCGATATATTAGGAATAATTTTTTTCCAAATGAAAAGAGAGCGATGGTTGCCCTTAAGAATAATAAATCTCTGGTCATAAGGCAAGCAGATAAGGGCGGGGGTATAGTCCTTCAAAATTTGGAAGACTATCTCACTGAAGCCAGAAAAATGCTCCAAGATGTTGCTTATTATATTAGTTTGAAACAAGATCCTACCGATTCATATAAAGTTGCGCTCAAGGGTGTTATCGATGAGGCTTTCAATGAAGGAATGATTCTTAAAAAAGAGAGGGAATTTTTGGTTCCTAAAGAACCTAATGTGGCATTTTACTATCACTTGCCTAAACTGTACAAAAATTCTTCCTGCCCTCCCGGCCGACTAATTATAGCCGGTATAGGTAGTCTCACCGATAATGTGTCTACTTATGTAGACCATTTTCTACAAAAATATGTGGTAGGTTTAGAGTCATATATTCGAGACTCATCTGATCTTATTGAGAAATTGGAATGTCATGTGATTACCCATGATTGTCTCTGGATCACCTGTGACGTTCAGGCATTATATTCTAATATCCAACATAAATTAGGTCTAGCAGCCATAGTGTATTATCTTGAACAAGATCCCTATCTTCCTTCCAAACAATGTGATTTTTTTATTATCTCTAATATCATTTATACTAAGTCACAACTACTTCCTTTTTCAAGATAATTTCTATCTACAGATCAAAGGAACGGCGATGGGTACCAGGTTCGCCCCTAGTTATGCCAATTTATTTATGGGCCTCTTCGAAGAAGAATACATATATGGCCCATCATATGGAGAAGAATACATATATGGCCCAGCGTATGGGGCGAACCTGGTACTCTACGGTCGTTATATAGACAATCTAATTTTCATTTGGAGAGGTGACATTACATCGGCCAATCTCTTTTTTGACCATCTTAACTCTAATGACAAGGCTATTGCTTTCACCAGCACTATTGACCCTAAGAGAGTTTGTTTTCTTGATCTTAACCTAGAGTTTTCTAACAACAAAGTCATCAGCACCACCCACTTTAAATCCGTTGATTGTAATAGTTACTCAGACTTCACCAGTAACCACAACTCGCCGTGGAAACATAATGTCCCTTACGGACAATTTAAGCGGGTGCGTCGGAACTGTAGTTCCCTTGTTGATTACGACCAACAAAGTGTGATTTTGAAAGAACAATTTCTAGAGAAGAAATATTCTCCATACATTATCGATAGAGGATATAACAGATCTAGGTCAGATGATAGGAGTAAGTACTTCGAAAAAACCAAAATATCTCCAGATCCAATTGATAATTTCCCCCTGTTTATTACCCATTTTAACAGTAATCATCAATTAATTAAGAATGTTTTAAATGAACATTGGAAAATGTTGACTAAGGACCCAATTTTAGGTAGCCTGATAGGTAATACACCAAAGATTGTTTATAAAAGGGCACCTAATCTTAAAACAATCTTGGCTCCCAGCAAGATCGTTAGGAATAAGAAGAACGTTGCCTTAGCCATTCCTAGGGTTGGACGCCCATGGAATATTAATGGAAGTTATAAATGTAATATCAATAGATGTAAATTGTGTGACCATCTATTACACAGAAAGAGTTTCTCTTCGACAGTTACAGGTCGCCAATATTCCATTATAGACCATATATCATGTTCTTCTAAATATGTGGTCTACCTTTTGACCTGTTTTTGTGGGATACAATATATTGGGCGTACCTGTAGAAGATTGAGCATTAGATGGTCTGAACATCAACGTAATATTAAGAATAATTTTAAAAATCATAGCGTTCCTAAACATTGCAATCTCAAACATCCTGGGAGACTCAACTGTTACATCATATTACCAATAGAAGTTGCTCCCAAATCTCATCTCTACAATCGGTTCTTTAGGTTACGCCAGAGAGAGATATATTGGATCCACATTCTTAAAAGCATGCATCCGACTGGACTCAATCTTAATATAGAGTTGGCAGCTTTTAGTTGAAAATTCCCTCTAGCATTTTGAAGTTTTCTTAGGGACCCCTATTTGATATACTCCATTATACGATACTAACTGGCCATAGTTTTAACTTTCTACCATTTGTTAGGGGATGATTGTTTGACTATACCATATAGGGTCTTATAGAGGGTTTCAATCTCTAATATATATATTTAATACTTATATATATATATATATATATATATATATATATATATATATATATGTGTGTGTATATATCATATTCTACTATTTGTTTACTATTTTATGCATATATTTAATTTTGTATGTACCACTATTATGTGTCTGTATATCCATTTTTTTTTTTTATTTATCTAATTAGGTACCCCCTGAGTTATTAGTTGCACACTTCTGTTTCATTCTTTATACAGATATTTCATTTGGCAAACAGTATGATCTCAATAGACAAATGAATTCTTTAGAAAGTTCCATTACTAAACTATACCTCTTTAATACACTTACGCCTAGATTTAGAGTTCTGCGTTAGCCGTCAAAAGCAGCGTTAAGGGGTCCTAACGCTGCTTTTTACCGCCCGCTTGTATTTAGAGTCAGACAGGAAAGGGTCTACCGCTCACTTCCCTACCGCGATTCCAGGCTACCGCAGATCCCCTTACGCCAATTGCGTATCCTATCTTTTCAATGGGATATGCCTAACGCTGGTATTTGGAGTCTGGGGAGAAGTGAGCGGTAGACCCTCTACCGACAAGACTCCTAACGCCAAAAAAAGTCAGTAGTTAAGATCTTTATGGGCTAACGCCGGAATATAAAGCTCTTAACTACTGTGCTCTAAAGTACACTAACAACCATAAACTACCTATGTACCCCTAAACCGAGGCCCCCCACATCGCCGCCACTCTAATAAAAATTTTTAACCCCTAATCTGCCGACTGGACACCGCCGCCACCTACATTATCCTTATGAACCCCTAATCTGCTGCTCCTAACATCGCCAACCCCTATATTATATTTATTAACCCCTAATCTGCCCCCCCCCAACGTCGCCGCTACCTAACTACACTTATTAACCCCTAATCTGCCGACCGACATCGCCGCCACTATAAGAAATGTATTAACCCCTAAACCGCCACACTCCCGCCTCGCAAACACTAGAATAAATAGTATTAACCCCTAATGTGCCCTCCCTAACATCGCCGCCACCTACCTACAATTATTAATCCCTAATCTCCCGCCCGCACCGTCGCCGCTACTATAATAAAGTTATTAACCCCTAAACCTAACTCTAACCCTAACCCTAACACCCCCCTAACATAAATAAAATTCATATTAAACTAAATAATATTCCTATAATTAACTAAATTATTCCTATTTAAAACTAAATACTTACCTATCAAATAAACCCTAATATAGCTACAATATAATTAATAATTACATTGCAGCTATTTTAGGATTTATATTTATTTTACAGGCAACTTTGTATTTATTTTAACCAGGTACAATAGCTATTAAATAGTTAATAACTATTTAATAGCTACCTAGTTAAAATAAATACAAAATTACCTATAAAATAAATCCTAACCTAATCTGCCCTCCCTAACATCACCGACACCTAACTTCAATTATTAACCCCTAATCTGCCGACCGAATCTCGCCGCTACTGTAATAAATGGATTAACCCCTAAAGCTAAGTCTAACCCTAACACTAACACCCCCCTAAATTAAATATAATTTAAATCTAACGAAATAAATTAACTCTTATTAAATAAATTATTCCTATTTAAAGCTAAATACTTACCTGTAAAATAAACCCTAATATAGCTACAATATAAATTATAATTATATTATAGCTATTTTAGGATTTATATTTATTTTACAGGTAACTTTGTATTTAGGGGCTTAGTGTTAGGTTTATTTAAGGGGGGTTTGGGTTAGATTAGGGGTATGTGGGTGGTGGGTTGTAATGTTGGGGGGGTATTGTATGTTGTTTTTTTTTACAGGCAAAAGAGCTGAATTCTTTGGGGCATGCCCCACAAAAGATCCTTTTAAGGGCTGGTAAGGTAAAAGAGCTTTGAACTTTTTTAATTTAGAATAGGGTAGGGCATTTTTTTATTTTGGGGGGCTTTGTTATTTTATTAGGGGGCTTAGAGTAGGTGTAATTAGTTTAAAATTGTTGTAATATTTTTCTGATGTTTGTAAATATTTTTTTATTTTTTGTAACTTAGTTCTTTTTTATTTTTTGTACTTTAGTTAGTTTATTTCATTGTATTTATTTGTAGATATTGTATTTAATTAATTTATTGATAGTGTAGTGTTAGGTTTAATTGTAGGTAATTGTAGGTATTTTATTTAATTAATTTATTGATAGTGTAGTGTTAGGTTTAATTGTAACTTAGGTTAGGATTTATTTTACAGGTAATTTTGTAATTATTTTAACTATTTTAGCTATTAAATAGTTCTTAACTATTTAATAGCTATTGTACCTGGTTAAAATAAATACAAAGTTACCTGTAAAATAAATATAAATCCTAAAATAGCTATAATATATTTATAATTTATATTGTAGCTATAATAGGGTTTATTTTACAGGTAAGTATTTAGCTTTAAATAGGAATAATTTATTTAATAAGAGTTAATTTATTTCGTTAGATTTAAATTATATTTAACTTAGGGGGGTGTTAGGTTTAGGGTTAGACTTAGCTTTAGGGGTTAATCCATTTATTACAGTAGCGGCGAGATTCGGTTGGCAGATTAGGGGTTAATAATTGAAGTTAGGTGTCGGCGATGTTAGGGAGGGCAGATTAGGGGTTAATACTATTTATTATAGGGTTATTGAGGCGGGAGTGAGGCGGATTAGGGGTTAATAACTTTATTATAGTAGCGGTGTGGTCTGCTCGGCAGATTAGGGGTTAATAAGTGTAGGCAGGTGGAGGCGGTGTTAGGGGCAGCAGATTAGGGGTACATAAGGATAACGTAGGTGGCGGCGCTTTGCGGTCGGCAGATTAGGGGTTAATTATTGTAGGTAGCTGGCGGCGACGTTGTGGGGGGCAGGTTAGGGGTTAATAAATATAATATAGGGGTCGGCGGTGTTAGGGGCAGCAGATCAGGGGTACATAAGTATAACGTAGGTGGCGGTCAGCAGATTAGGGGTTAAAAAAATTTAATTGAGTGGCGGCGATGTGGGGGGACCTCGGTTTAGGGGTACATAGGTAGTTTATGGGTGTTAGTGTACTTTAGAGCACAGTAGTTAAGAGCTTTATAAACCGGCGTTAGCCCAGAAAGCTCTTAACTACTGACTTTTTTCTGCGGCTGGAGTTTTGTCGTTAGATTTCTAACGCTCACTTCAGCCACGACTCTAAATACCAGAGTTAGAAAGATCCCATTGAAAAGATAGGATACGCAAATGACGTAAGGGGATCTGCGGTATGGAAAAGTCGCGGCTGGAAAGTGAGCGTTAGACCCTTTCCTGACTGACTCCAAATACCGGTGGTAGCCCAAAACCAGCGTTAGGAGCCTCTAACGCTGGTTTTGACGGCTACCGCCCAACTCTAAATCTAGGCCTTAGTTAATAAGAGAAATATTATTTAGATTTATTTAATTAATATTTAAGTTAGGGGGTGCTAGGGTTAGTGTTAGACTTAGGTTTAGGGGTTAATAAATTTATTACAGTTGCGGCGGTGTAGTGGGGGGCAGGATAGGGGTTAATAAATTTATTATAGGTGGCGACGGTGTAGGGGGGGCAGATTAGGGGTTAATAAGTTTAATATAGGTTGCGGCGGGGTCCGGGAGTGGCGGTTTAGGGGTTAAACTATTTATTTAGTTGCGGCGAGGTGCGGGATCAGCAGGATAGGGGTTAATAACTTTATTATTGAGGGCGACGGTATAGGGGGGGCAGGATAGGGGTTATTAGGTATAATGTAGGTGGCGGCGGTGTCCGGGAGCGGCGGTTTAGGGGTTAATACATTTATAAGAGTTGCGGCGGGGTCTAGGAGCGGTGGTTTAGGGGTTAATAACTTTATTGAGTTGCGGGGGGCTCCGGGGGCGCCGGCATAGGGGGTAGAACAGTGTAGTTAGTGTGGGTGCTTAGTGACAGGCTAGCAATAAAGCTGTAAAAAAGCCGAAGAGCAGCGAGATCGGATGAGTGATAACTATCACAGTCCGCTGCTCATCGCCCCGTACTTGGTGCGCGGCTTTTTGACAGCTTTATTGATAACTTAGGCGAATGTATTTAGGTCCGCGGCGGCGATGGTAGGCGAGCTTAGGCGGGCGTATTGAACCGGCGAAGGCAGGTAAAGTAGACGTGTTGATAACTACCCCTCTGTGTGTCTTGCTTCCGCAAATTGCCTCGCCACCGGCTGGTCTGATGTACCTTTGTCAGTGGCTGTCCTTATATATACATTCATTAACCAAAGAAGCATAGAAACATATGAGATTGGTCTGTCACAAACATTTCCATCACAAAAAATGCCTTAAAAACCTTACAAAACAAAACAAATTGAAACAGGAAAAACTGTGCTTTAAAAAGGCTGGCAATTTTTGGGGCACATACCGGGCATGTGGACCTTGGCAATTGAACTGTATTTTACTGCTAAGACCCCCTCCCTTACACAGAAAGATCATAGGCGAGCACAGCAAAGATTAGGTTGTGCACCCACTGTAATTTTCACTATTATAATTTTTTCTTCCTTCTCTTGGTATCTTTATTTGAAAAGCAGAGATGTATGTTTAAGAGCCAGACCATTTTTGGGTGAGAACCTGGGTTGCACTTGCTGATTGGTTAGTTACATTTAGCCACCAATAAGCAAGTGCAACCCATGTTCTGAACCAAAAATGGTCCGGATATTAAACATATATTTCTACTATTTTAAATAAAGATACCAAGAGCAAAAAGAAAAAATTATAATAGGAGTAAATTAGAAAGTTGCTTAAAATTGCTGCTCTTTCTGAATCATGAAAGAAACAAAAAAATAGGTTTACTATCCCTTTAAGGAGGTTTTGGCTGCTCTGGAGGATTATTAAACCACAGTTACTGAGACTCCTAAGATTAGTAAGCTGAACAGGGTTTTTGATGTCAAGCTTAGATCTGTGGAAGTGTTTTCTGTTCCAGATCGTATGTCTTATTATTCTCTCAGGAATGGGAGAAACCGGGTGTTCCTTTTTGTCAGGTTTTTTTTTCCCTGTTTTGTTTGCCATGTGCTGCTGGCAGCCATTTTACTCACATCTCTTCCTGACTACGGTGCATTGTGGGGGATGCTGCTCATTTCCTGCACTTCCTTTTATGGCCAGACTGGTGTGCATCATCCATGTGAGACAGGATGCAGTCTCAGAATTGTGATGTCATCACTTATTATTTAAAGGGCCTCTATTCAGTATGCTTTGCCTTTGAGTTGTCTCAGACCTGTTTGTGAGAGTTCCTGTGTATTACCTGGCTGCCCGACGTCCTACCTGGTTCCTTATCCCTGGCTTGTTCCTGACTCTGCTGTTCTCTTTGTTGCTGATTCCAGCTCGTCTGACTATTCGCTTTGGCTCCTGACTCGGCTCTCCTGACTACCTGCTCTGGTTTTGACTCCTGGCTTGTTATTTTACTTGTGGACTTTTTATTATTTTTTGCTATTAATAAAGGTGTGATTATTTTTGCACTTCTCATCTCAGTCTGATTCCTGGGACCCTGACATTACGCAAAGGCCATGAATCCTGATGGTGCTAATAATCCACCTTTATCTGCCAGGATGGATGTACAGGATCACCGCTTGGATCAATTTGCACTAGCCCTGCAAACCCTGCTGACTCGCTCTGCACATTTGGACCAAAGTGTCCCATAATTTATGGCTGCTCCTGTTTCCGCTGCTGCACCTATGCCTACCAGGAGCATGTCCGGTTCTGCACCTCTACCTCAGTGATATGGAGGCGATCCTATTCAGTGCAGAGGGTTTTTGAACCAGGTGGGCATTTACTTTGAGATGTTACCTCAGGTGTTTCCCTCTGACAGAGCTAAGGTGGGATTTCTCATCTCGTTACTCTCTGACACAGCTCTTGCCTGGGCTAATCCTTTGTGGGAGACAAATAAACCTGTGATTTCAAATTACCCTGAATTTGTGGCCTCCTTTCAAAGGGTATTTGATGTTCCGGCTCGCTCCTACTCTGCTGCTAAACGACTCACGTCCATTCAGCAAGGTACAAGATCTGTTGCTCAGTATGCTATTGAGTTCCATATGCTTGCCGCAGAGGTAGGTTGGAACAATGAAGCCCTTGTTGCCTTCTTTCATGGGCTCTCTGATGCGATTAAAGACGAAGTTGCTGCCAGAGATTTACCAGAGGATCTCGAGGCATTGGTGTCTTTTTTGATCCTAATTGACATCAGACTCAGAGAGAGGCCCTCTTTCAAGGAGCGCTTGCGTAAGCCTCCTGTTCCGTTGTCTCCTACTTGTTCGTTCCCACCCATGCCTCCCTTTCCTCTCATGCCTCCTGGTCCTGAGTTACCAGGTACTGCTGAGCTGATGCAGTTGGGATTCACGCGTCTCTCCATGGCGGAGAGGGCCTTTAGGAGGTGGGAGGGGTTCTGCCTCTATTGTGGGTTATAGGGCCACCTTTTGAAGTCTTGTCCTACACGGCCGGGAAACGATCACACCTAAGGTCCTGTCGGGGGCAGACCTTGGGTGGTTTATCCTCATCCCCGGAACCACTTAAGGAGAAACCTTTGGTCACGGTTGTCCTTTCCTGGATGGACTCCTCCATAGTCACTCAGGCTCTTGTTGACTCCGGTGCTGCGGGCTATTTCATTGACAGTTCTTTTGTATCAAAGCACTCCATTCCTGTTTTGCCTCGGTCCGTTCCACTTGCTATTGAGGCCATTGATGGCAGGCCCCTTCAGCCGCACTCGTTACTCACGAAACTGCTATGTTGTCCATGGCTGTTGGGGCTCTCCATTTTGAAACCCTCCAGTTCCAGGTGATAAACTCTCTGCATTTTCCAGTTGTTCTGGGTTATCCTTGGCTCCAAAAGTACAATCCCAGTCTCGACTGGCGTAGGTCCGAAATTTTGTTGTGGTCCCTGCAATGTATTTCCACTTGTCTTCGGTAGTCGTGTGCACTTCTTCGGTATCTCAATTGCCAGAGGAGTACCGAGAGTTCCTAGACATTTTTGACAAGGTGCGTGCCGGTACGTTGCCTCCTCACTGGTCTTATGACTGTGCCATAGACCTGCAACCCGGAGCCATTCCTCTTCGGGGCCGGGTGTACCCTCTGTCTTTTGCAGAGAATTGTGCTATGGAGGAGTATGTTGCCGATGCTCTGTTGCGGGGATCATCCCAAAATCCTGCTCTCTTGCAGGGGCTGGCTTCTTCTTTGTGAAGAAAAAGGGTGGCGAGTTAAGACCATGCATCAATTATAGGGGTCTTAATCATCTTACCATTAAGAATGCTTACCCTGTTCCGCTCATTACGGAACTCTTTGACCGCCTCAAGGGAGCTACGGTCTTTACTAAACTTGATTTGAGAGGATCTTACAATCTCGTTAGGATTAAGGAAGGCCACAAATGGAAAACAGCATTTAACACCAGTAGCCGGCATTATGAGTATTTTGTAATGCCCTTTAGCCTATGTAATGCTCCTGCTGTTTTTCAGGAATTTATTAATGATGTCCTACGAGATATGTTGCAACAGTGTGTTGCGGTGTACTTAGACGACATCCTCATACACTCACCCACACTTGAGGCCCATCGTTCTGATGTTACATGGGTTCTTCAGAGACTACGTGAGAACGGCCTGTTTTGTAAACTCGAGAAATGTGAGTTCCATCAGACTCAAGTAACCTTCCTAGGTTATGTTATCTCCGTTGCAGGGTTCTCCATTGATCCTGACAAGTTATCTGCAGTTCTGCAGTGGCCTCGCCCAGTTGGTCTTCGGTCTATCCAACATTTTTTGGGGTTCGCCAATTACTATAGAGAGTTTATTAAAAACTTTTCTTCCTTGGTCAAACCTATCACAGACATGACCCGTAAAGAGAATGATCAACTCCATTGGTCACCTACTGCCATTAAGGCCTTTGATAGTCTTAAGACTGCTTTTGCTGCCACTCCAGTTCTGTCTCATCCTAACCCTGTCCTGCCTTTCGTTCTTGAGGTCGATGCGTCTGAGACTGGAGTAGGTGCCCTCTTGTCTCAACGTCCTATGCCTGACGGTTCCTTGCATCCGTGTGGTTTTTTTCTCTAAGAAATTGTCTCCAGTGGAGTGCAATTATGAAATTGGCGACAGGGAATTACTGGCCATCATTTTGGCACTCAAGGAATGGAGGCATCTTCTCGAGGGTACTAGCATGCCAGTGCTCATTTTTACTGACCACAAGAATTTAACTTATCTATCTGAAGCAAAATGTTTGTCGCCCCGACAGGCCAGATGGGTGTTATTTTTGTCTCAGTTTAATTATGTGGTCTCCTACCTGCCTGGTAGTAAGAATGTTAGGGCTGGTGCCCACTCTCGACAATTTTTGCCTCTGTCCAAGGAGGAGTCTGTACCTACTCCTGTTATACCTCCTGACCATATTTTGGCTACCATACGTAATAATTTGACTTCTCCCTTGGGGGAGGAGATCCTGGCTGCACAAACCAATGCACCTCCTGAGAAACCTAGTGGTAAGTGTTTTGTTCCTGAGAATCTTTGAACTAAACTTTTGCACACTTTTGCACACCACTATTCAAATGATTTGGTCTGTCACTCGACAATTCCGGTGGCCAGGTCTTCGTTCTGATGTTGCTGCGTATGTTGCCTCCTGCTCAGTTTGTGCACAGAATAAGACTCCTCGACGTCTTCCTGTGGGTCTTCTTCAACCTATTGCTAATGGTGAGCGTCCTTGGACACATCTTTCCATGGACTTCATTGTCGATATCCCTGTTTCCAATGGCAATACTGTTATCCTTATGGTGGTTGACCGTTTTTCTAAAATGTCACATTGCATTCCCTTGATGAAGCTGCCTACCGCTCAGGAGCTTGCTTCAATTTTTGCCCGGGAGGTCTTCCGTTCACATGGGTTACCCAAAGAGATAGTGTCGGACCGGGGTAGCCAGTTTGTCTCCAGATTTTGGCGTTCCTTTTGTGCTCAAATGGGGATCCAGATTTCCTTCTCCTCGCCATATCACCCTCAATCCAATAGGGCTGCGGAACGGTATAATCAAGCTCTGGAACAATTCCTCCGTTGCTATGTCTTAGATCACCACAATAATTGGTCTGAACTGTTACCTTGGGCAGAGTTTGCTCGTAATAGTGCTATTAATGCTTCCTCCAAGTTAACCCCATTCATGGCGAATTATGGGTTTCAACCATCCTTGTTGCCTGATTCATTCATGTCTCAGGGTATTCCGGCTTTGGAGGAGTATCTCTGGCAACTCCGTTCCTCGTGGGTGCAGATTCAGGATTGCCTTCATCGATCTATGCAGCGGCAAATGTTCCAGGCTGATCATAGGCGTTTGCCCGTGCCTTCCTACCAGGTTGGTGAGAGAGTTTGGCTGTCCTCCCGCAACTTGAACCTTCGAGTGCCTTCCAATAAATTGGCTCCCCGTTATGTTGGTTCTTTTCAAATACTCTGACGGGTTAATCCTGTGGCCTACGCTCTTGACCTTCCTCCTGCTATGCGCATCTCCAATGTTTTTCATGTCTCCCTCTTGAAACCATTGGTTTGTAATTGGTTTACCACTGTGTTGCCTTGTTCCCATCCTATCTTTGTTGACAACCATGAGGAGTATGAGTATTGACTCTCATATGTCCAGGGGCCGTGTACAGTATTTGGTTCACTGGAGGGGCTACGGTCCGGAGGAGCCTTCTTGGGTTCCCTCCTCTGATGTTCATGCTCCCGCCCTCCTCCGTGCCTTCCATGCCTGTTTCCCCAATAAGCCTTTTGTCCTCCCGCGGGGGAGGGGTCATTGAAGGGAGGGTACTGTCAGTGTTATTACCCTGTTTTGTTTGCCATGTGCTGCTGGCAGCCATTTTACTCACCTCTCTTCCTGACTATGGTGCATTGTGGGGGATGCTGCTCATTTCCTGCACTTCGTTTTACGGCCAGACTGGTGTGCATCATCCATGTGAGACAGGATGCAGTTTCAGAATTGTGATGTCATCACTTATTATTTAAAGGGCCTCTGTTCAGTATGCTTTGCCTGTGAGAGTTCCTGTTTATTACCTGGCTGCCTGACGTCCTTCCTGGTTCCTGATCCCTGGCTTGTTCCTGACTCTGCTGTTCTCCTTGTTGCTGATTCCGGCTCGTCTGACTATTCGCTTTGGCTCCTGACTCGGCTCGCCTGACTACCTGCTCTGGTTTTGAATCCTGGCTTGTTATTTTACTTGTGGACTTTTTATTATTTTTTGCTATTAATAAAGGTGTGATTATTTTTGCACTTCTCGTCTCAGTCTGATTCCTGGCACCCTGACACTTTTACCCCATCTCTTGTTTTTAAGAAAATGTTTCCTGTTGCAGACTCTGTGTGTGACCTTTGTGTACTATTCCTAAGGTGGATGGAGCTATATCCACATTGGTTAAGAGGAGTATAATTCCTTTGGAGTATAGTACCTCTTTTAAGGACCCCATGAATAGGAAATTGGAGGGATACTTAAGGAAGACTTTTCTTCAACAAGGTTTGCTATTGCAACCGGTGGCTAGTATGGCTGTGGTTTCTGCCGCGGCCTCATATTGGTGTGACTTATCTGAACTAGACATGTGCGATTCGTTTCGGATCGATTCGGAAAATTCGGAGATTCGGATCAATTCGAATTTCTGAATTAAAATACTGCCGAATCTACCAAATAATTCCGAATCGAATACATCCGAATTGATTGGAATACATCCGAATCGATTCGGATGTATTCGGTAGATTCGGATGGCCGTGTATTACACTAGTATTGTACAGTATATTAGGTTTTATCACTCTGCTATGGGTTAAACCTAATATACAGTACATAATACTAGTGTAATACACAGCACATCCCACCTAACACTTACCGAAATTCCGAATTTCCGAATCGATTCGAACCGAATCGAATCGAACCGAACTGAATCGAACCGAACCAATTTTTTTCCGAATCCGAATGAATCTGAAACGAATTCATTCAAATTTTTTTGAATCCGAATAGATCCGAACCGAAATTTGAATCGATCCGAATCGATCCGAACCGAAACGAATTTTTCAGAACTGCACAAGTCTAATCTGAACTAATTTTGGAGGAGACTTCTGTGGAGGAGATTCAAGATAGGATCAAGGCATTAAAACTGGCAAATACCTTTATTTGTGATCCAGTATGTAGGTTGTACGTTTGAGTGCAAAAACTTCCAGTCTTGCCATTTTATCTCGAAAAGCCTTGTGGCTAAAGTCCTGGTCGGCAGACATGGTTTTCAAGTCTAGACTTCTCTCCCTTCCTTTTAAGGGGAAGACCTCGTTTACGAAGGTTCTGGGGGATCTTTAGCTCTTTAGGCAGTGTCCAGGGAATTGCGGTGGCTCCATACCTGGACAATATCTTGGTTCAGGCGCTATTTTTTCATTTAGCAAAATCCCATAAGGATTCTCTGTTGTTTACTCTTCATTCTAAAGGGTGGATGGTGAACCTGGACAAGAGTTCCCTGATTCCAAGTACCAGGGTCTGTTTTTTGGGGACAATCATAGATTCGATCTTGATAAAGATTTTCTTAATAGAAGCAAGAAAATCCAAACCTCTTTCAGCCTGCCTTTCTCTTCAGTCCTCTGTCCAACCCTCAGTGGCTCAGTGTATGGAAGTAATTGGTCTCATGGTGGTCTCCTTGAACATTATTCCTTTTGCTCGCTTCCATCTGAGACCTTTACAGTTATGCATGCTCAGATAATGGAATGGAGACCATTTGGACCTCTCTCAAAGGATAGTTCTAGACAATCTTGCAAGAGACTCTCTTTCCTGGTGGCTCAGTCAGGATAATCTGTCTCAAGGCACATGCTTCTTGAGACCATCTTGGGAGATTTTGACTATGGATGCCAGCCTTTCAGGCTGGGGAGCAGTTTGGGGTCCCTTAAGAGCTCAGGGGACCTGGAGTCTGTCCTCCCAATAAATATTTTAGAACTGAGAGCAATCTACAATGCTTTCATAACATGCCCTTCTCTGAGTTTGGCCCATTTTATCAGATTCCAATTGGACAACATCACATCAGTGGCTTATATCAACCATAGGGAGGAACAAGGAGTTCCTTAGTGATGAAGGAAGTTCTTTGCATCCTTCTGTGGGTGGAGTCTTACAACTGCCACTTTTCGGCCTTTCACATCCCAGATGTGGACAACTGGGAAGCAGATTACCTGAGCAGCCAGACGTTTCACCCACGGGAGTGGGCTCTTCATCAAGAAGTATTCTCAATGATAACCCTCAGGTGGGATGTTACGGAGATGGAGCTGATGGCATCTCATCTAAACACCAAATTTCCAAGATATGGGTCAAGATCAAGAGACCCACAAGCAGCGCTGGTGGACACTCTTGCAGTTCCATAGGATTTCGTTCTGATTTACCTGTTTCCTCCATTTGCGATTCTTCACCGGTTAATAGCCTGGATAAAACTGGCATCAGTGATTCTAATTGCTCCAGCTTGGCCTTGCAGAATTTGGTTTGCAGACCTGGTGAAGATGTCGTCCTTTCGTTTGCGGAGATTACCGCTGAAGAAGCCCCCTTTTACCTCAGGGTCCTTTTCTTCATCCGAATCTAAAGTCTCTGAATCTGACTGCATGGAGATTGAACACCTAGTCTTGTCTAGACAATGTTTTTCTGAAAAGGTTATTGACACGTTGATCCAAGCTCGTAAGCTGGTAACTCGTAAAATATATCATAGGGTTTGGCACACATATTTATACTGGTGAAAATCTCTGGGTTTTCCTTGGCGTAAGGGAAGAGTTCCCTGTATTTTGTCTTCTCTCCAGGAGGGTCTGGAGAATGGTTTGTCAGCCAGTTCTCTGAAGGGTCAGATCTCTGCCCTATCGGTTCTATTGCATAAACATTTGGCTGACTTACTGGATGTTCAGTCTTTTGTTCATGCCCTGGTCAGAATCAGGCCTTTGTTTAAACCTGCTACTCCTTCTTGGAGTCTTAATCTTGTTCTTCGGGTTTTGCAGCAGGCTCCCATTTAAGCCTATGCATTCTGTTGATATTAAACTATTGTCTTGGAAATTTTTGTTCTTGCTGGCTATTTTTTCTGCTCATAGAGTTTTAGAACTTTTGGCTCTGCAGTGTGATCATCCTTATTTTATTTTTAAGACGGTCCTTCGTACCAAATTGGGATTTCTTTCTAGGGTGGTTTTGGATTGCAATATCAATCAGGATATTGTTGTTCCTTCATTGTGTCCTAATCCTTCTTCTCAGAAGGAGTGCCTGTTACATAACCTGGATGTGGTTCATGCTCTAAAATTCAATCTCCAGGCTACTAAGGATTTTCGTCAAAATTCTGCCCTTTTTGTGGTGTTTGCTGGTAAACGTAAGGGCCAAAAGGCCATGTCAACTATGAGACAGCTGGACGACAGCCTCCTGAGAAGATCACGGCTCATTCAAATTAGGTTGTTTCTTCTTCCTTGGCCTTCTATGGAGCAAATTTGAAAGGTGGCCACTTGGTCCTCATTACATACCTTTTCCAAATTTTACAAATTTGATGTTTTTGCCTCAGCTTAAGCTTCTTTTAGGAGAAAGGTTCTTCAAGCGGTGGTGCCCTCAGTTTAGGTCCGCCTATCTTGTTTTTTCCCTCCCTTTCCATTCTGTGTCCCCTAGCTTTGGTATTGGTCCCCACTAGTAATTAGACTCTATTTGTGGACTCTCCTTGCCATTGGAAAGAAAACTAAATTTATGTTTAGCTGATAAATTATTTTACCCGCCCTTTCCGTATTCCCTTGGCTGAATGACTGGGGATTATGGGAAGTGGGAGGAACACTTATAGCTTTGCTTGGGTGTTCTTTGCCTCGTCCTAGTGGCCAGGAGTTGAATTCCCACTAGTAATTAGAATGGATTTGTGGACTCCCCATGTCAGGAAAGAAAATAATTTATCAGGTAAGCATATATTTTTTTTTAAATCATACATTTTTATTGAGGTTATTATCAATATCAACATATCAGAAGTTTAAATATAGCTTTCAATGATGACAAAAATAGCAGATGCAAGCAGCATATCAACAGTCTTGTACATGGATAAATAAGTTTTAATCCCTAAATCTAATAATATATGTGTAAATGTAAATTGTAAGCACTCTGATTTAGGGATCTAAAATGAACAGTTACAGACACTTTATACTATAGACAACATATGTCTAACTTTTATTATTTAGGCCTCACAACTTGTCTAATGGCTACTTTTGAGCCTGTGTGAATAGTTAACTTTAATAGAGGCAAGCTAACTGATAAGACACCCCTCTGGGGCATTGTATGTTAGCAAACAATAGAAATATTGGAAGGCTTATATGTCCAACATTGAATAAATACACACCCAATCTGGTTGGTCTATTAATGACTTAATTTAAGGAATATTATATAGTAATGGTATACTTATTGTAATGATGAGTATAATTATATATTATGCAGAGTCAATAGCTGAAATAAATCTGAGGACCAATTACAGCCGTACTCACTGTAGCTATAATAGACAATATAGTAAGAGCCACATAACTCTCTTTATAGTACAATAGTTATGCCTGTGTAACAGGTACCCCCAAGCCTGACTTGCCTGCTTTTTCTTGGACCTCAAAAAATGTGAACATCCGTGAAGGATTTATAAACTAGTGGGAATGTTTTAAATAATCAACTGTGAGGCCTTAATGAGGTATAGCTTACCACAGGTGCAATGTATGTCACATTTTTTAGAAATCCAAGAAACATATAGTCCAAGAAGGTAAGACTCAATATTGTGAACTTGCAAACTATGTACAGGAAATAATATGACAATATAGAACACTTTTGCTAGAAGTGGCACTAGTACTAAATACTACTTATTAATACAGGGTAACTGCTCACTTCTACATAAGGCGAGCATGAAATATTGTCTCTGTCATGAGTTATTTAGCCTTGAGCTGCATATCTCTATTGAGAGCAATGACAAATTCCATATAGCCACTCTTGCCTCATAATACTTTTAGCCCACTCCAAATTTCGTTAAGGTGTTAGGAATCTTGCATGTCTTATTACACTGAACATTTTCTGCATTGTTATGAGCTCTGAGGACCAAGTGCCGTGAAGCCAACTCTGCTATCAGGATCAACAAAGACTTCCCTGTATCTGATAGCCCAGTGAATTTGCCTATCAATCCAGACCAGATGTCCGGAGCTGCAAGCTCTGGTGTTCCAGAATGCATCAAGGAGGGCTCAGTGGGACCTGAACTACATGTGCTCCTATTTCTCAGCTTTATAGATCCGCTACGTGTGCACTGTCTCTAGGCATTAGGTAAGTCTTACCCAGCTCTGGGAAGCCGGCCACACATCCCCAAGAGCTGTAGAGATTAGCGAACCCATCATTCTCCTCTTTAGATAGTGAATATATATTTGACTCCATAGTTCTTGTGTCCTCACTTGGTAGAAGTTGTTGGATGGTTCATCTTTCAGAACTGGCTATAGTAATGTAGAGAGGCTATCTAAGCTCTCATCTATTTGTCTCTCCAGATTGTCCAGTAAGGCTTGTATTGCTTCAAGAGATTCCTTACATACCATCTTCACTATGTGGTGTAAGTGACTGGTTTAATCTCAAGTTTTTGGCTGTAGTGGTTTGCAAGATAATTAAACTGTACAGTAAGTTGCAATATTAGTAGAGTATATTAACAGCGGATCAAGAGCCACTCGCACCCGGATAACCGGGGATGGTGTTGGTATCACAAGTGAAGGCCGCCATCTAGGCCTCTAACAGACTAGTTTAGCTCCTAGTGGATAAATAAAGGTCAATCTTAGTATTATTGGAATTAGCAAATTATAAAGTAGTTAAATCCTTGTGATATAAGATAAAAATTAGATATTTCTGCAAGGATAATCTGTGTATTATCAAGTTTTGTTCTAGGAGCTTCATGAAGTGCAACCATCATGGCCTCTTCCTAGCCATGCCCCCAATTTTGTTTTGTTTTGTTTTTATCACCTGCAATATGTGACGCTTAATTTGAGGGGGCATAGTCCTCTCTTTCAAAAAAGCAGTTGTAAGTATGAATCTCAATCATTGAGGAAACATTGGAAAATGTCTGTAAATGACAAAAGACCTCTAGTTCCTTGTTATTTACCATTTAGACAACAAGTAACATAGTAACATAGTAACATAGTAACATAGTAGATAAGGTTGAAAAAAGACTGAAGTCCATCGAGTTCAACCTATACAAATCTAAAATACTTTCAAAAAGCTCCAGTTAAGCTTAAATAACCCCATTAAAATGTGACCCATTTAATACTAGCAATCATATCCATGAATTTTGTTTATATACAGAAATTTATCCAGACTATTTTTAAATGTATCTATGGTATTGGCATTCACTACCTCCTTTGGTAATGAGTTCCACAATTTTATTGCTCTTACAGTGAAAAAACGTTTCCGTTGCAGGAGATTAAATCTCCTTTCCTCCAACCTTAAATTATGACCTCTTGTCAGAAACAATTTTCTTGGAATAAATAGAGCTTCTGCCATCTCTGTATATGGGCCTTGTAAATGGAAGAAATCATAGGACATCTCACGAAAGTTTTCAGCACTTTGTTTGCTTTGTTCTTTGGACATTCTTTGTTGAAAAGCATGCCGGTACAGGAGCAACAATGTAATACTCGGAGCTAGCTGCTGATTAGTGTCTGCACCTATATGTCATTGGCTCACCTGATGTATTCAGCTAGCTCCCAGAAGGACATTCTTGCTTCTTCAACAAAGAATACCAAGAGAATGGAATAAATTTAGCAAATTAAAATTTATAAATTCACATACTTCTGCTTAAGACTAACATTCGGCTAGATTATGAGTCTTTCGTTATGAGCTGTGCGGTGCTACAGTTTTTCCTCACCGCTCACTTACCTGCAGCGCTGGTACTACGGGTTTTTACAAACCCGGCGTTAAAAGGCAAGAAGTGAGCGTAGAGCAAAATTGTGCTCCATACCGCACTCCATTACCAGCGCTGCTTAAGTCAGCGGTGAGCTATTCGTACGTGCTCATGTACGATGTCCCCATAGACATCAATGGGGAGAGCTGGCTGAGAAAAAGTCTAACACCTGCAAAAAAGCAGCGCAAAACTCAGTAACGCAGCCCCATTTATTCCTATGGGGAAACACATTTTATGTTTACACCTAACACCCTAACATGAACCCAGAGTCTGAACACCACTAATCTTACACTTATTAACCCCTAATCTGCCGACCCGACATCTCCAACACCTACATTATTCTTATTAACCCCTAATCTGCCACTCCGGACACCGCCACCACCTACATTATACTTATTAACCCCTAATCTGCTGCCCCCAACATCGCCAACACCTACATTATATTTATTAACCCCTAATCTCCCGCCCCCAATGTCGCCGCAACCTACCTACACTTATTAACCCCTAATCTGCCGCCCCCAACGTCGCTGCCACTATATTAAATGTATTAACCCCTAAATCTATGTCTAACCCTAACCCTAACACCCCCTAACAAATATAATTTAAATAAATCTAAATAAAATTCCTATCATTACCTAAATTATTCATATTTAAAACTAAATACTTACCTGTAATATAAACCCTAACGGCTAGATTTGGAGTTTTGTCGGTAACAACCCGAAAAACTAACGCCGGCTTTTTTCTGGCCGCACCATAAAAATAACTGTGGTATTGAGAGTCCACATAAAGGCTGCGTTAGGCTCCAAAAAAGGAGCGTAGAGCATTTTTAACGCAGCTTCAACTCTCGATACCAGAGTTGCTTACGCAAGCGGCCAGCCTCAAAAACGTGCTTGTGCACGATTCTCCCATAGGAAACAATGGGGCTGTTTGAGCTGAAAAAAAACCTAACACCTGCAAAAAAGCCGCGTTCAGCTCCTAACGCAGCCCCATTGTTTGCTATGCGGAAACACTTCCTACGTCTGCACCTAACACTCTAACATGTACCCCGAGTCTAAACACCCCTAACCTTACACTTATTAACCCCTAATCTGCCGCCCCAGCTATCGCTGACCCCTGCATATTATTATTAACCCCTAATCTGCCGCTCCGTAAACCGCCGCTACTTACATTATCCCTATGTACCCCTAATCTGCTGCCCTAACATCGCCGACCCCTATATAATATTTATTAACCCCTAATCTGCCCCCCACAACGTCGCCTCCACCTGCCTACACTTATTAACCCCTAATCTGCTGACCGGACCTGAGCGCTACTATAATAAAGTTATTAACCCCTAATCCGCCTCACTAACCCTATAATAAATAGTATTAACCCCTAATCTGCCCTCCCTAACATCGCCGACACCTAACTTCAATTATTAACCCCTAATCTGCCGACTGGAGCGCACCGCTATTCTAATAAATGTATTAACCCCTAAAGCTAAGTCTAACCCTAACACTAACACCCCCCTAAGTTAAATATAATTTACATCTAACGAAATTAATTATCTCTTATTAAATAAATTATTCCTATTTAAAGCTAAATACTTACCTGTAAAATAAATCCTAATATAGCTAAAATATAAATTATAATTATATTATAGCTATTTTAGGATTAATATTTATTTGACAGGCAACTTTGTAATTATTTTAACCAGGTACAATAGCTATTAAACAGTTAAGAACTATTTAATAGCTACCTAGTTAAAATAATTACAAAGTTACCTGTAAAATAAATCCTAACCTAAGTTATAATTAAACCTAACACAGCCAATCAGAATATTCCTACCTTAATTCCGATTGGCTGATAGAATCCTATCAGCCAATCGGAATTCGAGGGACGCCATCTTGGATGACGTCCCTTAAAGGAACCGTCATTCAGCTAGTAGGCGTCGGGAGAAGAGGATGTTCCACGTCGGAGGTCTGCAAGATGGATCCGGAAGAAAGAAGATTGAAGATGCCGTTGATAGAAGACTTCATCCGGATCATGGACCTCTTCAGCTCCTGCTTGGATGAAGACTTCATCCGGATCATGGACCTCTTCAGCTCCCGCTTGGATGAAGACTTCAGCCGGATCATGGACCTCTTCAGCCCCCCGCTTGGGCTTGGATCAGGACATCAGAGGAGCTCTTCAGGACAGATCGTGAACCTGGTATGGTGAAGATAAAGTAGGAAGATCTTCAGGGGCTTAGTGTTAGGTTTATTTAAGGGGGGTTTGGGTTAGATTAGGGGTATGTGGGTGGTGGGTTGTAATGTTGGGGGGGGGTATTGTATGTTTTTTTTTTACAGGCAAAAGAGCTGAACTTCTTGGGGCATGCCCCGCAAAGGGCCCTGTTCAGGGCTGGTAAGGTAAAAGAGCTTTGAACTTTAGTAATTTAGAATAGGGTAGGGCATTTTTTATTTTGGGGGTCTTTGTTGTTTTATTAGGGGGCTTAGAGTAGGTGTAATTAGTTTAAAATTGTTGTAATATTTTTCTTATGTTTGTAAATATTTTTTTATTTTTTGTAACTTAGTTCTTTTTTATTTTTTGTACTTTAGTTAGTTTATTTCATTGTAGCTATTTGTAGGAATTGTATTTAATTTATTTATTGATAGTGTAGTGTTAGGTTTAATTGTAGGTAATTGTAGGTATTGTATTTAATTAATTTAATGATAGTATAGTGTTAGGTTTAATTGTAACTTAGGTTAGGATTTATTTTACAGGTAACTTTGTAATTATTTTAACTAGGTAGCTATTAAATAGTTCTTAACTATTTAATAGCTATTGTACCTGGTTAAAATAATTACAAAGTTGCCTGTCAAATAAATATTAATCCTAAAATAGCTATAATATAATTATAATTTATATTGTAGCTATATTAGGATTTATTTTACAGATAAGTATTTAGCTTTAAATAGGAATAATTTATTTAATAAGAGATAATTAATTTCGTTAGATGTAAATTATATTTAACTTAGGGGGGTGTTAGTGTTAGACTTAGCTTTAGGGGTTAATACATTTATTAGAATAGTGGTGAGCTCCAGTCGGCAGATTAGGGGTTAATAAGTGTAGGCAGGTGGAGGCGACGTTGAGGGGGGCAGATTAGGGGTTAATAAATATAATATAGGGGTCGGCGGTGTTAGGGGCAGCAGATTAGGGGTACATAAGGATAACGTAGGTGGCGGCGCTTTGCGGTCAGCAGATTAGGGGTTAATTATTGTAGGTAGCTGGCTGCAACGTTTATGGGGGCAGATTAGGGGTTAATAAATATAATATAGGGGTCAGCGGTGTTAGGGGCAGCAGATTAGGGGTACATAAGGATAACGTAGGTGGCGGTCGGCAGATTAGGGGTTAAAAAAATTTATTCGAGTGTCGGCGATGTGGGAGGACCTCGGTTTAGGGGTACATAGGTAGTTTATGGTTGTTAGTGTACTTTAGAGTACAGTAGTTAAGAGCTTTATAAACCGGCGTTAGCCCAGAAAGCTCTTAACTACTGACTTTTTTCCTGCGGCTGGAGTTTTGTCGTTAGATGTCTAACGCTCACTTCAGACACGACTCTAAATACCGGAGTTAGAAAGATCCCATTGAAAAGATAGGATACGCAATTTACGTAAGGGGATCTGCGGTATGGAAAAGTCGCGGCTGAAAAGTGAGCGTTAGACCCTATTTTGAGTGACTCCAAATACCGGAGGTAGCCTAAAACCAGCGTTAGGAGCCTCTAACGCTGGTTTTCACGGCTAACGCCAAACTCCAAATCTAGGCCTAAGATAGCTACAATATAACTAATAGTTACATTGTATCTAGCTTAGGGTTTATTTTTATTTTACAGGCAAGTTTATATTTATTTTAACTAGGTAGTATAGTTATTAAATAGTTATTAACTATTTAATAACTGCCTAGCTAAAATAAATACAAATTTACCTGTAAAATAAAACCTAACCTAAGTTACAATAACACCTAACACGACACTATAATTAAATAAATTCCCTACATTAAATACAATTAAATAAATTAAATTAAATTAGCTAAATCACAAAAAACCCACTAAATTACAGAAAATAAAAAACAAATTACAGATCTTAATTACACCTAATCTAATAGCCCTATCAAAATAAAAAAGCCCCCCCAAAATTAAAAAACCCCTAGCCTAAATTAAACTACCAAAAGCCCTTAAAACTGCCTTTTGCGGGGCATTGCCCCAAAGAAATCAGCTCTTTTTCTTGTAACCCCCCCCAACAGTAAAACCCACCACCCACACAAACAACCCCCCAATTAAAAGCCTAACTAAAAAAACTTAAGCTCCCCATTGCCCTGAAAAGGACATTTGGATGGGCATTGCCCTTAAAAGGGCATTTAGCTATATTGCTGCCCAAAGCCCTAACCTAAAAAATAAACCCACACAATACACCCTTAAAAAAATCTTAACACTAACCCCCAAAGATTCACTTACCGGGAGAAGTCTTCATCCAAACGGCAAGATGTCCTCAACAAAGCCAGCAAAAGTGGTCCTCCAGACGGGCAGAAATGGTCCTCCAGATGGGCAGAAGTCTTCATCCAGACGGCATCTTCTATCTTTATCCTTCCGATGCGGAGCGGCTCCATCTTCAAGACATCCAGAGCGGAGCATCCTCTTCAAATTACGTCTTCTTCGGAATGAATATCTCTTTAAGTGACGTCATCCAAGATGGCGTCCCTTAGATTCCGATTGGCTGATAGAATTCTATCAGCCAATCGGAATTAAGGTAGAAAAAATCCTATTGGCTGATGCAATCAGCCGATATGATTGAGCTCGCATTCTATTGGCTGATTGGAACAGCCAATAGAATGCCAGCTCAATCCTATTGGCTGATTGCATTAGCCAATAGGATTTTTTCTACCTTAATTCCGATTGGCTGATAGAATTCTATCAGCCAATCGGAATCTAAGGGATGCCATCTTGGATGACATCACTTAAAGAGATATTCATTCCAAAGAAGATGCTGTTTGAAGAGGGTGCTCCGCGCCGTATGTCTTGAAGATGGAGCCGCTCCACGTCGGAAGGATGAAGATAGACAATGTTGTCTGGATGAAGACTTCTAGCCGTCTGGAGGACCACTTCTGCTTGTCTGGAGGACCAATTCTGCCAGCTTCGTTGAGGACAACTTGCCGCTTGGATGAAGACTTCTCCCAGTAAGTGAATCTTCAGGGGTTAGTGTTAGGATTTTTTAAGGGTGTAATGGGTGGGTTTATTTTTTAGGTTAGGGCTTTGGGCAGCAATAGAGCTAAATGCCCTTTTAAGGGCAATGCCCATCCAAATGTCCTTTTCAGGGCAATGGGGAGCTTAGTTTTTTTTAGTTAGGCTTTTATTTGGGGGGTTGTTTGTGTGGGTGGGTGGTGGGTTTTACTGTTTGTTTGTTTTTTTTACAGGAAACAGAGCTTATTTCTTTGGGGCAATGCCCCGCAAAAGGCCCTTTTAAGGGCTATTGTAAGTTTTGGCTAGAGGTTTTTTTTTATTTTGGGGGGGCTTTTTTTATTTTGATAGGGCTATTAGATTAGGTGAAATTAGTTTAAAGATCTGTAATTTGTTTTTTATTTTCAGTAATTTAGTGTTTGTTTTTCTGTGCTTTAGCTTATTTAATTTAATGTATTTAATTGTATTTAATGTAGGGAATTTATTTAATTATAGTGTAAGGTTAGGTGTTAGTGTAACCTAGGTTAGGTTTTATTTTACAGGTAAATTTGTATTTATTTTAGCTAGGTAGTTATTCAATAGTTAATAACTATTTAATAACTATTCTACCTAGTTAAAATAAATACAAACTTGCCTGTAAAATAAAAATAAACCCTAAGGTAGATACAATGTAACTATTAGTTATATTGTAGCTATCTTTAGGGTTTATTTTATAGGTAAGTATTTAGTTTTAAATAGGAATAATTTAGTTAATTATAGTAATTTTATTTAGATTTATTTAAATTATATTTAAGTTAGGGGGTGTTAGGGTTAGGGTTAGACTTTAAAGGGTTTAAAGGGTTAAGAAATTTAGAATAGTGGCGGCAACGTTGGGGACGGCAGATTAGGGGTTAATAAGTGTAGGTAGGTGGCGGCGATGTTGGGGGCATCAGATTAGGGGTTAATAAATATAATGTAGGTGGCGGCGATGTTGGGGGCATCAGATTAGGGGTTAATAAATATAATGTAGGTGGCGGCGATGTTGGGGGCATCAGATTAGGGGTTAATAAATATAATGTAGGTAGCGGCGATGTCCTGAGCAGAAGATTAGGGGTTAATAAGTATAATGTAGGTGTTGGCGATGTTGGGGGCAACAGATTAGGGGTTAATAAGTATAATGTAGGTGGCGGCAATGTTAGGTTTGGCAGATTAGGGGTTAATAATATTTAACTAGTGTTTGCGATGCGGGAGTACGGCGGTTTAGGGGTTAATATGTTTATTAAAGTGGCGGCGATGTCCAGAGCGGCAGATTAGGGGTTAATAATTTTATTTTAGTGTTTGCGATGCGGGAGGGCATCGGTTTAAGGGTTAACGGGTAGTTTATGGGTGTTAGTGTACTTTTTAGCACTTTAGTTATATGTTACAGCATTGTAGTGTTAAACTCATAACTACTGACTTTAAAATGCGTTACGGATCTTGTCGGTAGAGGCTGTACCGCTCACTTTTTGGCCTCCCAGGACAAACTCGTAATACTGGCGTTATGGAAGTCCCATAGAAAAAGGTTTTACGAACTTTACATAAGTCTGTTTGCGGTAAGGCCAACAAAGTGTGCGGTACACCTATACTTGCAAGACTCGTAATAGCAGCAGGCGTAAAAAAGCAGCGTTAGAACCTGTTAACGCTGCTTTTATACCTTAACGCACAACTCGTAATCTAGCTGATTGTGTAATCTAGCCGATTGTTTGGATTTATATTAAGGTTTTGTATGAGACCTGCATAGCATGTTATATAATAAGTTTTATAACTCTTTGCAATAGGTTATGACAAATTATAGGAATATGAGGCAAAATAAATAATGAATATACATTACATTTTTTTTACACTTTCTAATTAAACATTTAATTGAGGTTTTAGCTTTGAGTTTAATATCCTTTTAATGTTAACTATTCCTAAAGATCAGTGTTATCCATTCAACTAACAGCCATTATGCAGCCTTTCAATACATTCTTCTGGGGCCAACACAATTATCCACTAACTGCCCCCAACTGCAACACACACACTTCTCTTTTGCTTTGAAACCGGTTCATACCCCTTAAGGCGGATCCAATCTGGGTCATTCTCTCTCTATATATATATATATAGGTTTCTGACAGATTGATAAAGGATTACTCATTAAAAAGTGTATTTCAATCAATTGAAATTCTAAAAATGTATTCTCTGACCCTGCAAGTGTGAACAATTGAAAGCAAAAAAAAATCGTAGACACAGCTGCAGAAAATGAAAAACAATTTGGTTATTAAATATACTCATATCTAAAATGAATATATGATTGTGCGAAACAAACATTTTTAACTCATATAACGCATAAAATAATTACATTATTTTGTATAGACAGCAATAAGCTTAAATATATTTTGTGTAGGCAGCTCTAAATGTTTTTTTGTGCAAAATATTTTTATAGCTGTCTTTTTCATAGGGCGGTTTTCAAGAAAATAAACTTGTTTAATGTATGCCACAGAAGCACATTTTTAAACCATATACTGTATTTGCATTCAAATTCCCATAGGATTAAGGTTGAAACGAATTCAATACATTACTGGGTTGACCATGAAAATGCTTGATATTCATATAATACTGAGTCACCCTGTTACCAACACTTTAGACAGCTTACTAAAAATAATTTATTTCCTATCGGTACTTTTAAAACTGTTAAAGCTATAATGAAACAGTGAATATATTACTGATTTGTGGATAAATATAATCAGCATTAAAGGTGCAAAACAAGTTTCTTCAGTGAAGTACTGTAAATCAAAATATAATGTTAAATTGTTATAATTAGACACTTGCATTCGTCTTCGTACGAATATGCATTCGTCCGAATTTTGGCTCATTCATCTGCATGAAAAAAAGACAAATCTAAATGGGACAGAAATCTAACAAGTTTTTCCAATTTTATTAGTCACTTTCGGCAAAAAATTGCAGAGAACACAGGAAAGGGGAAGGAGCTGAGTATAATTTGAGATATTGAATAAATATTACTAGTACCCCTTATCTAATTGACACAATATTTTTTGTAATTGCAGTGGGGGCACCATGGGTACCTGGGAGTTTTGCCACAGGCTCTCTACAGGACCATAGTTGTTGCATAACATACCTTTTGCTTTGGTCGTAAAATATACTGTAAATCAAAAACTATAATTAATAATAATCATTATCAGTGGCTGGCTATATTGCATACAGTGCCTATACTGTTACTTGTATACTATAAGTATTACATATATTATAGTACAATGTACCGCTCCTCTAATTGAAATTATTTTTGTTATTGCAGTGGCAGGCACCAAGGGCTCCTAGCAGTTTGCTACAGACTCTCTACAGTACAATAGTAGCATACCATTTCATTTGGGTGTAAAATATATAACAACAATGATCATTTCTCTGAGGCTGGCTATATTGCACACAGTACATGACTGTTGCCTATACTGTTACTAGTCATCTAAGTCTACCCATAAATAAAAAGAGGGCAATGAGGGGAACTGAAGGTGTAGGTGATGAATTGACATTGTTTGGCTCCAAGCCTAGTAGTATGATTGGGAGGGGATCTGAGGTTACCAAGCAGCTTCCATATACATCATCTCTTTAGCCTATTCCCAAAACCATCTGTACCAGTGTTTGCCCCAGTGCCACCATCAGTGCATTGATTATCTCCACTGACACAATGAACTCCAGTTGTAAAGCAGCCAGCTATTGCCTCAGTGTCAACCACTACCCATGTTGCCAGTTGCCACCTCCACTAGTAGTATATCCTGAGCAAAACTTATGAATGTAGGCTCTAATTCTTTATGTATAAGTAGTCAGTGTTTGCCTCATAGTACATTCATTTTGTTTGAGAAGTTCATCACCCACTCTAAAACAAGTCGGCAATGCTGAATCAAATATTTTAGAACTTAAATTCTGGGCCATTTCTTGAACAGAAATTCCCATAATGCTTGCTGAATTGGGCATGGTAAACATGTAAACAGGTGGCTTGAATTTGTTCTTGTGTTCCTGCAGTGAGAGTGCTTGTAAGAAGTAAAACAAGTTCAACATCATCCTTCAGTTAAACAGGGACATCCTAAAACATTTAATGTGAAAATGGCTTAATGTAGCTTAATGAGTAAAAAAGTGACCAAATGTTAATCAATTGCTGCATAATTTTGCACAACCCAAGATTTCCACTATCCAAGCCTATCCTAGAAGTTTCATGGATTTTGGTTTTCCACAAGGCAAATGAATGACATTAAGCTTGTTTTTTGGGGAGCTTAATGTGGCTTAACGTACAAAATTGAACTTAGATATTAACCAATTTCCCCCAAACTTACCACAATACATTAATCTATCTATTCAAACATATTCTGAAAATTTCAGGACATTTGATAAAACATACCAAAAGTTATTCACATTTAACAATTGTTTTACAATCCTAAAACATTTAATGTGAGCAGCTTAATGTAAAAAGAGCTTAATGTACCAAAATTCACCTAAACATCGATCAATTGCCTTGAAACTTGGCACAAACTCAGTTTTTCACTTTCCAAACCTATCCTAGAAGTTTCATGGATTTTGGTGTCCCACAAGTCAAATGAGTGGCATTAAGCTTGTTTTTATGGGAGCTTAATGAGTAAAAAAGTGGCCAAATGTTAATCAATCGCTACATAATTTTGCACAACCCAAGAATTCCACTATCCAAGCCTATCCTAAAAGTTTCATGGAATTTGGTTTTCCACAAGGCAAATGAGTGACATTAAGCTTGTTTTTTGGGGAGCTTAATGTGGCTTAACGTACAAAATTGAACCTAGATGTTAACCAATTTCCCCCAAACTTACCACAATACATTAATCTATCTATTCAAACATATTATGAAAATTTCAGGACATTTGATAAAACATACCAAAAGTTAATCACATTTAACTATTTTTTTACAATCCTAAAACATTTAATGTGAGCAGCTTAATGTAAAAAGAGCTTAATGTACCAAAATTCACCTAAACATCGATCAATTGCCTTGAAACTTGGCACAAACTCAGTTTGTCACTTACCAAACATATCCTAGAAGTTTCATGGTATTTGGTTTCCCACAAGGCAAATGAGTGACATTAAGCTTGTTTTTTGGGGAGCTTAATGTGGCTTAACGTACAAAATTGAACTTAGATCTTAACCAATTTCCCCCAAACTTCTCACAATACATTAATCTATCTATTCAAACATATTCTGAAAATTTCAGAAAATTTGATAAAACATACCAAAAGTTATTCGCATTTAACAATTGTTTTACAATCCTAAAACATTTAATGTGAGCAGCTTAATGTAAAAAGAGCTTAATGTACCAAAATTCACCTAAACATCGATCAATTGCCTTGAAACTTGGCACAAACTCAGTTTGTCACTTACCAAACCTATCCTAGAAGTTTCATGGTATTTGGTTTCCCACAAGGCAAATGAGTGACATTAAGCTTGTTTTTTGGGGAGCTTAATGTGGCTTAACGTACAAAATTGAACTTAGATCTTAACTAATTTCCCCCAAACTTCTCACAATACATTAATCTATCTATTCAAACATATTCTGAACATTTCAGGAAATTTGATAAAACATACCAAAAGTTATTCGCATTTAACAATTGTTTTACAATCCTAAAACATTTAATGTGAGCAGCTTAATGTAAAAAAGAGCTTAATGTACCAAAATTCACCAAAACTTCAATCAATTGCCTTGAAATTAGGCACAAACTCAGTTTTTCACTTTCCAAACCTATCCTAAAAGTTTCATGGATTTTGGTGTCCCACAAGGCAAATGAGTGACATTAAGCTTGTTTTTTGGGGAGCTTAATGTGGCTTAATGAGTAAAAAAGTGGCCAACCCATTTGATAAAACATACTAAAAGTTATTCACATTAAACAATTTTTTTTTTTACAATCCTAAAATATTTAATGTGAAAGGCTTAAAGTAAAAAAGAGCATAATGTAACAAAATTCGCCTAAACATCAATCAATTGCCGTGAAACTTGGCACAAAGTCAGGTTGTCACTTTCCAAACCTATCCTAGAAGTTTCATGGATTTTGGTTTCCCACAAGGCAAATGAGTGACATTAAGCTTGTTTTTTGGGGAGCTTAATGTGGCTTAACGTACAAAATTGAACTTAGATGTTAAACAATTTCCCCTAAACTTCCAAAAATACATTAATCTATCTATTCAAACATATTCTGAAATTTTCAGGACATTTGAGAAAACATACCAAAAGTTACTCGCATTTAACAATTTTTTTACAATCCTAAAACATTTAGGCCCCTATTTAACAAAGGTTCCGATCAGCCAATAGAATGCGAGCTCAATCTGATTGCCTGATCCAATCAGCCAATCGGATTGAACTTGAATCGGATTGGCTGATTCCATCAGCCAATCAGAATTTTCCTACCTTAATTCCGATTGGCTGATAGAATCCTATCAGCCAATCGGAATTCGAGGGGCGCCATCTTGGATGACGTCCCTTAAAGGAACCTTCATTCTGTTTTAGGATGTCGGAAGAAGAGGATGGATCCGCGCCGGAGGTCTTGAAGATGGTGCTGCTCGTCATTGAATGGAAGAAGATAGAAGATGCCGCTTGGATGAAGTTGTCTACCGGTCCGGACCTCCTCTTCTGCCCGGATAGGATGACGACTTCTGCCCGAAGATGGACTTCTTCAGCCGCCGCTTGGATCAAGACTTCAGCTGGAGGATGGACGTCTTCAGCCCCCGCTTGGGCTTGGATCAAGACATCGGAGCCTGGACAGATCAGTGATACCCGGCGTGGTGAAGATAAGGTAGGAAGATCTTCAGGGGCTTAGTGTTAGGTTTATTTAAGGGGGGGTTGGGTTAGATTAGGGGTATGTGGGTGGTGGGTTGTAATGTTGGGGGGGGTATTGTATGTTTTTTTTTCCTAGCAAAAGAACTGAATTCTTTGGGGCATGCCCCGCAAAAGGCCCTTTTAAGGGCTGGTAAGGTAAAAGAGCTTTACTATTTTAATTTTTGAATAGGGTAGGGCATTTTTTTATTTTGGGGGGCTTTGTTATTTTATTAGGGGGCTTAGAATAGGTGTAATTAGTTTAAAATTGTTGTAATATTTTTCTAATGTTTGTAAATATTTTTTTATTTTTTGTAACTTAGTTCTTTTTTATTTTTTGTACTTTAGTTAGTTTATTTAATTGTATTTATTTGTAGGTATTGTATTTAATTAATTTATTGATAGTGTAGTGTTAGGTTTAATTGTAACTTAGGTTAGGTTTTATTTTACAGGTAATTTTGTAATTATTTTAACTAGGTAGCTATTAAATAGTTATTAACTATTTAATAGCTATTGTACCTGGTTAAAATAAATACAAAGTTGCCTGTAAAATAAATATTAATCCTAAAATAGCTACAATATAATTATTATTTATATTGTAGCTATATTAGGATTTATTTTACAGGTAAGTATTTAGCTTTAAATAGGAATAGGAGTTAATTTATTTCGTTAGAATAAAATTATATTTAACTTAGGGGGGTGTTAGGGTTAGGGTTAGACTTAGCTTTAGGGGTTAATACATTTATTAGAGTAGCGGTGAGGTCCGGTCGGCAGATTAGGGGTTAATAAGTGTAGGTAGGTGGCGGCGACATTGGGGGCGGCAGATTAGGGGTTAATAAATATAATATAGGGGTCAGCGGTGATAGGGGCAGCAGATTAGGGGTACATAGCTATAATGTAGGTTGCGGCGGTGTACGGAGCGGCAGATTAGGGGTTAAAAATAATATGCAGGGGTCAGCGATAGCGGGGGCGGCAGATTAGGGGTTAATAAGTGTAAGGTTAGGGGTGTTTAGACTCGGAGTACATAATAGGGTGTTAGGTGCAGACTTAGGAAGTGTTTCCCCATAGGAAACAATGGGGCTGCGTTAGGAGCTGAACGCTGCTTTTTTTGAATCAGCCAATCAGATTCAAGTTCAATCCGATTGGCTGATCCAATCAGCCAATCAGATTGAGCTCGCATTCTATTGGCTGTTCCGATCAGCCAATAGAATGCGAGCTCAATCTGATTGGCTGACTGGATCAGCCAATCGGATTGAACTTGAATCTGTTTGGCTGATTCAATCAGCCAATCAGATTTTTCCTACCTTAATTCCGATTGGCGGATAGAATCCTATCAGCCAATCGGAATTGAAGGGACACCATCTTGGATGACGTCCCTTAAAGGAGCCTTCATTCGTCGGTAGTCCGTCGGGAAAGAAGGATGTTCCGTGTCGGCGGGATGAAGATTCAAGACCCGGCTTGAAAGATGACCGGATAGAATACTTCTTCAGCGCCTCTTGGAAGATGACCTCGCCCCGGATGGAAGATTTCTTCAGCGCCGCTTGGAGGATCACTTCATCGGGTGGAAGATTTCTTCAGCGCCCCTTGGATGATCATTTCTGCCGCTCCGGATGTCCTCTTCAGTTCCATCGGTGGCTCGGCTGAGTGAAGACCACTAAAGGTAGGATGATCTTCAGGGGATTAGTGTTAGGTTATTTTAAGGGGGGTTTGGGTTAGATTAGGGGTATGTGGGTGGTGGGTTTTAATGTTGGGGGGGTTGTATTTTTCTTTTACAGGCAAAAGAGCTGAATTCTTTGGGGCATGCCCCCACAAAAGGCCCTTTTAAGGGCTGGTAAGGTAAAAGAGCTTTGAACTTTTTTAATGTAGAATAGGGTAGGGCATTTTTTTATTTTGGGGGGGTTTGTTATTTTATTAGGGGGCTTAGATTAGGTGTAAGTAGCTTAAAATTGTTGTAATATTCTTTTAAATGTTTGTAACTTATTTTTTTAATTTTTTGTAACTTAGCTTTTTTTATTTTTTGTACTTTAGTTAGTTTATGTAATTGTATTTAATTGTAGTTATTTGTAGTTAATTTATTTAATTAATGTAATGATAGTGTAGTGTTAGGTTTAATTGTAACTTAGGATAGGATTTATTTTACAGGTAATTTTGTATTTCTTTTAGCTAGGTAGTTATTAAATAGTTAATAACTATTTAATAACTATTCTAACTAGCTAAAATAAATACAAAGTTACCTGTAAAATAAATATAAATCCTAAGATAGCTACAATGTAATTATTAATTATATTGTAGCTATCTTAGGGTTTATTTTACAGGTAAGTATTTATTTTAAATAGGAATAATTTATTAAAGTATAGTGTAGTGTTAGGTGTAATTGTAACTTAGGTTAGTTTTTATTTTACAGGTAAATTTCTCTTTATTTTAGCTAGGTAAGCTATTAAATAGTTAATAACTATTTAATAGCTATTGTACCTAGTTAAAATAAATTGAAAGGTACCTGTAAAATAAAAATAAATCCTAAGATAGCTACAATATAATTATTATTTATTTTGTAGCTATATTAGGGTTTATTTTAAAGGTAAGTATTTAGTTTTAAATAGGATTAACTTAGTTAATAAGAGAAATATTATTTAGATTTATTTAATTAATATTTAAGTTAGGCGGGTGTTAGGGTTAGTGTTAGACTTAGGTTTAGGGGTTAATAATTTTATTACAGTGGCGACGGTGTAGGGGGGGCAGGATAGGGGTTAATACATTTATTATAGGTGGCGACGGTGTAGGGGGGGCAGGATAGGGGTTAAGAAATTTAATATAGGTTGCGGCGGGTTCAGGGAGCGGCGGTTTAGGGGTTAAACTATTTATTTATTTGCGGCGAGGTGCGGGATCAGCAGGATAGGGGTTAATAACTTTATTATAGAGGGCAACGGTATAGGGGGGGCAGGATAGGGGTTACTAGGTATAATGTAGGTGGCAGCGGTGTCCGGGAGCGGCGGTTTAGGGGTTAATACATTTATAAGACTTGCGGCGGGGTCTAGGAGCGGCGGTTTAGGGGTTAGTAACTTTATTTAGTTGCGGGGGGCGCCGGTATAGGGGGTAGAACAGTGTAGTTTAGTGTGAGTGCTTAGTGACAGGCTAGCAAGAAAGCTGTGAAACAGCCGAAGAGCAGCGAGATCGGATGAGTGATAACTCTCACAGTCCGCTGCTCATCACCCTGCGGCTTTTTGACAGCTTTACTTGAAAACTTAGGCGAATTTTTTCAGGTCCGCGGCGGCGATGTGAGGCGAGCTTAGGCGGGCGTATTGGGCCGGCGAAGGCAGGAAAGTTGACACGTTGATAACTACCCCCCCTTCTGTGAACTCTAAATACCGACAAAACTCTAAATCTAGCCAAAAGACAGCTGCTCCATAACCCTGTCTGCCTGCTCTGAGTAGGCAGACAGGAATCACCACAATTCAACCCGATCAAGTACGATTGGGTTGATTGACACCCCCCTGCTGGTGCATGGAGCGGCGTTGCACCAGCAGCTCTTGTGAGCTGCTGGTGCAATGCTGAATACGGAGAGCGTGTTGCTCTCCGCATTCTGCAAGGTCTTGCAGACCTGATCCGGATCAGGTCCGCAAGACCTTTGTTAAATAGGGGCCTAAATGTTTTAGGATTGTAAAACAATTGTTAAATGCGAGTAACTTTTGGTATGTTTTCTCAAATATCCTGAAAATTTCAGAATATGTTTGAATAGATAGATTAATGTATTGTGAGAAGTTTGGGGGAAATTGTTTAACATCTAATTTCAATTTTGTACGTTAAGCCACATTCAGCTCCCCAAAAAACAAGCTTAATGTCACTCATTTTCCTTGTGGGCAACCAAAATCCATGAAACTTCTAGGATAGGTTTGGAAAGTGACAACCTGACTTTGTGCCAAGTTTCACGGCAATTGATTGATGTTTAGGTGAATTTTGTTACATTATGCTCTTTTTTACTTTAAGCCTTTCACATGAAATATTTTAGGATTGTAAAAAAAAAATTGTTTAATGTGATTAACTTTTAGTATGTTTTATCAAATGTCCTGAAATTTTCAGAATATGTTTGAATAGATAGATTAATGTATTGTGGTAAGTTTGGGGGAAATTGGTTAACATCTAAGTTCAATTTTGTACATTAAGCCACATTAAGCTCCCCAAAAAACAAGCTTAATGTCACTCATTTGCCTTGTGGGACACCAAAATCCATGAAACTTCTAGGATAGGTTTGGAAAGTGAAAAACTGAGTGTGTGCCAATTTTCAAGGCAATTGATTGATGTTTAGGTGAATTTTGGTACATTAAGCTCTTTCTACATCAAGCTGCTCACATTAAATGTTTTAGGATTGTAAAACAATTGTTAAATGCGAATAACTTTTGGTATGTTTTATCAAATTTCCTGAAATTTTCAGAATATGTTTGAATAGATAGATTAATGTATTGTGAGAAGTTTGGGGGAAATTGGTTAAGATCTAAGTTCAATTTTGTACGTTAAGCCACATTAAGCTCCCCAAAAAACAAGCTTAATGTCACTCATTTGCCTTGTGGGAAACCAAATACCATGAAACTTCTAGGATAGGTTTGGTAAGTGACAAACTGAGTTTGTGCCAAGTTTGAAGGCAATTGATCGATGTTTAGGTGAATTTTGGTACATTAAGCTCTTTTTACATTAAGCTGCTCACATTAAATGTTTTAGGATTGTAAAAAAATAGTTAAATGTGATTAACTTTTGGTATGTTTTATCAAATGTCCTGAAATTTTCAGAATATGTTTGAATAGATAGATTAATGTATTGTGGTAAGTTTGGGGGAAATTGGTTAACATCTAAGTTCAATTTTGTATGTTAAGCCACATTAAGCTCCCCAAAAAACAAGCTTAATGTCACTCATTTGCCTTGTGGAAAACCAAAATCCATGAAACTTCTAGGATAGGCTTGGATAGTGGAATTCTTGGGTTGTGCAAAATTATGTAGAGATTGATTAACATTTGGCCACTTTTTTACTCATTAAGCCACATTAAGCTCCAAAAAAAACAAGCTTAATGCCACTCATTTGCCTTGTGGGACACCAAAATCCATGAAACTTCTAGGATAGGTTTGGAAAGAGAAAAACTGAGTTTGTGTCAAGTTTCAAGGCAATTGATTGAAGTTTTGGTGAATTTTGGTACATTAAGCTCTTTTTTACATTAAGCTGCTCACATTAAATGTTTTAGGATTGTAAAACATTTGTTAAATGCGAATAACTTTTGGTATGTTTTATCAAATTTCCTGATATTTTCAGAATATGTTTGAATAGATAGATTAATGTATTGTGAGAAGTTTGGGGGAAATTGGTTAAGATCTAAGTTCAATTTTGTACGTTAAACCACATTAAGCTCCCCAAAAAACAAGCTTAATGTCACTCATTTGCCTTGTGGGAAACCAAATACCATGAAACTTCTAGGATATGTTTGGTAAGTGACAAACTGAGTTTGTGCCAAGTTTGAAGGCAATTGATCGATGTTTAGGTGAATTTTTGTACATTAAGCTCTTTTTACATTAAGCTGCTCACATTAAATGTTTTAGGATTGTAAAAAAATAGTTAAATGTGAATAACCTTTGGTATGTTTTATCAAATGTCCTGAAATTTTCAGAATATGTTTGAATAGATAGATTAATGTATTGTGGTAAGTTTGGGGGAAATTGGTTAACATCTAAGTTCAATTTTGTACGTTAAGCCACATTAAGCTCCCCAAAAAACAAGCTTAATGTCACTCATTTGCCTTGTGGAAAACCAAAATCCATGAAACTTCTAGGATAGGCTTGGATAGTGGAAATCTTGGGTTGTGCAAAATTATGCAGCAATTGATTAACATTTGGTCAATTTTTTACTCATTAAGCTACATTAAGCCATTTTCACATTAAATGTTTTAGGATGTCCCAGTTAAACACCGGTGATGGCAATGGCAGGCAATCAGCTGTCACATTTTAATTTCCTGACTTGTAGTTTAGCTGACCATCTGGCAATACAATTTCCTGCTTGACCCAGTCTGTTTGTAGTTAGTAAAGTTGTTAAGAGTTTATGCTCAGTATGCAGTTTGAATGCATGTCCCCATAGATAAGTTCTCTACTGCTTCGTCTACATTTCCATTTATCTTTTATGATTTCTTTACAGTGTTCTAAGTCTTCCAAATAGTATTTTCCTCTTAACTGTGTCTGAAAAAATGTACACACAGGGATAGATTATGAGTGGAGCGATAACAGCTACGCGTGAAAGAAAAGGGGTTTACCGCAGATGTTTGCACATGTCGGCTTTTCCGCTCGTATATAAGTCGAAAGTAAAAGTGATCGTTTGAGTTCAAATCAAGTTAAAGGAACAGTCTACTACAGAATTGTTATTGCTTAAAAAGTTAGATAATCCCTTTATTACCCATTCCACAGTTTTGCATAACCATAACGGTTATATTAATACACTTTTTACCTCTTCGATTACCTTGTATCTAAGCCTTTGTAGACTGCCACAAGACCTCGCTGAATGCGGAGAGCAATATGTTCTCCGTATTCAGCATTGCACCAGCAGCTCACAAGAGCTGCTGGTTTAACGCTGCCCCCTGCTGACTCACGGCCAATCGGCCGCCAGCAGGGAGGTGTCAATCAACCCGATCGTATTCGACCGGGTTGAATTGCGGCGATTCTGAGCAGGCAGACAGGGTTTCTGGCGGAGCTTGATAGATAGGCCCCCCCATATCTGAATCATGACACGCACAGGTACCGCGCCAAGTTCCTTTCCAATACGTGGTATCTGGGCTTGTCCCATTTGGCCAGATGCGGTAACTAACCTTTCCATTTTTGCTTTTAAATCTTAGCTGAGAGCTTGTAAGTGAGTGCTGGAATTTCTCTGTGTGTTGTTTTAATTTGTTTTGTAATTTCCCCTATGGTTCTTGCACCCAGACCTGTCTGGGGTTAACTGCCTGTGACTCTGGGGACAGCACAGCTTCCTGTGAGTGCCGGTGAGCACCCAGGGCTGAGCATGTTGCAGGGACATGGGATGTGTACCCGGTCCGGTATGAGAGTGCAGTTCCCTTCCGTGTTTTGTATATGTCTAGGGTGATTACATAAGCCTGTGCACCCTTCCCTTGTTTCCAGTTGGTTTGGATTTGAGAGCTTGCATTGTGTGGCTGTTTTAGGGTCCCAGGTATTGGAAAGGACCATGACGTGGTATCTGGGCTTGTCCCATTTGGCCAGATGCAGTAACTAACCTTTCTATTTTTGCTTTTAAATCTTAGCTGAGAGCTTGTAAGTGAGTGCTGGACTTCTCTGTGTGTTATATATATATATATATATATATATATATATATATATATATATACAGTATATATATATATATCTATATATAATCGAGAATATACAGTATATATAGATATAAATATATATTTAAAAAAACACATCAGATATACTGTGTATATATATATATATATATATATTATTCAAAAGAGGTAGAAGCACTCCTGGTAACCGAGATGAGTCTGACAGCCTTGAGTCACTCTAGGTGCACTTCAAAAGATATACAACATCCATAGAATAGGAAGGCACTCACAGGGTCTTAAATACAATAATCCATTTATTATGTTGTCATTTCAAGGTCTCCCCCGTTTTCAAAACAAGTAACAAATAAAATAGTTAACTCACCCTTTAAACAGAAGTACCCTCCACCATTATGGCATTCCTTGTGGCGTCCTAGAAGTTACCTGCATCGAAGAGCCAGGTCTTGAGGTCTTTTCTAAACTAAGTTAGGGCGGTAGCTTGCCTGAGGTGCAGCGGGAGAGCGTTCCATGTCTTGGCTGCCAGGTGAGAGAAGGATCTGCCTCCTGCTGGAGTTTTCCTGATGCGGGGCATGACTGCAAGGGCTTGGTCGGCCAATCAAAGCTGTCTGGCGGGGGTGTAGAAGGTGACTCGGTGGTTGACGTATTCAGAACTGATGTTGTGGAGGGCCTTGAACTTGTTGGTGAGAAGCTTAAACGTGATTCTTTTGTTGATGGGTAGCCAGTGCAGGTCTTGCAGGTGTTTGGTGATGTTGCATTGGTGAGGGAGGTCGAGGATGAGTCTGACCGAGGAGTTCTGGATGCGCTGGAGTCTGTTTTGGAGCTTGATGGTGGAGCCGGCATAGAGTGCGTTACCGTAGTCCAGTCGGCTGCTGACAAGGGCATGGGTGACTGTCTTCCTGGTCTCAGTTTTGATCCACTTGAACATCCTTCTCAGCAGGTGGAGTATGTGGATGCATGAAGAGGAGACAGCGTTGACTTGTCGGTCCTTGGAGAGTGATGAGTCCAGGATGATGCCTAGGTTTTGTGCATGGTCGGTTGGGGTTGGCTGGTGTCCAAGAGCTGTAGGCCACCAGCTATCCCAGGCAGATGTGGTGGGTCCGAGGAGGAGGACTTTGGTCTTGTATGCGTTCAGCTTGAGGCAGCTGTCTCTCATCCAGGCAGCGATGAGACAATGTTGCGTTTGTGTCGCCAGATGATTGCGGCGAGGGGGGCCACGTAGATGCTGAAGAGGGTAGGGCTCAGTGAAGAGCCATGTGGTACATCACAGATGATCTCTGTGGGCTTGGAGGTGAGGGGAGGGAGTCTCACTTTCTGGGTTCTGCCGGTGAGTAAGGAGATGATCCATTCCAGGGCTTTGTCGTGGGAGCTGGCGTCATGTAGGCGGGTGCAGAGAATGCGGTGGGAGACGGTGACAAATGCTGCTAAGAGGTCCAGGAGGATGAGGGCGGTGGTCTCTCCTTGGTCAAATAGTGTGCAGATGTCATCTGTGGTGGTGAGGAGTGCGGTCTCGGTGCTGTGGTTGCTCCAGAAACCAGACTGGGAGGGGTCCAAGTTGTGGTTGGCTTCAATGTGGTCTACGAGTTGAGCATTGATTGCCTTCTCGATGACTTTGGATGGAAAGGGGAGTAGTGAGATGGGACGGAGGTTCTTAGGGTCCTTGGGGTCTGCCTTGAGTTTTTAAGCAGGTGGAAGGTGCCGTTCTCGATGGAGTAGTTGATGGTGTGGTGGAGTTTGGGGTCGATAGTGTCACCCACTTTGTTGAAGATGGGATGCGGGCATGGGTCCGAGGGTGCTCCAGAGTGGATCAATCTTATGATCCTTAGGGTGCCCTCTTTGGTGAGGGGGCTCCAGGTATCCCGTGGGGGGTAGGTGGAAGTATTTATGGGTTCAGTGTCGGTGGGGGTTGGTGGGTTGATGATGGTGGGTGAGGTCTGGGGCACGAGGCTGTCGTAGATGTCAACAATCTTGCAATGGGAGTATGTGGCAAAGTTGTCGCAGAGGTCCTGTGAGGGCAGGATGTTGTTGGTGTCGCTGTTGGGTTTGGAGAATTATTTGATGACTGTGAACAGCTCTTTGCTGTTGTGGGCGTTGGCATTAATTCTGTCTTGGATTGCTGTTTTTTTGGTGGTTTTGATGAGGTGGTGGTGGGTGGTGATGGCTTCCTTGTAGGCTGCTTTTTCCGAAGATTCTTGCTGGATCTCCAGGTTCTTTCTAGTCATCTGCAGTGGCGTTTGGAGTCCTGGAGGGCCAGGGTGAACCAGCTTGCCTTGTTGGTGGGTTGGAGGCTGGACGGTTTCTTGAGGGGGCGAGGGTGTTGGCACAGTCTGTTATCCAGTGGTGGATGTTGCGGGTGGAGGAGTTGGCATCTGTGGTGGTCACTGGAGGGAACTTGTCTAGGTGGAAGTTGAAGTCGCCGAGGAGGATGAGTCCGTTGAGGCGAGGGCATGGGGTGAGATGTGGTTGGTAATGGAGTTGCAGAAGACGGGGCATGGTCCGGGAGGTCTGTAGATGAGGGTGCTGCGGAGGGTGGTGTTTTAGTTGAACTGGATCTTGAAGTGTAGGTGTTCTAAGCCTGATGGTTGTTCGAGCTGGTTGTAACATGGAGGGAGTGTTTGTAGATGATGGCGATGCCATCAGGTCTCGGTGAGGAAGGTGACGTCTGGGGAGGTGGAGTCGAGCAGGTTCCATGATTTTTATGGCATGCTTGTGGACTGAGCAGGTGTTGAGGAGGGTGCAGGCGTCATTGTGGTGGCAATTGCAGGAACCAGGGTTTGTGGCACTGGGCGTGGTCCAGGCGTGGATGGGCGCTGACGAGCTTGACTTTGGTGCGCCTATGACACGCCAGCATTGTGCCCGCTGCATGCATCCGCTGCATGGCTGCGCAGCGGCAGACATTAAGTAGAGCGGCAGACATTAAGTAGAGGAGAGAGTGGGAGGGCTGGGCAGCTGGGAGGCATGTAACGGCCCTGGGGAGGGGTGTGAAGCAGCGGGGAGTGCTGGGGGAAGCTTAAGGAACAATGATTTGGAAGCAGCAGGAGTGGCAGAGAGGCAGAGCCTTATCAGACAATGCACTCACCCTCTGTTTCCAGCGGCAGCCATTAAGTAAAGGAGAGAAGTGGGAGGGCTGAGCAGCTAGGAGGCATGTAACAGCCCTGGGGAGGGGTGTGAAGCAGCGGGGAGCACTGGGGGAAGCTTATGTAAGGCTCGTGGGATACTCCTCTATCAAACCGAACTTGGCCAGTAGTCTTGTTATCCAGGCGTCAAGCAGTTTAGGGGTTAACCAAGTAGCGTAGTAAGACAAGCAAGGTTTCAGAAAAAAAGTATCAGTCCAGCAGTTTAGGGGTTAACCAAGTAGCGTAGTAAGACAGGCAAGGTTTCAGCAACAAAGTATCAGACCAGCAGTTTAGGGGTTAACCAAGTAGCGTAGTAAGACAGGCAAGGATTCAGCAACTATATATCAATCTGTCACTCCCAGGAGCACACAAAGTAGCACCTATACTTGGGCAATGACAGATCGCTTGCTGCCCGTTAAAGTACCTGGTGATTGGCGCAAAGAGAATGGCTGGCATCAGCGCCGCACGCATCCTGAGCTGACACAACCCTAGGAAACGAGCATGGGGAAGACACTGCGCCCCTAGCAATGGTGCGGCGTGACAGCTTAAGGAACAATGAATTGGAAGCAGCAGGAGTGGCAGAGAGGCAGAGCCTTATCAGACAATGCATTCACCCTCTTTTTCCAGCGGCAGCCATTAAGTAAAGGAGAGAAGTGGGAGGGCTGAGCAGCTAGGAGGCATGTAACAGCCCTGGGGAGGGGTGTGAAGCAGGGGGGAGCACTGGGGGAAGCTGATGTAAGGCTTGTGGGATACTCCTCTATCAGACCGAACTCGGCCAGTAGTCTTGTTATCCCGGTGTCGAGCAGTTTAGGGGTTAACCAAGTAGCGTAGTAAGACAAGCAAGGTTTCAGCAACAAAGTATCAGACCAGCAGTTTAGGGGTTAACCAAGTAGCGTAGTAAGACAGGCAAGGATTCAGCAACTATATATCAATCTGTCACTCCCAGGAGCACACAAAGTAGCACCTATACTTGGGCAATGACAGATCGCTTGCTGCCCGTTAAAGTACCTGGTGATTGGCGCAAAGAGAACGGCTGGCATCAGCGCTGCACGCATCCTGAGCTGACACAACCCTAGGAAATGAGCATGGGGAAGACGCTGCGCCCCTAGCAATGGTGCGGCGTGACAGCTTAAGGAACAATGAATTGGAAGCAGCAGAGACAGAGCCTTGTCAGACAATGCATCATGTGACCCCGGTAACTTCCGGGATGCCGCTAGGAACGCCATAATGGTGGAGGGTACTTCTGTTTAAAAGGATGAGTTAACTATTTTCTTTGTTACTTGTTTTGGAAATGGGGGAGACCCCGAAATGTCAACATAATAAATGGGTTATTGTATTTAAGACCCTGTGAATGCCTTCTATTCTACGGACGTTATATGTAGATCAAAAAGCAAAACTTGATCCTGGGTCAGATGAATGTATAAAAAATAAACTTTATTTGATTCCATTAGATAAAAGCCCAGGAGGGGTCCATACATATCAAACAACACTGAGCACTGTGTACTCAAGCTGACATGTTTCAGTTAGTTACTATAATCATAGCTAACAGAGTACACCAGTGCTGAACTTTTAAAAGACAACGTTACATTTCATTGGTTAAAACCATTACACATGTTCAGTATGGACAACATTAACCCATTCTTTGTTTGTGCTGAACTTACTATATAGTGCAAGCATCACATTTGTAGTATTTAATTTATGTGCTAGATAATACATTGTGGTTCAATTATATGTAAAAATCAAAGTATTATTAAAATACTGATCCGGTCTGAATTACTACAAAAGGGGGATATAGACTTTATTACAGAGGCCTGGAATACATGTTAAAAATGTATTGGGAGAATGGACATAGTTTAAATTGGTGTATTGGCAGATGGTCAAGTGTTTTGAATCTTTATGTGTCACATAATCGCTTGATATAAACACTCTTGCTACTTTGTAGCTGTCACCTTAGTATTTTTATTATGTAGGTACTTGTATTAGAGATTTATCGGAATTTCCAATCTAATAATCTTGTTATATTTTTATATTTTTGTACCTTGTCTGTTATAAGTTTACAATAAATTAAGAGAAGACTTTCTTTCCCGTGCATTTCCTCCATCCAATATTTGGAAATTTCTTCTGTATTGCACTAATACTATTGAAGAATAAACGTATTAAGAGTGGGATTCAGCGGAACCTTGTTCCTATATCCCCTATTTCCAAATTAAGTAGGTGGTAAAGGAAGGGGAAAGGGGGGCTGGGAAGGGGAGGGGGGGGATGGATCCAGACTTAGATGATATTATTAACAGACAATACGGTTCCATTTTGGGGTCATAGCCTAAGAGATGCTATTACATCCATATCGTGACATCTGTTGTGTGATATTGTGTATACTTGACCTTGTGTGTGTGTTAATGACACTATAGACAAAAAAGTATAAATGGCATGTTTTATTGCCAATACTTTATGAGGTCGTATTCAGAGTTTAGACCTCTTGGTACTCTGGTCTGGAGCCTAAAGATCCAGAACATTTCTTGCTTGCCTAGGATATGATCCCTGTCACCTCCACGCAAAGGATTTTTGACCCACTCAATTGCTTGCCACCTCAGAGTGGCACTGCTTTTGTTGTGTACAAATTTGAAGTGCTTTACCAGTGGGGTAGTAGCTTCTCCTATCTTTATGGTAGACATATGGTTTCTTATTCTGGCATTCACCTTAGTTGTAGTAAGGCCTACGTACTGTAGTCGGCATTCGATGCACGTGAGGAGATAGATGACATAGGAGGATGTACAGTTGAGACATGAGTTTATTTTAAACACTTCTCCCGTGACTTCTGAGTGAAACTCATCTGAGATAACAGCCTGGTCACACGGTTTACACCTGGTTTTCCCACATCTGTACATCACCCTATGTCTAAGCCAGGAATTGTATTGAATGCCCTACGATCATCCCCTGTGTTAGTAATGTTATTCGTGGTCTGTTCGCTACTACTGTTAACATATTTGGATGCAGAATTACCCTTATGTACATTAGTCAAAGGCGGATGATTTTTTGTGAGTGTTGTTTATTTGGTTTCAGAGGTTCAAGAGTTTGGACAGGGTTTAATAAAGTAACCTGTTTATTTGTGTTCTTTAAAATCCCTTTAGGAATGACCTCTTGTTCTTCTCCTCCTGAGGCTCCTATTTCCTCTCCTGACTCAAACTCACTGTCTGGTGATCTACCTGAGCTGGTATGTGTATTGCTCGAGCCATGATTGTCTCTTCTCCCTCTACCTCTATTTCTGCTACAAAATCTGCCCCTCCTGTTACCTGATCTTCCACCTTGTCTTTTATTGGTGTGATGCCATAGATATACTGAGTGTGTGTCATAATCTGACTGGTCTCTAAGGTATCCATACTGTCCATACTGAACATGTGTAGCGGTTTTAACCAATGAAATGTAACGTTGTCTTTTAAATGTTCAGCACTGGTGTATTCTGTTAGCTATGATTACGGTACATAGTGCTCAGTGTTGTTTGATATGTATGGACCCCTCCTGGGCTTTTATCTATGGAATCAAATAAAGTTTATTTTTTATACATTCATCTGACCCAGGATCAAGTTTTGCTTTTTGATCTAAATACCAGCCAGGATCCAGGATCAGAGGGCTCTGCAAGTTTTTGTTATCCCTGAACGTAGGAGGTGAGGTTACCCTACGGAGAGGCAATTGGACAGCTGAGCTGGATATACAGCACGAGACTCCGCTACGGGGATTGGCTGCAACCGCACAAGCGCAAAGAAAGAAGTCCCGACGTCATAGATGTTTTGAGGAAAAGAATGCTGCACGCCAGAAATGGAGAATGAGCAGCACAACTGATTAGACAGGAGGGAAATCACAGAGCCGGAGGACACAGAGCCGGATAAGCAACGTCTAAACCGTGAGTTGTAAACAGCCATAGGCTGCTGGAGGCACGGTCCTCCTAACACACTCGTATGAAAAGAACTTTGTGTAGCTCTCTACCGGCCTGTATACCCTGTCTCAAAGTCGTTAAGTAATGTTCAGTTTTTTGTCCCAATTAACTTTCTCTCACCCATGGAGCATATCTTTCTCAAAGATTTTCCTTTGCCTCATATCAAAGGGAGAGTAAAGACATCATTTCACAGACAAGATTCTCATGCTTACAGTATACTGTATAATACCCCCTATATATTTTTGTATTTATGTATTTATGAATAAATAGAACATGTTCTTCGATGTGAAGAACATTGGAATGTGAAATATTCATATTTTAATGAAGGGTTAGCGTCCTTGAAAATATGCGATAGTTTTTGCATGCAAGTAGGGTGTTAGGTGTTTTTTACATTTTTTTTGCTCCTTTGACTTCTATGGGGTAATAGGTTATCGCTTGTGCAATATTCTATTAGCTTTTTGAGCATGTCGGGTAAGCATGTGAGCAAAAACAGTTTACTTTTAAGTCATAATACAAGCGCAACCTTGCACAAAAGCTTACTGCTAGTGGAGTTAACGCTCAAGCAGGAGCATTTAATAGCGCTTCAGTTGTAATCTGGCTTACAATCAGCTACTTACCTTAATTTTTTACTGATAATAATGGAATTACCATTGTCAAACTATTTTACTTCTGGATGCAAGCTTTTACTGAAAATAGTTTTCCATGGAGGTGCTCACATGCGATTTTTCATCTTCTTCTTCATCCTACGGACATGTGCTGCTACTTCACTACTTAGTAGAGATGCTCTGCCAAGACATTTTTGTTTCTGACAAATCTTTGCTGCGAATATTCAGTGAAATTACTTTCCCTGAATATTCAGTGGCTGCACTATTCGGTATTAGTTTAATTTCAAATGGAAACAAAAACTGAATTATAGGTTTTTTTTTTTCCGTTAATTTTCATTAAAACAAATGTAAATGTTTCAAAGCTACAGGGGAAAAGTTTACCTGTTTCTACAATACTTACCTTAACTCGGTCTGGAGAGCACACTAACCCGATCCTCTTCTTGCCAGAGCCACAGCCTCTCTAACAGAAAGCTTAATGCTCTCAGTTCCCAAGACCTGCAATAACTTTAGTGCAGGTTTGTGAAGCCAAGTGCATTAAGCCTCCTGTTATCGTAAAAAAGAAACGAACAAGACTGTGGTCACTGCAGTATTGATACAAATTCCACACCATTGCACATCTCTCCAAAATTATCTCCCTTTCACCAAAGTGTAATTTTCAAAGTAGATCTCTCCCTTCTGAGCAATACTGCTCTTGCTGTCATGTTAAAGGAATTTCACTAGGACTTTGTAAACATATCTCTGAATTGAGTCTACAAGGATAGTTTCAGACGTGTTTAAGGAGCAAGTGTGTGGGATGGTGAGGAATGTGACAACTTTATTTCCTTTCAACCATACTACTTTCACACCACTTGTCACTTTTCTTGGAGGTGTATTTATGGGGTTGGTGCACTATTACCCAGATGCCTACTTCAGTAACTCTACTGTCTCACCTGCTCCTGCCCTTTCTGCTTTGTGGTGGTCAGCATAAGTTAAAGTAAAAAATTGTAGCAAACGGTTGGCCGCTGTGTCTAGTGGACTCTAAGCATGTGTTTGTCCTCCTCCTTTGTATATATTTGGGGTCTTACCAGAGGGCTACCAAGTTCAGTACCTCTGCTGCCTGCTGCTGCTACTCCTGCCATTTCTGCTCCATGGTGGTCATCATACGTCAATGCAAAACCCTCAGGGAAATGCTGGCCTTTGTGTGCAAGGGACACTAGGCATGTGTTTGCCCTTCTCTCTTGGAGGTATATTTTTGGGGTTTGTGTATCAGAGGCATATCTATTTCAGTAACTCTGCAGCCTGCTGCTGTCTCTCTTGCTACTGCCCTTCTTGCTCTGTGATGGACATTATCAATTAAAATAAAATATTGTAGCAAACTGTTGGCTGCTGTGTACAAGGGACTATTAGCACGTTTGTCCTTCTCCTTTGGAGGTGTATTTTTGGAGTTTGTGTACTGGAGGCCTACCTAGTTCTAGTCTCTGCTGCTGACTCTCCTGCTCCTGTTCTTCCTGCTCTGTGTAGTCATCATCTGTCAATGCCAAATAAGAACTTCTGGCTAATATGTCCAAGGGACTCTAAACACGTTTGTCCACCACCATTGGTGGTGTATTTTTGAGGTTTATTTACTGTAAACAGAGGCCTACCTAGTACAGTAACTCTGCTGCCTACTGGTGCTGCCTCTCCTGCTTCTGCCCTTCATTGAATTGTGTCTCCAAGGATAACTAACTACACACTTATTATTATTATTTTATTATTATACTTAATTGATAAAGCGCCAACATATTCCGCAACGCTGTCCATGATAAGACAATGATATAAAACTTGTAAGAGACAAGAAATATTTACAAACACATACAGGAGTAATTGATAGCCCTATTCCCATGGGAATTTACAATCTAGAAGGGTAGGAGGTTGAGAAACAGGAGGTGAGGACTGCAAGAGTCAGCTAGATGTTAATACAGAGTTAGATGAGGGAACTATTAGGTGAGTGGAATTAATGTATTACTGAGTTGGGTGGTAAGCTTCTCTGAACAAAAAAGTCTTTAGGGAGCATTTAAATGAAGAAAGATAAGGGTAAAGCCTGACAGCACGAGGTTGAGTCTTACAGAGGGTAGGTGCTGCACAACAGAAATCCTGTAGTCTAGCATGGGACGAGGTGATAGTCGAGGTGATAGTCGAAGATGCAAGGAGCAGGTCATTGTTGGATCTTAGTGGGCAGGCTGGAGTATACTTGTTGACTAGAGAGGATAGGTAGTGGGAAGCGGCATTGGTGAGAGCTTTGCATGTAAGGGTGAGGAATTTTAATATAATTCTGCTGTGAATGTGGAACCAATGAAGGGATTTGCAGAGAGGTGCAGCCGATACAGAGCGACGGGAAAGGTGGATTAGCCTTGCAGAGGCATTTGTGGATGGATTGAAGAGGGGAGAGGTGGGAGAGAGGAAGGCCAGTAAGTAGGATAATGCAGTAGTCAAGTTGGGAAATAACAAGGGAGTGGATTATTTGCTTTGTGGTAATAGCACTCAGAAAATGGTAAATCTTGTAAATATTGTGTAGGTGGTTGGGGCAGGATGAGGAAAGCGATTGGATGTGAGGGGATGATGGATAGATTTAAGTCAAGTGTAACTCTGAGGCAGCCATAAACAAATATTTCCAAATCCCAAAAATTAATAGTGGATTTTTTTTTTCTCACAGGTAAATTCAAGATTTTTTGTATTATTGTTCATAGTTAACAAAAATTCTTCACCACCTTGCCATAGCTTCACCACCTTGCCATACCATCACAATATCTTCCATGTAGTGTTTATATATGATCAGGTTTGTATCCAGTATACTATTGGTCAAGAATGGTTGTTATAAACAAATTTGTGAAACTGAGGGCAAACCTGATCTCCATTGCAGTACCTTGTTCCTGATTATAATATTAGCCCATAAACGAGAAATAATTGTGCATGAGGATAAACCTGATGCCTCCTAAAATGAACTCTTTTTGGTCTATCATAAGATTTTCATCTTGATCTAGAAAATATTTTACAGCCTCAATCCCATCATTATGGGCCATACATGTGTACAAAGAAGTTAGTTCACATGTTAATAATAAGTTTTCTTCATTCCAATCAAAATGATCTATTAGTCTCAGGACATCAGTAGAATCTTTTAGATATGATGGCAGTTGTTTTACATAATTCTGCAAGAAAGGGACAATATATTGCTAAACATTAGCTTTTATTGCTAAACATTAGCTTTTATGGACCCAATTCCTGAAATAATTGGCCTACTGATTGGATCAATTGTAGACTTATGAATCTTGGATAGACAGTAGAGTCGGGGTATTTTGGGTTATTTAGGCATTAAGTATTTATTTTCTTTTTCAGTTAAAATACTTTTATCTTTTCCTAATTCTAACAATTTTTGTAATTCATGAGTATATTTATTAGTGGGATTGTTCCTCAGCTTTTTATAAGTCGATGCATTATCCAAAATAATCTGGCACATCTTTATATAGTTTGCCTTATTGAGTCCAACAATTCATCCCTTATCTGCAGGTTTGATTATAAGATCTTCATCTTTTTCTAATTCTGTATTACTTTAAATGGACAGTCAACACCAGAATTTTTGTTGTTTTAAAAGATAGATAATTCCTTTATTACCCATTCCCCAGTTTCGCATAACTAACACAGTTATTATAATAAACATTTTACTTCTGTAATTACCTTGTATCTAGGCCTCTGCAGACTGCCATCTTCTTTCAGTTCTTTTGACAGCCTTGCATTTTAGCCAATCAGTGCTCAATCCTCGGTAAATTCATGTGCATGAGCAACTTTCAAAATGCAATTAGATTGGAGGCGGTCTTCAAGATCTAAGAAATTAGCATATATCTAATATCTAAGAAATTAGCATATGAACCTCCTAAGTTTAGCTTTCAACTAAGAATACCAAGAGAGCAAAGCAAAATTGGTGATAAAAGTAAATTTTAAAGTTGTTTAAAATGACATGCCCTATTTGAATCATAAAATATTTTTTAGACTTGACTGTCCCTTTAATCATATTTTTAACAAAGTTGTTTTTAACCCTACCTATCTTATTTTCTGGTTGATTCTCAATTTCCTTTAGAGCCAATCTTTCAAAAGTTTCTATTGAGGCTTGTTTAGGGTAAAAATTGGATTTCTGTTTTAAATTTGTATGAATTTTCTATTATCTTTCATATTTTGAGGTAATATTTTTCCAGCTCTTGATTTTAAAAATTATCTTTTCACTGTAAGTTTTTAATAATTTATGATTTTCAATAAAGGTTCCGAATTTGTCTAATCTACTTGTGGGAGCAAAGGACAAACCATTATTTAGAAATGTCTCTTGGGATTTACTAAGAGTTTTACTATTCAAATTAAAAATTACACTCTTCATTTTTATTATTAAATTTTTGTCTTTTTATTTTGCCTGAAACATTTTCTCTTTCTTGTCTTTCTGAGGCCCTTCTTTTTCTTCCCTCTCTTTGTGGTAATTGTTTTGCGATTTCTAGTGGTGTAGTTATCATTCCTAGGTTTTGATTTTTGTTTGGATATCTGCCCCCCCCCCACCCTGATGTACTAGGTCTAGATTCTTCAATGTCCAAATTTGAAAGTGCTACAAATCTATTATTGTTACAATCTATCTATTTCTTTATTTTTGTTTGGGGATTAGAGTATTACTATATATTTTTGAAGTTGGTTGTTGCCAATGTTGTTTTTATTATAATCTCTATTATTATTTCCCATTTGTCTCTGTGGAGTATATATTTGATTCTCTCTATTATTTCTATTATTTGAAATCCTTTCAGTATATCTGTTATTATAATCCCTATTTGGCCATCTATGATACACTAAAAGGCGTAGTTTACAAGTGAGGCAAAATGATTTTGCAAGGGTTTTTGCGATTGTTTGCACTCCATTTTAATTGGAGTTGAGCAAAATCACGATTTATGCTAGAATCCTTACCGTAATTTCAGAGCCGTGGTTAACTGTTTTCCTAAACTAAAAAGTGTCACAAAACCCATCAAAAATACATTACAAAGTACACTTACACTCAAAATAGAACTGCTTAAAAGACAAAAGATTACATTAAAAAGTTATAAGGGCTCAAAGATATGAGATCTCGGGTGTAAAAAAAAAAAAGCAGGCAAAGGGCTTTAAAAAGACATAATACTTATATGCTAAATCACATAAAAATGATGCAGCATAACTGTAAAAAGCTGACAGGAAAATATTACCTGAACATCTCTATGTAAAAAAGAAAGATATTTTACTTCACAATTTCCTCAGCTCACCAGAGTAAGTTCTCTGTAAAAAGTTATCTCCCATTTACAGCCCAGCTGCAGGTAAAAAGCTAACAAAATTAAAACGGATGAAATGAACAGCAGCCAATCAGCATCAGCAGTGCTGAGTGCAACAGTGTATCCGGCTACACTGGTTGGGAAGAAAGAAATCCTCAGCCGATATTAGTGTAAAACTTCACATTTATTGTAACCGGTCATAAAACCAAAAAGCACATCACGGGGCAAACAGTAAAATGATCACTCAGAACATCAGAGTGACCTGTAAAGACAGCAATACAAGCATACGCGTTTCATGTGGGGCTACCGCACTTGATCACTGCTATGCAGCTTATGCTATCCATAGCCCATTTAAAGGAAAAAAGGGGGGTAATAACCCTCATTAACAGCATATGTGGGTAATCTCATACCGGGCTGATACAACATGTCTGTGCACACTTAAATATAGCAAAAATTAACATAATACTACCTAAGTTGATATAATATGAAAAAACGTATAGAAACATATACAAAAAGTATCTATATATATATAAACATCCTACATAGATAAAAATATCAAGCAGCATGATGAACCTTAATTCATTAAACTAAAAAAACTAAATATATACATTTTGAATTTATATTAGACCACTTATCACTAATAAGTGGCCACACATTTTAAAACCGAACATAGGGGGGACTCGTCATTATTCTCTATACAGGCTATTGACCATGTACCCTTCTCTAAAAAAGGAGGGGATAGGGATCACATTTTGAGTAAAAAAGAAGTCAAATGGATCTTCTATTTTAATTCTAGGTCACCTATGGGTTTAAATTTAGAAGCTGATGTCAATCTGTTTATTTGAATTTGTGTTTACATGGGGCAATTTTGTAATTTAATGTAATGCATTCTGGTAGGTCTTATTAGTGATAAGTGTTCTAATATAAATTCAAAATGTATATATTTAGTTTTTTAGTTTAATGAATTAAGGTTCATCATGCTGCTTGATATTTTTATCTATGCAGGATGTATATATATACTTTTTTGATATATGTATATTTTTATATTTTTTGTATATGTTTCTATAAGTTTTTTCATATTATATCAACTTAGGTAGTATTATATAACTTTTTGCTATATTTAAGTGTGCACAGACATGTTGTATCAGCCCGGTATGAGGTCAAATTACCCACATATGTTGTTAATGAGGGTTATTACCCCACTTTTTTCCTTTAAATGGGCTGTGGATAGCATAAGCTGCATAGCAGTGATCAAGTGCGGTAGCCCCGCACGTAACGCGTATGCTTGTATTGCTGTCTTTACAGGTCACTCTGATGTTCTGAGTGATCATTTTACTGTTTGCCCCGTGATGTGCTTTTTGGTTTTATGACCGGTTACAATAAATGTGAAGATTTACACTAATATCGGCTGAGGATTTCTTTCTTCCCAACCAGTGTAGCCGGATACACTGTTGCACTTTGAAATTACGGCTCATGGCCATCTATGTGTCTTAGCAGAGGTGCATTTTCTTTGGCTCCAAGGGAACACTGTGGATACCATTGATACGTCAAGAGTGAGGGGGTGGGACTATGTGCACACGCTGAAGAAATGCGCATTTCCCGGTGGATGTACACGGAGGCTTGTAAGCACCTCTGTGTGTTCTTTGCTGTGTTGTTCAGCAGTGCTGAGGTCGTGAACTGTTTTACTGTGATCTCATGAGATTTCATAGTAAACTTCCTTAAACTGAATAGATTTGAGAGATTTTCGTTATCACTGAAGAAAAAAACAGTTTACTTTCACTTTGTAATACCAGCGCAATCTGACTAGCGCAAAAATGAAAATTCTAGCTGAGTTTTACCTATAGCGAAAACACAAATACCGCTTCACTTGTAATCTAGCCCTATGTTTTGTGAGTATTGAAATACGTTTTCTTTGTTTTGTTCCCCTTTTTTATAACACACATTTTCTGATGAAGAATCTTTTTCATCATATCTCCACCTATGGGAAATATATTTGTCAATTTCTTTCTCTTTTTCTTTATACTCAGCACAATCCCTATGTTCTTGCAATTTTTATTCTAAATCTTTAATATCTAACTCTAGCTTCTTTAAGATTTCACCTTTATATTCTTTTATTAATTTCATCAAATTAAAAGATGCTTCTTGAAGTATATTATTCCATTTGGTTTTAAAATCAATATCTTCAACTTTAAATGCACATTCTTTCATTATCCTGAGTCCTCTAGGAACCCTTTTATTCTCCAGATATTTTTCTAAAAATACATATTCTGTTCTATCTTTAATAGCTAATATAATTTTTTCTTGTAGTTATTTTACAAGATTGCATAATGTATCTAAAATTTCAATAGTCACCTTTAAATCTTTTGAGAAAATATCATATATTCCTTTATACATTTTAGTTCTATATTAAAACACATTATTTTCAGCCATAATGCTCTGCTGCTATTGACTAATTAGGGAACATGACATGTAATGTCACAGTGGTGATGCTAAAAAAAGACTAATATAATGCAGTAGCAGAAAATAAGGGATTTCCCTATAACCTTTAAAGGGATAGTAAACTCATTTTTTTTATTTTGTGATTCAGATAGAGCATGCAAGTTTAAGCAACTTTCTAATTTACTCCTATTATCAATTTGTCTTCCTTCTCTTTGTATCTTTATTTAAAAAGCAGAAATGTATGTTTAGGATTCAGCCCATTTTTAGTTCAGAACATGGGTTGCACTTGCTTATTGGTGGCTAAATGTAACTAACCAATCAGCAAGTGCAACCCAGGTTCTGAACCAAAAATGGGCCGGCTCTTAAACATACATATCTGCTTTTCAAATAAAGATACCAAGAGCAGGAAGAAAAATTGATAATAGGAGTAAATTAGAAAGTTGCCTACAACTGAATGCTCTATCTGAATCATGAAATAAAAAAATTGGGTTTACTATCCCTTTAAGGACAAATGTTACCAGAGGATTTTTTTACTAATAAAATAATATGGCTACTGCGCTGCTATAGCTATATGTAGTATCTGGCTGATAAAGATTGTATCAATTTGGTTCAGTTTGTTAAAATTTAATACACAATCAATTAAAATTATTACAATAAAAGTATATGACACAAGAAAGACAATAAACAACAATAATACATTTTACAACATAAAAAAAAAAAACTTACAGCATATTTCATATAGAAACTTTTGTTGCCGTGAGTTTGGAGGTAAAGGAGTCTGCTATGATTCAGCCTTTAGTTTGCGCAGAGTGCTTAAGCATAGGGGATGTTGTTTGCCGCAGACAGAACACAACAAAAATCCCTTTAGACAAGAAGGACAAGTCTAACATCAAAAGGTGTAATCTCTTACTTCCTCCGGTTTTAGGCTGTGTATTCCCTTTGTTCTCTTGTCCTAGGTATGATTTTCAACAAAGGATAACAAAAGAGCAAAACCCATTTGATAATAGACATACATTGGAAAGTTATTTGAAATGGCATGCACTATCTTAATCAAGGAATTTTACTCTTGACTTAAATGTTCTTTTAAAAATTGCGTTTGCTGCCAAACTTTGATCTTACCGCCGTGTACTGAAAACTACCCTCAGTAGTGAACAAACTACGAAAGCCGGTCGCGGAAAATGTAAAGAGCAATGTGTTTTGGCTTTAGATTGCATTTTTCAAGCTCTACCTGTTAGCGTACCAGTACTCTATTTATATCCATGTTTTAAAGGGGTATATAACTTCGAACGAATAGTATTTCAGAAAAATTTTCTTAATATAGAACACAGATACACTATTACAAGAATATAGACGTATAACCACATAACAATATAACAATAGAAATATGCAGCGTGTAAAATGAAAATGATACCATTACATTTAATAATTACATAACAATTAATAATTATTTTTACATACCATATACCAAGATATTTACATAATTCCGCCATTATAGAATAAACCTGTATCATAATATTATATTCGGCTATACCACATACATTTAAAGTTTTAATTTATGTTTTTATTTTTGGATACGGATATTCTGTAACCTGCCATAAAAAGCAAAGTTTCTCATTGTGACAAATAGCAGAATAGCAATAGGGACATTACATGTTTTAACTTTGTTTAGTCTTTGTCATGGTACCCAGCACTACCAAGGTTTGTGGCACTATACAAATAAATTATATTTATAATAATAATTATAATAACAATAATAATAATTGAGGAGCTATGAAATATAGACTATAGAAGATTTATCATAGCAGCACCATTTCATACTCAAGCTGCTAATATTAACTGGTGATAATTGGATATATGTGGCTTTTTTATAATAGTGACCAGTCACCAAATCTGACCCTAAACATAAATATCACTAGCAATGTCATTCTCTGCTGCAAATAAACCCAACCACAATGGCTCACATGCCCCTACCATAACTTACTCAAATGAAGACCTCCCAACATCCCAATTAAACCAACCTACTCCCCATGAAAATAAATAAACAGAAGCGCCACATGGCCCAATATTGTTTGGTCCGGAACTAGTAGATCTTAAAGTAATGAGTAAACTCGCGTTTAGTAGAGCACCTCAATTAGTGCTAAAAATGTGGTCTGGGATCTATTCAGTCACCCAGAAGACCAACTTCCTGCACAGGAACTGATGTCTGTATAGACAGAAGGGAGACACAGGTGCCTATATGGCCTAGTATTGTTGGTACAAGGATGTCAATACAAGCAAAGAGAAGAATGGTACTAACAATGTATAAAGCACCTCTTGTGATGCTATAGAGGCATGAAGGGATCAATTCAGTCACCCAACAGACTTGTGGCCAGACATCCAAGTGGATTCAGAGGTGCAGATGGATCCCACAGTTGGCCAAAAAAGGAGATATTCCTCAGGAGAAGGATACAAAATATATATCCCAAAGAAAGATGCAGCAAGTGTTCAAATATTAAAAAATGACTTTAATAAAAATTATAAAATCACAGGCAACGCGTTTCTCAGCCAATGGCTGTTTCATCAGGCTTCATAAAATGTTTACTGAACACTTGCTAGATATACCCTAAACCTAAATTAATTGATATTGAACAGGTGATAGTGGGATGGGTCCACTTGATTGGTAATGTGATCCCAACCAATCAGCTGCTACCATAAAGAGCACACATTAGAACATAAACATAAACAATGGACAGTATAGTATACAATGCATAATAACAGATTTCATACATTCCTAATTAATATTATTCATATTATATTTCATTTGAGCAAATAAATTTAATAAGCTAAAAAAATTATACCTTGTTTTGAGTAATAATAAATAAAGCACACATTAAAGCACACAATAAAATATAAACAATACACAGTATGGGAGACACTGCTTAATAGCAATTTTTATACATTCCTAGTTGGTATTATTCATATTATATTTCATTTAAGCAATAATTTTACTAGACTTAAAAAAGTCATACCTTGTTATGAGTGACATGCGCTAGATGCGCCGTGGAATGTAGATATCGCCGACGCCTTCTCTTGAGCGTATGCAGTGATTAGGTAACAGCTGATTGAGGCTTGTCATGCGCACAAAGCGCCTGTGGACGCCGACTTCGTCGGCGCTGAATTCAAACTATACACAACTAAAAACTATTAGATAACAGCTGACTGGGACACCCATTTTTGAAAAATGTATCGCTTATAAATATTGGAATTGTTGTGCTCTGTCTGATCTCAATCATGCATGTCACTCCAAATCAACTGGCCTTTATACAACATGTCACTCATAACAAATAGTTAACTATTTCATAACTACCTAGCTAAAATAAATACAAAGTTACCTGTAAAATAAAACCTAACCTAAGTTACAATTACACCTAACACTACACTATAATTAAATTAATTCCCTAAATGAAATACAATTAAATACAATTAAATAAAATTATTTAAAGTACAAAAAAAATAAAACACTAAGGCCTAGATTTGGAGTTCGGCGGTAGCCGTCAAAACCAGCGTTAGAGGCTCCTAACGCTGGTTTTAGGCTACCGCCGGTATTTGGAGTAGTGATTAAAGGGTCTAACGCTCACTTTTCAGCCGCAACTTTTCCATACCGCAGATCCCCCTACGCCATTTGCGTATCCTATCTTTTCAATGGGATCTTTCTAACGCCGGTATTTAGAGTCGTTTCTGAAGTGAGCGTTAGAGCTCTAACGACAAAATTCCAGCCGCCTGAAAATAGCAGGAGTTAAGAGCTTTCTGGCTAACGCCGGTTCATAAAGCTCTTAACTACTGTACCCTAAAGTACACTAACACCCATAAACTACCTATGTACCCCTAAACCGAGCTCCCCCCACATCGCCGCCACTCGATTTAAATTTTTAACCCCTAATCTGCCGACCGCCACCTACGTTATACTTATGTACCCCTAATCTGCTGCCCCTAACCCCGCCGACCCCTGTATTACATTTATTAACCCCTAACCTGCCCCCCACAACGTCGCCGCCAGCTACTTAAAATAATTAACCCCTAATCTTCCGACCGCAAAGCGCCGCCACCTACGTTATCCCTATGTACCCCTAATCTGCTACCCCTAACACCGCCGACCCCTATATTATATTTATTAACCCCTAATCTGCCCCCCTCAACGTCGCCGACACCTGCCTACACTTATTAACCCCTAATCTGCCGAGCGGACCTGAGCGCTACTATAATAAAGTTATTAACCCCTAACCCGCCTCACTAACCCTATCATAAATAGTATTAACCCCTAATCTGCCCTCCCTAACATCGCCGACACCTAACTTCAATTATTAACCCCTAATCTGACGACCGGAGCTCACCGCTATTCTAATAAATTGATTAACCCCTAAAGCTAAGTCTAACCCTAACACTAACACCCCCCTAACTTAAATATAATTTTAATCTAACGAAATAAATTAACTCTTATTAAATAAATGATTCCTATTTAAAGCTAAATACTTACCTGTAAAATAAATCCTAATATAGCTACAATATAAATTATAATTATATTATAGCTATTTTAGGATTAATATTTATTTTACAGGCAACTTTGTAATTATTTTAACCAGGTACAATAGCTATTAAATAGTTAAGAACTATTTAATAGTTACCTAGTTAAAATAATAACAAATTTACCTGTAAAATAAATCCTAACCTAAGATATAATTAAACCTAACACTACCCTATCAATAAATTAATTAAATAAACTACCTACAATTACCTACAATTAACCTAACACTACACTATCAATAAATTAATTAAACACAATTGCTACAAATAAATACAATTAAATAAACTAGCTAAAGTACAAAAAATAAAAAAGAACTAAGTTACAAAAAATAATAAAATATTTACAAACATAAGAAAAATATTACAACAATTTTAAACTAATTACACCTACTCTAAGCCCCCTAATAAAATAACAAAGCCCCCCAAAATAAAAAATTCCCTACCCTATTCTAAATTAAAAAAGTTACAAGCTCTTTTACCTTACCAGCCCTGAACAGGGCCCTTTGCGGGGCATGCCCCAAGGATTTCAGCTCTTTTGCCTGTAAAAAAAAACATACCATACCCCCCCCCAACATTACAACCCACCACCCACATACCCCTAATCTAACCCAAACCCCCCTTAAATAAACCTAACACTAAGCCCCTGAAGATCTTCCTACCTTGTCTTCACCATACCAGGTTCACCGATCCGTTCTGGCTCCAACATCTTCATCCAACCCAAGCGGGGGTTGGCGATCCATCATCCGGTGCTGAAGAGGTCCAGAAGAGGCTCCAAAGTCTTCCTCCTATCCGGCAAGAAGAGGACATCCGGACCGGCAAACATCTTCTCCAAGCGGCATCTTCAATCTTCTTCCATCCGGTGCGGAGCGGGTCCATCTTGAAGCAGGCGACGCGGATCCATCCTCTTCTTCCGTTGTCTCCCGACGAATGACGGTTCCTTTAAGGGACGTCATCCAAGATGGCGTCCCTCGAATTCCGATTGGCTGATAGGATTCTATTAGCCAATCGGAATTAAGGTAGGAATTTTCTGATTGGCTGATGGAATCAGCCAATCAGAATCAAGTTCAATCCGATTGGCTGATCCAATCAGCCAATCAGATTGAGCTTGCATTCTATTGGCTGTTGCACCTGGTTAAAATAATTACAAAGTTGCCTGTAAAATAAATATTAATCCTAAAATAGCTATAATATAATTATAATTTATATTGTAGCTATATTAGGATTTATTTTACAGGTAAGTATTTAGCTTTAAATAGGAATAATTTATTTAATAAGAGTTAATTTATTTTGTTAGATTAAAATTATATTTAATTTAGGGGGGGTGTTAGTGTTAGGGTTAGACTTAGCTTTAGGGGTTAATACATTTATTATAGTAGCGGTGAGGTCCGCTCGGCAGATTAGGGGTTAATAATTGAAGGTAGGTGTCGGCGATGTTAGGGAGGGCAGATTAGGGGTTAATACTATTTATGATAGGGTTAGTGAGGCGGATTAGGGGTTAATAACTTTATTATAGTAGCGCTCAGGTCCGCTCGGCAGATTAGGAGTTAATAAGTGTAGGCAGGTGTCGGCGACGTTGAGGGGGGCAGATTAGGGGTTAATAAATATAATATAGGGGTCGGCGATGTTAGGGCAGCAGATTAGGGGTACATAGGGATAACGTAGGTTGCGGCGGTTTACGGAGCGGCAGATTAGGGGTTAAAAAAAATATGCAGGTGTCAGCGATAGCGGGGGCGGCAGATTAGGGGTTAATAAGTGTAAGGTTAGGGGTGTTTAGACTCGGGGTACATGTTAGAGTGTTAGGTGCAGACGTAGGAAGTGTTTCCCCATAGGAAACAATGGGGCTGCGTTAGGAGCTGAACGCTGCTTTTTTGCAGGTGTTAGGTTTTTTTTCAGCTCAAACAGCCCCATTGTTTCCTATGGGAGAATCGTGCACGAGCACGTTTTTGAGGCCGGCCGCGTCCGTAAGCAACTCTGGTATCGAGAGTTGCATTTGCGGTAAAAATGCTCTACGCTCCTTTTTTGGAGCCTAACGCAGCATTTGTTTAAACTCTCGATACCAGAGTTAAATTTATGGTGCGGCCAGAAAAAAGCCTGCGGAGCGTTAACAGCCCTTTTACCGCCGAACTCCAAATCTAGGCCTAAATTACAGAAAATAATAAACAAATTACAAGATAGAAGATGCCGTCTGGATGAAGACTTCTGCCTGTCTGGAGGACCACTTCTGCCCGGCTTGGACGAAGACTTCTGCCCGTCTGGAGAACCACTTCGCCCGGCTTGGATGAAGACGTCTCCTGGTAAGTCGATCTTCAGGGGGTTAGGGTTAGGGTTTTTTTAAGGGTGTATTGGGTGGGTTTTATTTTTTCGATCAGGGTTTGGGCGGCAAAAGAGCTAACTGCCCTTTTAAGGGCAATGCCCATCCAAATGCCTTTTCAGGGCAATGGGGAGCTTAGGTTTTTTTTAGATAGTATTTTATTTGGGGGTTGGTTGTGTGGGTGGTGGGTTTTACTGTTGGGGGGGTTGTTTGTATTTTTTTTTACAGGTAAAAGAGCTGATTACTTTGGGGCAATGCCCCACAAAAGGCCCTTTTAAGGGCTATTGGTAGTTTAGTTTAGGCTAGGTTTTTATTTTTATTTTGGGGGGGCTTTTTTATTTTACTAGGGCTATTAGATTAGGTGTAATTAGTTTAAATTTCTGTAATTTGTTTGTTACTTTCTGTAATTTAGTGGGGTTTTTTTGTACTTTAGCTAATTTAATTTAATTTAGGTAATTGTATTTAATTTAGTTAATTTATTTAATTATAGTGTAGTGTTAGGTGTTAGTGTAACTTAGGTTAGGTTTTATTTTGCAGGTAAATTTGTCTTTATTTTAGCTAGGTAGTTATTAAATAGTTAATAACTATTTACTAACTATTCTACCTAGTTAAAATAAATACAAACTTGCCTGTAAAATAAAAAATAAAAATAAACCCTAAGCTAGCTACAATGTAACTATTAGTTATATTGTAGCTATCTTAGGGTTTATTTTACAGGTAAGTATTTAGTTTTAAATAGGAATAATTTAGTTAATGATAGGAATATTTATTTATATTTATTTAAATTATATTTAAGTTAGGGGGTGTTAGGTTTAGGGTTAGACTTAGGTTTAGGAGTTAATAACTTTAATATAGTGGCGGTGACGTTGGGGGCGGCAGATTAGGGGTTAATAAATGTAGGTAGGTGGCGGCGATGTTAGGGCCGGCAGATTGGGGTTAATAATATTTAACTAATGTTTGCAAGGCGGGAGTGCGGCGGTTTAGGGGTTAATATGTTTATTATAGTGGCGGCGACTTTGGGGGTGGCAGATTAGGGGTTAATAAGTGTAGGTAGGTGGCGGCGACATTGGGGGCAGCAGATTAGGGGTTAATAAATATAATGTAGGTGTCGGCGATGTTGGGGTCAGCAAATTAGGGGTTCATTCATATAATGTAGGTGGCGGCGGTGTCCGGAGCGGCAGATTAGGGGTTAAAATTTTTATTTTAGTATTTGCGATGTGGGAGGGCCTCGGTTTAGGGGTTAATAGGTAGTTTATGGGTGTTAGTGTACTTTTTAGCACTTTAGCTATGAATTTTATGCTACAGCGTTGTACCATAAAACTCATAACTACTGACTTTTAAATGCGTTAGGACTCTTGACAGGGTTGGGTGTACCGCTCACTTTTTGGCCTCCCAGGACAGACTCGTAATATCAGAGCTATGGAAGTCCCATAGTGAAAAGTGTTAATGAAGTTTACGTAAGTCGTTTTGCGGTAAGGCCAAAGAAGTGTGCAGTGACCCTAAACCTTCAAGACTCGTAATACCAGCGGGCATAAAAAAGCAGCGTTAGGACCTCTTAACGCTGCTTTTTTACCCTAACGCACAACTCGTAATCTAGTCCTTTAGGTTTCTCACTAAAATTATTTACAAACAACTTGTGCAATTATGGCATAATTGGTTGTAAATGCTTCTCTGGGATCCCCTTTGTTCAGAAATAGCAGACATATATGGCTTTGGCGGTGCTTTTTGGTAAATGCCGCTGCGCACCACACATGTATTATGCCCAGCAGTGCAGGGGTTAATAAGGGAGCTTGTAGGGAGCTTCTATGGTTAATTTTAGCTTTAGTGTAGTATAGTAGACAACCCTAAGTATTGATCTAGGCCCATCTTGGTATATTTCATGCCACCATTTCACCGCCAAATGCAATCAAATAAAAAAAAACATAACATTTTTCACAATTTTAGGTTTCTCACTGAAATTATTTACAAACAGCATGCGCAATTATGACACAAATGGTTGTAAATGCTTCTCTGGGATCCCCTTTGTTCAGAAATAGCAGACATTTATGGCTTTGGCATTGCTTTTTGTTAATTAGAAGGCCGCTTAATGCCGCTGCGCATCACACGTGTATTATGGCTAGCAGTGAAGGGGTTTATAATTAGGGAGCTTGTAGGGAGCTTGCAGGGTTAATTTTAACATTAGTATATAGATCAGTCTCCCCCCTGACACATCACACCTCCCTACCAAACAGCTCTCTTCCCTCCCCCACCCCACAATTGTCCCCACCATCTTAAGTACTGGCAGAAACTCTGCCAGTACTAAAATAAAAGCTATGTTTTATTATTTTTTTAAATTTTTTTAAAGCATATTTACGTCTGCTGCTGTGTAGGATCCCCCCTTAGCCCCCAACCTCCCTGATCCCCCTCAAACAGCTCTCTAACCCGCCCCCTCTACCTTATTGGGAGCCATCTTGGGTACTGGCAGCTGTCTGCCAGTAACCAGTTTACAATAAAATAGATTTTTTTTATTTTATCTGTAGTATAGCTATCCCCCCCAAAGACCAACCCCACCCCTCTCAGATCCCTTAGATCATTATTCCTCTCCCCCATTTCTCCCACTTTTTAACATAACATTTTTCTGTAGTGTAGCAATTCCCACCCACTCCCTCCCCATGCACGCGCCGCCCGCTGCCCCACCGTGCATGCGCATGCTTTTGTGCGCTCCCCCGCCCCAATCCCACCCCCCTCTTACTGGAAGAAGCCATCGATGGCCACCCACCCGCCTCCCACATCGTCTTCCACCCACCAACGATTGCGACCATCGATGGCTATCTGCATCGGATGGGTAAGAAAGGTTATTGCAGGATGCCTCGACAAATCGATATAAACAAATCGATATCGAGGCATCACTGCAATAACCGGAAAGCGTCTGGAATCGATCAGGGTCGCTTCCACCGCTTTCCAAGACCAACAACGTACGGCGTATGTCCTCGGTTGTTAACTGTATTTTTTTTGAGGACGTACGCTGTACGTCGTCGTTCGTTAAGGGGTTAAAGGGACAGACTAGTCAAAATGAAACTAAGGACGTGCAAATTTAAACAACTTTCCAATTTACATATATCATCAAATTTGCTTTGTTCTCTTGGTATTCTTTGTTGAAAGCTAAACCTAGGTAGTCTCATATGCTAATTTATAAGCCCTTGAAGGCAACCTCTTATCTCAGTGCATTTTGACAGTTTTTCCCAGCTAGACAGCACTAGTTCATGTGTGTCATTTAGATAACATTATGCTCACTCCCATGGCGTTATTTATAGTCAGCACTGATTGTCTAAAATGCACTGATATAAGGGGATAATCTGCAGATGATTAGATACAAGGAAATCAAAAAGGTAAAAAGTTTATTAATATAACCGTGTTTGTTATGGAAAACTTAGTATTGGGTAATAAAGACATCTATCTTTTTAAGCAATAAAAATTCTGGAGTTGACTGTCCCTTTAAGTCATTTAGGGAAGTGTATGTAGCAGGTTTAACCTTGAAAAGTCTGCAGTGTGCATTTACAGCTCTGAGGATTAGAAAAGCTACAATTTCAGAACTAAATAACATAAAAAGCAGGCCAAACAAATAATGAAATATTAGAAATAATGCTTATTAATAGAAACACCTCAAAGATTAGAACAAAAAGAGAAAAACAATCAATAAGAAACTTCTAACAAATATAGATAAATGTCAGGAAAGATAAAATGTATTTATATCATACTGTAAGAAAAGTGAAGTATTGTTAGAATAGGAATAGGAATGAGCTAGATGAAATCCTAGCAGCAGAAACATTACCTACCTGATATAGAAATTACCTAACTGATATTGCCTACCTGATATAACCAAAGATTTACTCCAGAGTTCCATATCCTCTGTGGATCTTATAATTTCTGTAGCCTTTGCAGGAACTTAGATGCCCAAGGAATCAACCAATTAGGTTTAAAAATGGTGCCTAGTGAATACTTTTGGTTTATTGAATAAATAATTCCATCTACAGTGTTTATTTTAATCCATGGGTGACTTTTTTAAAACAGTTTCTATTTTTTTTTTTTTTTTTTTTTAAAGAGACATGATACCGACCTATTGAATCAATTGAAAATTATGTAGTATAGCTATAAAAACATCTCTATGTAAAAAAAGGTAATAAAGATATCTTATTTCAAAATGTTCTCAGTAGCTACATCACCTTGTAAAAGGACTTAAAGCAGCAAATCAGAATGCTAGTACCGGAATTGCAAGGAATCCTGCATCTGGCACAGTTATGTTATTTCCCTCCTCAGTTTAAGGAAGTTTACTATGAAATCTCATGGGATTAAGTAAAATCTCATGAGATCACAGTAAAGTGTGACATAAGCACTGATGACACTGATTGGCTGTTGTTGTTTTTTTTAACATGCAGTTGACAGTAGTTGAAGGATAACTAATCACAGAGCCCTTACTACTGTGAGCTGGAGAAATTTTGAGGTAAAATATAAAATATCTATATACATAGATATTCATGAGATTTTTCCTTGTCAGCATTTTACAGTTATGCTGAATTACTTTCAAGTCCCTTTAACCCTTTCATGACAGGGTCAATTTGTCTACAAAGGAACAACGTTCAAATGTAGACAAATTTAAATTCCACAATCGTGCACGCAATCGCTAGATTTCAGTTATGAGATCGGGTCAGGGGGGGCGTTCCTATGATGCTAGGCACGCCCCTCAGACAGTGATCAGGTCCATAACAGCGCTAAAGCCCAGCGTGGTTAGGACTGAATTAAACGCCATAATGGCTTTAAAAAGTTAAATACATTTTATATAAACAAATAAGGTTGTGTCTCACTGGTAAGTAGTACTCCAACACTTGCTGATTTAAAAATGGTCTCTGTTGTGAAAAAAAAATGGAAAAATGAATGATTTTCTATCTGGTCTTTATGTAATTTCTTTGGATTCTTTTCTCTTATTATTATCAGGTATTTGTAGAGCTCCAACAGATTCCACAGCGCTAGATCTTAATTTACATTCTCCTGGCAAATAACAATGTCCTGCTTGTCTAATTGTTCATTGTTTACTTGCTGTACCCGGCATTCAATTGAACATAACCACTCTTAACCAACCCCACCCATGCCTAGATGCTTTGAATATCTATTTAACTCTATAAGGAAGGCACAAATAAAAGTGATGTCCTCCTAGCAATTGGGACTAAGTGACCCTTCACTAGTGACATAACAGCATTTTCAAGAGGAATAGTTGGAGAAGTGTGAAGAAGCGGTGGCTAATATTTCATGGAAAAATTTCTACTTTTGGATGTCATGTTTATATGGTTAGCTGCTGGAAGATGAAAACTAGTTATGTATAGCCAGTTTAAACACAGGGATTTGATGTGAAAAAACAGCAATATTCCCAAGTACTTTAAGGGTAGTTTGAATCTTAGAGCAGATATAAAATGCAAGAAATCTGAAAGAAATTTACTATAATGGGAATAATAAAATTATTGTATAAATAGTTTTGTAAAGAGATTCAGAACCAGGATAAAAGTGAGGCAACCATAATAGACATACTGAGAAAGAAACTAGACTACATGTCCATTTGATAAAACCAAATCACATAAATACAAATAAACATATCTAAATATATTAAAATATCCATTAAATAGATAAATAGATTCAGATGTATACAGTATAGATAGATGATAGATAAATAGACGACAGAGAGACAGACAGACACATAGATTATATCTTCTAGTATTTCTTAATGCAAATTCGGCTTTTGGCGCACTTGGCTTAGCTACCTTTTAGCGCTCGAGCAAAAGCTAGAACAGGGTTATGTAACACGCCCCATGGAAGTCTATGGGGAGAGGAAATTAGCGTGGCCCACGCTATCCAACTCTCAGATGTTAGTGTACCAAAGGCTTTTGATCTAGTGAAAATGTGTTACTTTTAACTTTTAATATGAACGCTATTCATTTAACTTGAGCAGTGTTAGCGCTCAATAGCATTAATATTTTTGTGCTCCACTTGTAATCTAGTGAGAATTTGAGCACATAAGGCCAAATCTTTAAATAAAGTAAACTGTCTTTCACTAGTAGACAACGCAACAAGAAAATCTAGTTAAAGGGACAAACTTTAGTGATTCAGCTATAACGTGATTGTAAATGACTTTTCATTTTACTTCCATTTTCAATTCTTTCTTGGTATCCTTTAATGAAAAGCCTACCTAGGTAGGCTCAGGCACAGGTATACAATATTGGTAGCAGCCTGGTGATTGGTGGCTATGCACAAATGCCTCTTGCTATTGGCTCATCACTAGATGTTTTCAGCTAGTTCCTAGTAGTGCATTGCAGCTCAGGAGCTAACTTAAAGGATAGCAAGGGCAATAATAATCTTGCATGATTCACACAGGGCATGTTACTTTAAGATACATTTTAAATTCACTTCTATGTTCAAATGTATTTGCCTTCTGTTGGGCTCTGTTGATTAAGAAACAAGTGCACCTTGGGAGACATTAGAGTGCATGCTCACTCACAAGTGGCGGACATAAAACTTCCCGGACAGATCTGTCTGGGATGACTGACAGATCCAGCTCTTATGCAATTGGTTGAGTGAGATCAGGGGGAGGCCTGCACATTTTTTTTGTACAATAGTAACTGAATAAATGCCGGTGAAAAATGCTCTCTCGTTTGCCCAGGTGCGGAAGGGCATAGTTAAATGCAAACAAAAATGCAATCAATTTTATATATATATATATATATATATATATATATATATATATATATATATATATATATATATATTATATGTTAGAGCCTTTTCTATTTCCCACATTTATGTTCCTTTAAATATATGTAGAATTATATATATATATATATATATATATATATATATATATAAAATAGACATGTGCAGCACTGAATAATTTACTTCAGATGAATCATTCAGAAAATTAGTTTTTCAGAATTTTCGTATGCTGCCCTATTTAATATTCGGCTTATTTAAAACAAAGCGAATACTGAATATTCGTTAACATTTACATTTCTTTTCATTAAAACAAATGTAAATGTTATCTTGCTGCAGGTGGCACACTGTCACGTGTAGGATACTTACACATACCGCAATGGGGAGCTGCACTAATCTGCTTCTTCTTCATAAAGCCCAAGGCTGCGCTAATAGGAATACTTTTGTGGCAGATCCCACAGCCTGCTATAAAAGACCTTCTCCTTTAGTGCAGGCATCTGGCCGCGGTAATCTGACTCTTGACAGAGTTCATGGCCTTATTCTTCCATTACCACGACCCTAGACTCTGTGAAGAAGATCAGATTAGTGTGGCCTGCCATCTGCGCTAAAGAGGAGGTCCTTTACGCAAGCTCTGGAAAGGGCCACACTAATGCTACTATTACCGCTGCCCTGGACTCTATGAAAAAGAAGCAGATTAATGTGGCTCCCAAGAGCGCTATAGGTAAATATTACACCTAATTTAAAGAATAACAAATATACTAATGAATTTTATTAGTATACAGTATATATTCGTTATTGTTTAAATTAGTTAGTAGATTCATTCGGTTATTTGTTTCATTAAAACTAAGAGAATATTCAAATATTCATCACAAATTTGCATACTGAATCTACATATCTTGAAAATAGGGGGTTCCACCAACGTTTATAGAAGCAAATGACCCGGCTAAATCCAAAACTGTATAAAATATGAAAGGTAATTGATTTAGTATGGAAGATAACTGCTTGTTGTGTTTGAATGCAGGGTTTTTGCACTTAATAATTTAAATTCATGACATCTGTGCAATCAACCGTTTCATATCATTTGGAGTAATTTGATAATTACCATTTTTTAACATCCAAACACTTAATTGCAATCATAAATTATAATTTTGTAGATTGTATTTAGTTTAAGTACGTCATTAAACAAAAAAATAGAGATTTGTTAACTGAACATAATACACATAAAGTTTTTACTCTGTAAGAAATGCTAAAATGTGTTTTCAATCGGAGGTATCATAACACAAGAGTAGCAATATATTTGTTTCATTATTTATTTTTCTTTTGATAGAAGGGAATACCACTGTAGAATTTTCTCCATGCCAGGAATGGATTGCTACTAAGCCAAAAATGCACTTAAAAAGCTTTTAATACGAGTGTTATTGCAGAATTTACGAATTGATCCCAGTGGTTTTATGTATACAATAAAATGCAACTATCTATTTATATGCAATATACACAGGAAGTCTGATGGTCAGGTAGGGAGAGCTATGTTAACACATTCATTGCTGGAAAAAAATATTTCTTTGTATCATGTTGTCCCTCATTATTCAACGCTTCAATAGCTCATGTTCTGGATTTACTTTATTAGAGCTCACATCATTAAATAAGGAAATCATGTAACCTATTCACAAAATATAATAAAAATGACAATAAACCATGAGAAAAGTAAGAAGCATTAAAAGACCAGTCAATACAATAGATTTGCATAATCAACAAATGCATGATAAGAAGACAATGCAATAGCACTTAGTCTGAACTTCAAATGAGTAGTAGATTTTTGTTAAATAAATTGCAAAGGTATGTATATTTCCACTCCCCCTGTATCATGTGACAGCCATCAGCCAATCACAAATGCATATACGTATATTCTGTGAATTCTTGCACAGGCTCAGTAGGAACTGGTGACTCAAAAAGTGTAAATATAAAAAGACTGTGCACATTTTGTTAAGGGAAGTAAATTGGAAAGTTGTTTAAAATTGCTGTTCTATCTGAATCATGAAGTTTAAGTTTGACTTGAGTGCCCTTTTAAGCTATTTACTTAAAGGGACATACGCCTAGATTTAGAGTTTTGTCGTTAAAGACCCGCATAGCTACCGCAGCTTTTTTTCCCAACGCACCCTTAAGACAACGCTGGTATTGAGAGTTGTCTGAGGGGCTGTGTTAGGTTCCAAAAAGGGAGCGTTGAGATTAATTTACCGCCACTTCAACCCTCAATACCAGCATTGCTTACGGTAGCGTTAAGCTGGCAAAACGTGCTCGTACACGATTCCCCCATAGGAAACAATGGGGCAGTTTGGGATGAAAAAAACCTAACACCTGCAAAAAAGAGCGTTAAGCTCCCAACGCAGCCCCATTGTTTCCTAGGGGGAAACACTTTCTAAGTCTGCACCTAACACCCTAACATGAACCCCGAGTCTAAACACCCCTAACCTTACACTTATTAACCCCTCATCTGCTGCCCCCGCTATCACTGACACCTGCATTATACTATTAACCCCTAATCTGCCGCTCCGGACATCGCCGCAACCTACATTATCCCTATGAACCCCTAATCTGCCCCCCCAACGTCGCCGCCACCTAACTTCAAGTATTAACCCCTAATCTGCCAACCGGACCTTGCCGCTACTCTAATAAATGTATTAACCCTAAAGCTAAGTCTAACCCTAACCCTAACACCCCCTAAATTAAATATAATTTTAATCTAACTAAATAAATTAAATCTTATTAACTAAAGTATTCCTATTTAAAACTAAATACTTACCTGTAAAATAAACCCTAATATAGCTACAATATAAAGAATAATTATATTGTAGCTATTTTAGGATTTATATTTATTTTACAGGCAACTTTGTATTTATTTTAACTAGGTACAATAGCTATTAAATAGTTATTTACTATTTAATAGCTACCTAGTTAAAATAATTACAAAATTACCTGTAAAATAAATCCTAACCTAAGATACAATTAAACCTAACACTACACTATCATTAAATTAATTAAATAAATTACCTACAATTACATACAATTAAATAAACTAAACTAAATTACAAAAAAAAACAAACACTAAATTACAAAAAATAAAAAAAAATTACAAGAATATTAGGCTAATTACACTTACTCTAAGCCCCCTAATAAAATAACAAAGCCCCCCCAAAATAATAAAGGTCCCTACCCTATTCTAAATTAAAAAGTAACCAGCCCTTAAAAGGGCTTTTTGCGGGGCATGCCCCAAAGTAATCAGCTCTTTTGCCTGTAAAAAAAAATACAACCCCCCAACATTAAAACCCACCACCCACATACCCCTACTCTAACCCAAACCCCCCTTAAATAAACCTAACACTACCCCCCTGAAGATCTCCCTACCTTGAGTCGTCTTCACCCAGCTGGGCCGAAGTCTTCATCCGATGGGGCAGAAGAGGACATCCAGCCCGGCAGAAGTCTTCATCCTATCCGGGCAGAAGAGGACATCCAGACAGGCAGACATCTTCATCCAAGCGGCATCTTCTATCTTCATCCATCCGACAAGGAGCGGCTCCATCTTCAAGACCTCTGGCGCGGAACATCCTTCTTCCCCGACGACTACCCGACGAATGAAGGTTCCTTTAAGTGACGTCATCCACGATGGCGTCCCTCGAATTCCGATTGGCTGATAGGATTCTATCAGCCAATCGGAATTAAGGTAGGAAAAATCTGATTGGCTGATTGAATCAGCCAATCAGATTCAAGTTCAATCCGATTAGCTGATCCAATCATCGAATCAGATTGAGCTTGCATTCTATTGGCTGTTCCGATCAGCCAATAGAATCAAGCTCAATCTGATTGGCTGAATCAATATATACCACGCAACTTGTAATCTTGCCCTTAGTAAGGTGCTATATCTTGTGGCGGGAGGTAAAGGCCTATTTTGAGTGCAAAGCTCTTAAGAAGTGATGGTCGAGCGATCGTGTTCCTTCAGGTTGTTAGCTTCTCCTCTAAGGCTTGCCTGGCAGAGGTTCTGTGTGAAAACTTAAACCTACTACTCTTAATATTTGGGGTTTTGTTAGGGTGCGCAGCTGCCGCTAGCCTTGATGAGAAGACTTTGTGAAAAGTCTTTAAATGTAAGTTTAGTGAAGTTATTAAATGTTATTTTATAAAAGTAAGCATGACGTGGTCTTTACCCCCAACTCTTTTTCTGTGTCCTTTGTTTAGAGTTAAGAAGTGGTTGTTTTTATTGGTAGATATGTTCTTGCCCTTAAAGACTTGGGTAAAGTCTAAGAGGCCCATTTATCAAGCTCCGTATGGAGCTTGTGGGCCCGTGTTTCTGACGAGTCTTCAGACTCGCCAGAAACTGCAATTATGAAGCAGCGGTCTAAAGACCGCTGCTCCATAACCCTGTCCGCCTGCTCTGAGCAAGCGGACAGGAATCACCAGAATTCAACCCGATCAAGTATGATCGGGTTGATTGACACCTCCCTGCTGGCGGCCCATGGGCCGTGAGTCTGCAGGGGGCGGCATTGCATCAGCAGCTCTTGTGAGCTGCTGGTGCAATGCTGAATACGGAGAGCGTATTGCTCTCCACATTCAGCGAGGTCTTGCGGACCTGACTGCACTGTCGGATCAGGTCCGCAAGACCTTTGATACATAGGCACCAAAATCTCCAGTAAACATTTGCATGACTTCTTATTTTTTTGGTTTAGTGTCACGTTAATACATTTATGCAGTTTTATTATTTAAAACAAATATGGAAATAAATAAAAACGAGTAGTTACTGGCCCCTCATACACTTTATTGCAATTACATGATAGAACTTTATCTATGGGACTAGCTACAAAACAATAAATAAATTAATATGCATCATTTGCACTTGCCAACTCTGCAACATTGTTCCTCACCACATCTGAGATTGTTTGACAAATTGTCCTCACTAGAAATAACCAAACTCTAACAAGACAAGATTTCTTATAATTCAAATCTTTCAACTGTGAATATGTTAGGATCGCCTGTCCTCATGCATCATCAGTCTAATCGTACGCAAGAATGGTGACAATATAGCTTGTTGTAAAAGGTGACAATGCAATGTGGACATTTTACAGAATATTTCTATTATTTGAGCTATCAAATGCCTAAAGAGACAAAAATGATATATTAAAAGCATAACCATTAGCATTGTTTGCAATATGTTTCCTTTTGCAAAATATTTCTATCAAATGTTATCACCACGATCTGCAATGCACTCTAGCAGCTGCCAGTGAGGTTAAAGGCTATGCACACATCCATTTTTCTCTGACAAATGCTCTGTTTGTATTGACATTGGACTACTTGATAATCAAAATATTACTTAGAATCAGAAAGCTACAATAAGAAAATTATGTAATGTATATTATTTTCCTTTTGTACTATAACCCTACATATGGGTTTGAACACATAGTTAAAGTCTGCTCTAAACTGGCAATTCAATACTAGTGAGGATCTGAACACAGTTGCTGACCTAATTGGGGGTGGTCTATGTGCATAGCCGATAATCACTGTCTGTGTGTTGCTGGTGGGGAGCTTATGTTAAAGGGATATGAAACCCCAATTTTTTCTTGAAGATTCAGATAGAAGTAAATTGGAAAGTTGTTTAAAATTGCGTGTTATATTATCAATTTGTTTCATTCTATTGATATACTTTTTTTTGAAGGAACAGCAAGGCACTACTAAGAGCTAGCTAAACACAATCAGGTGAGCCTATGTGCAGCAACCAACCAGTAGCTAGCTCCCAATAGTGCATTGGTGCTCCTGAGCCTACATAGGTATGCTTTTCAACAAAAGATACCAAGATAATGATGCAAATTAACCTTTTAGATTCACATGATGAAGCTTCCTTGTAGTGTACATATCTCCTGCAGGGCAGATGATGAACACAGGCTCATCATCCCTGTATTCATTGTGACGTCACCACCAGAACCCACTGTTGTGGCTAGAGGGGCAAGTGACTCCTCATTTGAAAGAGGGAAGTCTGCCCTTTCAAATAAGGGGTCATGTAAAAAATGGTAATTGCATGCAGCAGCATTGAATATACTTTTAACCTGCACAGGTTAGGGCCCGAACGGAGCCCCTATCCCCCCATTAGGGCTAGAGGGTAAAGTTATTAGTTTGAAATAGAGGAGTCTATAAGTTGCAGGTAATCACCATAAAAATAGTGAATACCTGCAGCCACATTTAAAATGCTGTTTCAACAAAGGGGGCTTTAATTGAGCTCCTATCTTCCCTCCCATGTGGGTTAGAAGCACAAGCTACCCCACATTTGAAAGTTCACACCATCTTTCAAATGAGTAATTTGCCCCCCTGGGAAGCAGCTTATCATCATTACAAGTGGTGGTCACCTGCCCCACTAGAAACAAAGTAATTTCTAGTGGTGGGGAGGGGGCTACGTAAGAGCTGCCTATCTCCCTGTCTATTTTAACTAGATGAGTATGAAACCCCTCAAAAGATAGAGGAAATTCCCCTCTTTCAAATGAGAAGTAACACACCCTCTAATTTTCAGATGATCACCACGTTTACGGTGATCACCTGCCCTAAATGGACAGACAAACTTTGTTTGAGGAGGGTGAGGGGACACATTTTCCCCCCACATAAAACGCAAAGCTGTATGAGACAACAGTTTTAAAAAAGGAAATTACCTCTTTCCAGTATGGGGACTCACACTCCTATCATTAGTAGGTGTCAGGGTGCCAGGAATCAGACTGAGATGAGAAGTGCAAAAATAATCACACCTTTATTAATAGCAAAAAATAATAAAAAGTCCACAAGTCAAATAACAAGCCAGGAGTTAAAACCAGAGCAGGTAGTCAGACGAGCCGAGTCAGGAGCCAAAGCGAATAGTCAGATGAGCCGGAATCAGCATCAAGGAAAACAGCAGTCAGGAACAAGCCAGGGATCAGGAACCAGGAAAGACGTCAGGCAGCCAGGTAATACACAGGAACTCTCACAAACAGGTCTGAGACAACGCAAAGGCAAAGCATACTGAACAGAGGCCCTTTAAATAATAAGTGATGACATCACAATTCTGAGACTGCATCCTGTCTCACATGGATGATGCACACCAGTCTGGCCATAAAAGGAAGTGCAGGAAATGAGCAGCATCCCCCACAATGCACCATAGTCAGGAAGAGAGGTGAGTAAAATGGCTGCCAGCAGCACATGGCAACCAAAACGGAAAAAGCCCTGACAGTACCCTCCCCTCAACAACTTCTCACCCGTGGAAGGACAAAAGGTTTATTGGGGAAACGGGCATGGAAGGCACGGAGGAGGGCAGGGAGCATGAACATTAGAAGAGGGAACCCAAGAACGCTCCTCCGGACCGTAGCCCCCCCAGTGAACCAAATACTGTACACGGCCCCTGGACATACGAGAGTCAATAATGCTGCTGACCTCATACTCCACATGGTTGTCAACAAAGATAGGACGGGGACATTGCAACACAGTGGTAAACCGATTACAAACCAATGGTTTCAAGAGGGAGACATGATAAACATTGGAGATGCGCATAGCAGGAGGAAGGTCAAGAGCGTAGGCCACAGGATTAATCCGTCGGAGTATTCGAAAAGGACCAACATAACGGGGAGCCAATTTATTGGAAGGCACATGAAGGTTCAAGTTGCGGGAGGACAGCCATACTCTCTCACCAACCTGGTAGGAAGGCGCGGGCAGACGCCTACGATCAGCCTGGAACTTTTGGCGCTGCGTAGATCGATGAAGGCAATCCTAAATCTGCACCCACGAGGAATGGAGTTGCCGGAGATGCTCCTCCAAAGCCGGAATACCCTGAGACATGAATGAATTGGGCAACAAGGATGGTTGAAATTCATAATTCGCCATGAACAGGGATAACTTGGAGGAAGCATTAATAGCACTATTACGAGCAAACTCTGCCCAAGGTAACAGTTCAGACCAATTATTGTGGTGATCTGAGACATAGCAACAGAGGAACTGTTCCAGAGCTTGATAAGACAGTTCTGCAGCCCCATTGGATTGAGGGTGATATGCCAAGGAGAAGGAAATCTGGATCCCCATTTGAGCACAAAAGGAACGCCAAAATCTGGAGACAAACTGGCTACCCCGGTCCAACACTATCTCCTTGGGTAACCCATGTAAATGGAAGGCCTCCCGGGCAAAAATTGAAGCAAGCTCCTGAGCGGTAGGCAGCTTCATCAAGGGAATGCAATGTGACATTTTAGAAAAACGGTCAATCACCATAAGGATAACAGTATTGCCATTGGAAACAGGGAGCTCGACAATGAAGTCTTAAGACTATCAAAGGCCTTAATGGCAGTAGGTGACCAATGGAGTGGATCATTCTCTTTACGGGTCATGTCTGTGATAGGTTTGACCAAGGAAGAAAAGTTTTTAATAAACTTTCTATTGTAATTGGCGAACCCCAAAAAACGTTGAATAGACCGAAGACCAACTGGGCGAGGCTACTGCAGAACTGCAGATAACTTGTCAGGATCCATGGAGAACCCTGCAACGGAGATAAGATAACCTAGGAAGGTTACTTGAGTCTGATGGAACTCACATTTCTCGAGTTTACAAAACAGGCCGTTCTCACGTAGTCTCTGAAGAACCCGTATAACATCAGAACGATGAGCCTCAAGTGTGGGTGAGTGTATCAGGATGTCGTCTAAGTACACCACAACACACTGTTGCAACATATCTCATAGGACATAATTAATAAATTCCTGAAAAACAGCAGGATCATTACATAGGCCAAAGGGCATTACAAGATACTCATAATGCCCGCTCCTGGTGTTAAATGCTGTTTTCCATTCGTGGCCCTCCTTAATCCTAATGAGATTGTATGCTCCTCTCAAATCAAGTTTAGTAAAGATCGTAGCTCCCTTGAGACAGTCAAAGAGTTCTGTAATGAGCGGAATAGGGTAAGCATTCTTAATGGTAAGATGATTAAGACCCCTATAATTGATGCATGGTCTTAACTCGCCACCCTTTTTCTTCACAAAGAAGAAGCCAGTCCCTGCAGGAGAGGAGGATGTGTGGATGATCCCCCATGACAGAGCATCGGCAACATACTTCTCCATAGCACAATTCTCTGCAACAGACAGAGGGTACACCCGGCCCCTAGGAGGAATGGCTATGGGTTGCAGGTCTATGGCACAAGCGTAAGACCGGTGAGGAGGCAACGTACCGGCACGCACCTTGTCAAAAATGTCTAGGAACTCTCAGTACTCCTCTGGCAATGAGATACTGAAGAAGTGCACAAGACTTTACCTGGTTTTCCGAAATGGAAATACATTGCAGGGACCACGACAAAATTTCTGACCTGCGCCAGTCAAGACTGGGATTGTGCTTTTGGAGCTAGGGATAACCCAGAACAATCGGAAAATGCGGAGAGTTTATCACCCTGAACTGGAGGGTTTCAAAATGGAGAGCCCCAACAGCCATGGACAACGGAGCTGTTTTCGTGAGTAACGAGTGTGGGCTGAAGGGGCCTGCCATCAATGGCCTCAATAGCAAGTGGAACAGACCGAGGCAAAACAGGAATGGAGTGCTTTGATACAAAAGCACTGTCAATGAAATAGCCTGCAGCACCGGAGTCAACAAGAGCCTGAGTGACTATGGAGGAGCCCACCCAGGAAAGGACAACCATGACCAAAGGTTTCTCCTTAAGCAATTCTGGGGATGAGGATAAACCACCCAAGGTCTGCCCCCGACAGGACCTTAGGTGTGAGCGTTTCCCGGCCGTTTAGGACAAGACTTAAAAAGGTGGCCCTGTAATCCACAATAGAGACAGAGCCCCTCCCTCCTCCTAAAGGCCCTCTCCGCCGCAGAGAGACGCATGAATCCCAACTGCATCGGCTCAGCAGTACCTGGTGACTCGGGACCAGGAGGCATGGGAGGAAAGGGAGGCATGGGTGGAAACGAACACGTAAGAGACAACAGAACAGGAGGCTTCCGCAAGCACTCCTTGAAAGAGGGCCTCTCTCTGAGTCTGATGTCAATTAGGATCAAAAAATACACCAATGCCTCGAGATCCTCTGGTAAATCTCTGGCAGCAACTTTGTCTTTAATCGCATCAGAGAGCCCATGAAAGAAGGCAGCAACAAGGGCTTCCTTGTTCCAACCTACCTCTGCGGCAAGCATACGGAACTAAATAGCATACTGAGCAACAGATCTTGTACCTTGCTGAATGGACATGAGTCGTTTAGCAGCAGAGGAGGAGCGAGCCGGAACATCAAATACCCTTTGAAAGGAGGCCACAAATTCAGGGTAATTTGAAATCACAGGTTTATTAGTCTCCCACAAGGAATTAGCCCAGGCAAGAGCTGTGTCAGAGAGTAACGAGATGAGAAATCCCACCTTAGCTCTGTCAGAGGGAAACGCCTGAGGTAACATCTCAAAATAAATGCCCACCTTGTTCAAAAACCCTCTGCACTGAATAGGATTGCCTCCATATCGCTGAGGTAGAGGTGCAGAACCGGACATGCTCCTGGTAGGCATAGGGGCAGCAGCGGAAACAGGAGCAGCCATAACTTGTGGGACACTTTTGTCCAAATGTGCAGTGCGAGTCAGCAGGGTTTGCAGGGCTACTGCAAATTGATCCAAGCGGTGATCCTGTACATCCATCCTGGAAATAATGGCAGGTAAAGGTGGATTATTAGCACCATCAGGATTCATCACCTTTGCGTAATGTCAGGTTGCCAGGAATCAGACTGAGACGAGAAGTGCAAAAATAATCACACCTTTATTAATAGCAAAAAATAATAAAAAGTCCACAAGTCAAATAACAAGCCAGGAGTCAAAACCAGAGCTGGTAGTCAGACGAGCCGAGTCAGGAGCCAAATCGAATAGTCAGACAAGCCGGAATCAGGAACAAGGAAAACAGCAGAGTCAGGAACAAGCCAGGGATCAGGAACCAGGAAGGACGTCAGGCAGCCAGGTAATACACAGGAACTCTCACAAACAGGTCTGAGACAGCGTAAAGGCAAAGCATAGTGAACAGAGGCCCTTTAAATAATAAGTGATGACATCACAATTCTGAGACTGCATCCTGTCTCACATGGATGATGCACACCAGTCTGGCCATAAAAGGAAGTGCAGGAAATGAGCAGCATCCCCCACAATGCACCATAGTCAGGAAGAGAGGTGAGTAAAATGGCTGCCAGCAGCACATGGCAAACAAAACAGGGAAAAAACCCTGACAGTAGGTGAGTGCCATTTTATGCCCATCAGCTATATAATATATTTATTGTATAGAAGACAGTGGCTGCAAAGGTGCCCCTATCCTCTAAAGACAGCATACAACACACGTACACCCAAAACCCCTCGCATAAAAGGAGATTTTCCATAATCAAATGAGTGGTCTAATGTCCCTTTAAATAGCAGGTGATTTTCATAGAAATAGCAATCACCTGTATACTTGGTGCCAAAACATTAGCTCTTCTGGAGGCTATTTAAAGGAATCTAAATTAACTCTGCTAGCTAAAAAATGTATTTAATAAAAAATGATCAAATAAATAAGGATGCTGGATGATGTTGTTATTTTAGGAGGTGGTAGGCCTGAACTGTGAATTACATTTTCACTACTGCAATTCTTTTCTATTCTGGCTTTTAGTATTGCAAATTGATAACAATTAGATTATTTTGCAAAGGTGAGCAATTAGGATGTACCCCACCCTATCCTTCTGGGGGATTATTTAAAGAAATCAACATTAGCTCTGCTAAACATTAGCTCTGTTAGCTATAAAAGGGATTGTGACAGAAAGAAGCACCTCAACAGGGAGAGGAAGGTGGATTACTGAAGGCATTGGAAAAGATATAGCAGTAGACCAGAATCATTGCCCTTAACCTCTGCCATTGCAAAGCTCTTACTGAACACACCTGTGATAAGGATATTTCTGAGCCTTCTGAAGCTGTAACAGGTAAGTCAAATCTATTGGTAGCTGAATCTCCAAGTAAGAAAACACAGATAAGAAGTACAGATGTGTTTTGAGCAAAGACTGTTAGTGGGTGATTCCATTTTGAGAAATATGTATTTA